>NC_057862.1:615894681-616248181 GCF_019393635.1 Dromiciops gliroides
TTAGGGGGAAAGATAATGAGGTTGGTTTTGGACATGTTTAATTTAAGATGTCTATTAGACATCAAGTTCAAGATGTCAGCTCAAGATGTGAGACTGGTAGTAAGGTTAGGTAGATTTGAGAATCATCAGCATAATCAGTATTAATTAAATCCATGGGAGCTGATGAGATCACCAAGTGAGGACAGAATCCTAAGGTATACCTACAGAGAGAGGATGTAATCTAGAGGAGGATCCAGCAAAGGAGACAGAGAAGGCATGGTCAGACAAGTAGGAGGAGAACCAGGAGAAAGTGATGTTCAAAACCCTGGAGTTTCAAGGAGGAGGGCGTGATCGGCAGCATCGAAGGCTGCAGAGAGGTCAAGGAGAATGAGGGTTGAGGAAAGTCCACTATGCTGAGTGTCAGGCAGACACAAAGACAAAGAATGCAACACTCCTTACTCTCAAGGGGTTTCCATTTTAACAGGAACATAGACTCAGGACTTCAAAACAGGAAGGGACAGTCAAGGTCACTGAGGCTACTCCTTTAATTTTCCTGGTGATGTGCCCAAAGCCATAGGATTAGAAGATTACTGGATTGTATATTTGGAGTTGGAAGGGATTTTAGGGGTCACTTATTGCCATCCCTTCAATTTACAGATGGGAAAAGCGAGGCCCAAGTAGGTTATTTGACTTGACCAAGGTCAAATAACTAATTAATGTTCTTCTTACTCCACTAGTTGTCTCTACCATACCGTGAATTCCCATGCTTAGTACCTGGTTCACGGATTACTTGGGTACTCACCTCACTATTTTGCACATAGTTGGTGTTTAATAAATGTTTGTTGAACGGAATTAAATTGAAAATAAGAACTGATAATCAGGATGACCTTGAAGTTTTAGACGGTCTTTCATAATGAAAGCAAGCATGGCTCACATTTTATATGCCCTGCTTAGAAAGGTGGAAAGGTGGCTTTGCACACTTAAAAATGTTTTTCTAGTACAGAGGCATTGCTTGGCTGGGGCTCATAGAGATTGGCGATCTTCACCAGTCTCTATCCTGTACTCAGCCATTGTGTTTTACCCTGGTTCAGCTCTCTGGAGCAAAATCACTAATTAGGGGAAGTAGGCCCTTTATTCTCACACTGATTGACTCATGAAACTCCCACCATGGGGGCAACTTTATTTTTTGGCTTACATTTAGGATATTTCCCAAAAGAGTGCCGTGACAAAAGGTACAAGAAGCAGCAGTTATGGGACGGGATGGTATTCTTACGCAGAAACCACTGATGATACTAAAAAAAAGCAATTACAGAGAACAACAGAATGATTTACACAGAATTCAGTAACATAACTCTAACCATGGACACAATCAGTTGGCATTTGAACTGCTCCCAGGATCTTTAGACCTTTCAGAACTCACAAGATGGCCACCTGGACACAGCCATCTCAAGGTTGCTGTTTATTCACCTACTCAGAGAAGGAAATACAAAAGAGGTGCAATCCCATCTCAGGGAAAGCATGGTCTGGGCAGAATATATGCTCAAAGCACATGGCAATTGGTGGAGGAATGAGGCTGGGTGTTCCTATGCCACTTGGCCGTCCTCAGTTAAAAGAGGAACTCAGTTAATTAGAATATTGTTCACTCAGAATTCTAGTTAGGTTTTTTTTTTGGTGTTTTTTTATTTATTTTGTTTTGTTTTTTTGTAGGGCAATGAGGGTTAAGTGACTTGCCCAGGGTCACACAGCTAGTAAGTGTCAAGCGTCTGAGGCTGGATTTGAACTCAGGTGCTCCTGAATCCAGGGCCAGTGCTTTATCCACTGTGCTACCTAGCTGCCCCCTTTTAGTTAGTTTTTATTTACTATTTCTAAGACTCTAAGACTAAGACTTTATGTATGTGCTCTTTTTTCATTGTATCATAGATCATATATTTAGAGTGAGAAGGGACCTTAGAGACCATTGGATCTGACACAATTATTTTATAGATGAGGAAACTGAAGCTTGGCAACAAGCATTTAATGTGTATTAGGCATTGGGCATACAAATACAGTCAGTCTTCAACATTCACCGGTTCATCTTTCTTACTTCAAGCATTCCCGTGATGTAATTAGTAGATCCATTTTCACTTTTGTGTTGGCAGCCTCACACATACATGGCTATGTGCAGGAGAGATAGCATTAGAGATGATGCTGAGACTTTACAAATCTTGGTGTTTTCTGAGCAAACTGGGAAGTTGCTAACGGCAAAACTTGGCTGCCTCTTTCAGCTCCCCCCAAGTTCAGCCTGGAGTCAAACTCTTTTGGGAGCAGAGGGAGTGAAACAGGGGAGGAACTGGAGGGCTGGAGCTGGGGCACGTGGAACTGACCATGCTGGGGTGCTGGCCTACTGGGCCGAGCCACTGAAGTTCCCAGCAACCTCTCCCTTGGTTTTCAGAGGACAGTTAAGATACAGAGGTTTACAGCAGTGTAATATATAGTATAATACCTTCACACTGCCATCTGATATGGAAGGTAAAATTAAAATTAAAAAATGTTTTCATTTTAAGAATTTTATCTGCTGTATAAAATTCATGGTATTATAGATTTCATGTGTTATGAAAAGTGAATATTATCTGAAATAAAATTTTTATTGAGATGTTAACACAAAAGGTCACAAAATTCTAGGGAATTACCAGAAAGAAAAAATTTTTTTTTTAATGTTACCAATTTTATTTCTTATACTGTGTTTTATGGGTTATTTCATGGTTGGGCAGCTAGGTGGCACAGTAAACAAAGCACTGGCCCTGAAGTTGGGAGGACTTGAGTTCAAATCTCATCTCAGACACTAGCTATGTGACCCTGGTCAAGTCACTTAACCTTAAACATGTGGGGCCATCTCCAGTCATCCTGATCTATATCCTGCCGCTGGACCCAGATGGCTCTGGAGGAGAGAGTGAGGCTGATGACCTTGCACAGCCCTCCCTCACTTAAATCCAATTCAGTGCAAGTCATGACATTACCCCATGTCATGGTCCTCTTCCGAACAAAGGACAAACAACAATTTCATGGTTACTGTGTTAGGGGAAGTGCACTAATGTTTTGCTATAAAGAATTGTATGCAGGGGCAGCTAGGTGGCACAGTGGATAGAGCACTGGCCCTGCAGTCAGGAGGACCTGAGTTCAAATTTGGCCTCAGACACTTAATACTTACTAGCTGTGTGACCCTAGGCAAATCACTTAACCCCAATTGCCTCACCAAAAAACAAAAACAAAAAAGAATTGTATGCAAAAAAGTGTATTTTGAGCAATCTTTAGCAATCACAGTCTTTGGTGGTGGTCATGGGAACCTAACCCCTATTTCCATAGGTTCTATGTGTCAACAGTCAAGTTTTTGATTTTCACATTGTTTACTAGGAATGTTACTCACAAGAGTTGAGAAATGACTATTGTGGTTGTCCTTCGTTCTCAAAGTGGACCAAAATGACGTCACTATGTTGGAGTCAAATTACAGTGTATCTGACCCTGGCTGATCAGACCAATATGAGCATGGAATGCTCTACCACGGGATGGGCACAAATAGTCTACATGAATATATGAACTGCACAATGTATATGAATTGACTGTACAAGAAAAAAAAAGATAGTTCCTGCCTTCAAGGAGCTTACATTCTAATGGGGGAAGACAACACACCAAAGGGGGATGAAAAGGTATGTGTGGGAGGAGTTACCCCAAAAGGGACACGGTGCCAAAGTCTGGACAGTAAGAAATATTGTTGGGAGGGGAAAGAAGAAAAGCTACCTTCAGTCCCTTCCAATAGGTAAGTCCCAGGAAGTACTCACCAATTTTAGAAAGGGGTCAGAATGGCTGAAGGATGTTTCAGTGGAAGAGAGCAGCTGAGGCATGGTGGGGAAGTCAGTCAGAATCAGAGCTGGGAGGAGAATGATAGAGGTTAAATGACTTGTCCACAGTTAGATAGCTAGTAAGTGTCAGAGGCAGGATATGAACCTAGATCTTTCTGATTCCAAGTCCCTTTCCTTTTCCTAGACACCTTCCTTTTCAGCGTTTCCCTTCCTACCGGCTTCTTCTTCTCCGCCTACACCTATGCTCAGGTTTCATCTATCATAAAAAACAACAACAAAACAACAAACTTTCCCTTGACTTTTTTGTCTGCTCAAACTATCGTTCCATATTTCTCTTCCTCTTCACTGCCCAACTTAAAGAAAAAAAGTTGTCTGCATCCACCCACTGTCTCCAGTACTTCACCAGCCACTCTGCCTGTGTCTACACCTTTTGAATGAGTCAGTGAAGAGCATGGAAATTGGAGCCGGGGGATGTGGGCTTGAATGTTGACTCTGCTGCTCACTTTCCATACAACTTTAGGCAAATCACTTCTCTTTGCATCCTTAGCTTCCTGATTTGCAAAAATGAAGGGGCTTGCCTAGCTGGAGTAGGCAGGTACATGATGCAATGATTAACTTGCTAGACCTGGACTCTGGAAGTTGTTTTATTTGGTATTCAGTTGTGTCTGACTCTTTGTGACCCCATTTGGAGTTTTCTTGGCAGAGATACTGGAGTGGTTTGTCGTTTCCTTCTTCAGCTCTTTTTACAGATGAGGAAACTGAGGCAGATAGGGTTAAGTGACTCTCCCATAGCTAGTAAGTATTTGAGGCTAGATTTTTTTTTTTGGTTTTTGTGGGGCAATGGGGGTTAAATGACTTGCCCAGGGTCACACAGCTAGTAAGTGTCAAGTGTCTGAGGCCGGATTTGAACCCAGGTACTCCTGAATCCAGGGCCAGTGCTTTATCCACTGCGCCACCTAGCCGCCCTTGAGGCTAGATTTTAACTAAGGTCTGCTCTAGGCCCAGTGCTCTATCTACTGTACTACCTAGCTGGCCCTGGAGTCAAGAAGACCTGAGTTCAAATCTAGCCTCAGATTACTTACCAGGTATATGACCTTGGATAAATCATTTAGTCTCTTTCTGCCTCAGTCTCTTCATCTGTAAAATAGTAAAAAGCACCCACCTCTCAACATGAAAACAGAAACCTTATGTATTAGGAGGTCATGAATGACCTTGTATGGTTCAGAGCAGCTAGGGGACTTTAGAGATGACTACTAATAATTCTATATTATACATGCATAATATATAATTATTATAATAGCATTTATATAGCACTTAAAGTTCACAATGTACTTTATAAATATTATCTCATTTTATCCTCCCTAAATCCACTCTCCAACATCTTCTGAGAACTCTCATCCTGAATTTAAAACTCTTTATTGATTCCTCATTGGTACCTCAAATTCAACCCTTCCAAAACCAAACTTCTATTTCCCCTACATCTCCTTCCCCTAATTTCCCTCTTCACGTTCATGGCACCACCATCCTCCCAGTCACCACGACTCATAAAGTCTGTCCCCACATCCCTCACATACACCCTTTCTTTTCTACTCTCACCACAACTCCTCCAGTTTGGGCCCTCACTGTCTTTTCCCTAGATTATTCTAAAAGTCTCCTAAGAGGTCTTCCCATCTCTGGTTTCTTCCCTCTCCAATTCATTATTTATACTGCTGCATCAGTAATTTTCCTAACCCATCATTCTGATGTCCATGATATTCCATGATTCCCTAATGCCTACTGAATAAATGATGAACTCCAGAGTATGGTGTTGTAAGTTCTTCATAACCATACTTCAGCCTACATGTCCAACCCTATCCCTCTAAGCTCACGCTATTCTTCTTCACAAATAAAAATGAGGGGCAGCTAGATGGCACAGTGGATAAAGCACCAGCCCTGGAGTCAGGAGTACCTGAGTTCAAATCTGGCCTCAGACACTTAACACTTACTAGCTGTGTGACCCTGGGCAAGTCACTTAACCCTAATTGCCTCACTAAAAAAAAGAAAAAGAAAAACCAAATAAAAATGGACTCCTCTAATCAAATGGGCTCCTTGTTCTTATCCTGCCCTCTCCTATTTCCATGCCTGTGATGATGCCTGAAATCCTCCCCACCTAAAGAGCCTTGGCACTGGACTCAGAGGTTCTTGGCTCAAATCTTATCTCTGAAGTTTACTACTTGGGGGACCTTGGGCAAGTCACTTAAACGCTTTGAGCCTCAGTTTCCTCATCTGTAAAATGAAAGGGTTGGAGTAAATTATCTTTGAGATCCCTTGTAGTTCTACCTTTTTTTTTGGTGGTGGTGTCAAAGGCGTATTTATTGTCATTCTCCCAGGAATGGGCCACCCAGTGTATAGCTGCTGGGTGACAAAAATGGAGGTTCACAGGCCCCTTTTATCCCCTAATCCCTAACAAGAAATGGCCCCTCCCATTTTGCAAGGGTTACAATCTCCTTGTAGTTCTATCTTCACGATCTTATGATATCTACCTGCTGAAAAATCACTATCTTTTTTCAAGGCCCAATCTACATGCTACCTGCTTTGTGAAACCTTTTCTAATCTCCAGTCGTCTCTCCCACTTCAAATTTCTCATGGCACATTGTCTGTACTTGTCCTTTGAAGTTATTACATTAGACCATATGTTATGGTTATCTACGTTTCTATCTTTTCCATGCTATTAAATAGTAATCTCCTTAAGAGCAAGATTAACAATCTCTGTGTCTCTAATACTGAACATCATACCTTGCAAATAGTCAACACTTAAAAACTGTTTGCAGAACTAAACTACATATGCTCATTATCAGTCATCGACAAATAAATGCACACTTATTTGGAACCCACTGTGTTCCAGGGACTGGGGATAGAAGGACAAAAATGAATTGGCCCCAGCCCTTGAAAAAGTTGTCTTTGTATTGGAGGAGACACATCTACATGATTATACAATTAGCATGAGGTAATTATATGGAGAAATCACTAGCATTTGGAGGGAGATTGGGGAAGGTCAGGAAAGACCTCATGTAAAATATTCCACTGGAATTGGGCTTTTAAGAATCTAGGGGACTCTAAGAGGCATAAAGGGAGTGAGGAGAGCATTCCAGGCATGGAGGACAACCTCTGTAAAGACACAGAGGATGATTTCAGAAAGGCCTGGAAAGACCTGTATGAACTGATGTATAGTGAAGAAAGCAGAACCAAGAGAACCTTGTGCACAGAGACAGCAATATTGTTTAATGAAGAACTGTGAAAGACTTAACTATTCTCAACAAATATGATGATCCAAGACAATCCCAAAAGACTATTGATGAAATATACTGTCTACCTCCAAAGAAAGAACTGATATTGATGGAACACAGATTGAAGCATGCTATTTTTCACTTTGTTTCATTTTATTTCTTTTATTCATTTTCTTATACAAAATGTCAAATATGGTCATGTTTTACATAATCGTGCATCATGTATAACCTATATCTGATTGCTTACTGCCTCAGGGAGGGGGGAAGGTAGAGAGGAAAGGAGGGATATAAATTGGAACCCAAAAGTATAAATAAAGATGTTTATTACTTAAAAAAAGAGAAAACAATAAAGTTAAAAAAAAAGACACAGAGAGCCTAAGTTGTAGCCTCCTTGTTAATAGGCTTTAAACCTTCTCAGCCTGTCTTTCTTACTTATCTTCAACCTCATTCTTGCTGCCTTGGTGATCCAAATTCAGTTTTGTATGCTTATGAAGAGTTGCTTTGGGGTCCTATGGGGAGTAATAACATAGCATGTGGTTAATATAGGTTCTAGTCAAAAGCCTAATCAATAAAAACACATCCTGCCAGGATTTGCTACTGATGCTATATTTATAAAGTGACATAGGGATAGGACGCCTCCTTGTTGGAGTCAGAAAGATGGTTTATTGAAAAGAAGAAGGTTCCCTGGATCATTCCCTGGATTCCAGGGGGCATTGTATTAACTTGGTGCCTTATTCAGCAGGTGATCCTAAATCATGACTTGTTTCCCAAATGGGCTTTGGGCATTGGGTTCAGAGTTACAGGGATCCCTAAATTCTTCTTCTGCTTTCTGAGCTGAAGGGACAGCATTATCTTTTTATAGAGGTTGTTATCCTTTCATAGTTTTATACTCATTTTTAATCAATTGATTAGATTGATCCCAAATGTTATCATCAACAGAGGAAGTTACTGTGATAGAGAAAGGGAGTTCTTGTGAGAGGTAGTATAGGTGGAGTGGCTCTTTCTTAGATAGCTTTAATTCTTCTCTCCCAATCCATCGCACACTACCATCTTCATATTCCTTCCTCTTCTTTCCTCCCCAAAGGAAAGAAAGTGGTATGCTATACTGATGAGGGTAGGGATGAGAAAAGAAGGATGTTGGGGAGAGAAAGGATAGGCTGTGATGGATGTACCTAATAATGTTAGCCTTGAAATCACAAAGCCATTTTGATTGAATTTAGAAAAAAATGTGTCATATAATCTCAACTGGGCCCTAACTGCTGAAAAGCCAACATTTTACTTCTCCTTAATTGATTTCTATTCTGCTCTCCACAGCAGTTATTCCAAATCTCATCATCATTCATGCCTTCCCATGACATCCTCTTCCTGGCCCCCACCTTCTCTACTAAGGATCTATTCCAGTGGTGTGCTGGTAAATATTTAACAACTGTCTCTCTGAAAAAAAAAATATGCGCGACACAGTTTTGAGGTTAATCTGCATTATTAATATTTTCTCCATCACTCTCTTGAGTCTAGACAATCAATAAAACAATAAGTCAAACCCTGATTAGCATTTGTCTATTTCCAAGGTGTAATTGCTCACACTGAAAATGTAATATCATTGCAAAAAAAAAAAAAGTAATACCAACCTCTCATGGGCTGGTTTAAATTGGCTTCAATACACTTGTGACCTATTCTCATACTTTGCTGGAAAAAATGGAAGCATTCACACATAGCTTCTTCTCCTCTCCTCCTCAACTACATCACTTAGACATCTTTCTCCATGATCCCCTCTTTCAGGACAGTATCAGATGAAGAGATGATTAGTCTGTTGAGGCTAATCCCTTCAAATACTCCTTTTATCCCATTTGCTTCCTTCTTCTCTAGCATGTTGTTTCCACTAACACCCTCAATCTCTCTAATTTTGTGTCTCCTTATCTGCTGGCTCCTTCCCTGCTGTCTATGAACTCTCTCCTGTCTCCTTCATCAATAAAACAAAGCTTCTTTTGATTCCACTATCTTTGGCTGGGAACAGGAGAAGAGATAAAGGGAGATCGTTAGCAAAGTCTTTCAGGAAAAGAGGTTCATCTGACCCCAAATCCAGCATACTTTTTATTGCAGTCTACTGCCTCTCATATATGAAATGACCCTTAATCTCTCTGACCTTTTTCCCTTCTACAATGACATTACCACATTGGTGGGGAAAGAGTGAGAGGGTATTAAATGCCATTTGCTTTTTAAACCATCTACAAACATTAGTGCCTTCAATGAATTTTGGTCATTTGTCTAAGATGGACTACATCCTTCAGTGATGAAGGAAATGGAAGATGTGGTTGTCGAGTCAATCAGCAATATCTGAAAGGTCATGAAAAACAGAAGAGGTATCCCAAGATTGGAGAATGGTAAATATCACAATTTTCTCTCTCTCTCTCTCTCTCTCTCTCTCTCTCTCTTTCTTTCTTTCTTTTTTTTTTTTGAGGGACAATGAGGGTTAAGTGACTTGTCCAGGGTCACACAGCTAGTAAGTGTCAAGTGTCTGAGGTCGGATTTGAACTCAGGTCCTCCTGAATCCAGGGCTGGTGCTTTATCCACTGTGCCACTTAGCTGCCCCCCCCTTTTTGTGCCAATTTTCAAAAAAGGGAAGAGAATGGATCCTGAAAATTATATGCTAGTGAACTGGCCTTCACTTCCTGGAAACATTCTAGAATGGCTTATTAAAGAGATGGTTAGTGGACATCTAGAAAAAGGTGATTGCAAAAAGTCAGCCTGACTTCATCTAGAAGAAACGATGCCAGATTAATATTAATTCTTTTATTTTGACAGGGCTACCCAATTGGTCTAGCAAGAGAATGTTAGAGTTTACCAAGATCTTAACAAAGCATTTGATAAAAATATCCCCTACTATTCTTGTGGAAAAAATGGGGGAGATGTGGACTAGATGATAATGCAATTAGATGTATTTAGAACTGGTTGAATGGCCAGACTCAAAGAGTCCCTGTTAGTGACTCAAGCCAGGATGGCAGGTGTCCAATGAAGAGCCCCAGGGATCTGGGCTTTGTCCTAAGCCATTTACCATTTTTATTAATGACTTGGATAAAGACATAGACATCATTCTCATCAAATATGCAAATGACACAAAGCTAGGAGGGTTAGTTAACACACCAGATAATAGTCAGGATCCAAAAATATTGTGAGAGGCCACAGCATTGGGGTGAATCCAATCAGATGATAATAAATAGGCATAAAGGGAAAGTCTCATGCTTAGGTTGGATAATAATTTCCTTCTCAAATACAGGATGGGGAAGGAGGCATAGATGACAGCAGTTTGTCTGAAAAAGACCTGGGGTTTTTAATGGACTGCAGGCTTACTATGAGTCACTGACACACTATGGCAGCTCCTAGAGCTAAGGCAATATTGGGTTACATTGAGGGGTATATCTTCCAGCAATAAGGAAGACATAGTTTCCCTGACCTCTGCCCTAGTCAGAGTTCATCTGGAGAACTGTATTTAGTTTTGGGCACCACATTTGATAATTTAGAAAGGTGATGAAAGACTTTGAGTTTAAGTTAAAGGAGAGTTGATTGAAGGAACTGAGAATGTTTATCCTATCCTGGAGGATAGAAGGTTTGGGAGTGAAATGAGAACTTTTTTGGGGGGGGGCGGGGCAATGAGGGTTAAGTGACTTGCCCAGGGTTACACAGGAAATGAGAACTTTTTATAATTATCTGAGGGGTTGTCATGTATAGGAGAGATTGGACTTGATTCATTTGACTTCAGGGAGCAGAACCAGGAATAACAAGTGGATTCTGCAAAGCAGCAGCAGAAGGGTGGGGGAGGGGAGTAAAGCTTTCTAAATGAGAGCAACCCAAAGTGGAACAGCATGCCTTTAAGAGGTGCTTCTTAGAGGTCTTTGAATTAAATTGAATCTGTTATAATGTGGATTCCTTTCAGATATAGGTTGGATTAAATGGATGCTAAGATCCCTTCTAACTCAAAATTCTCTGATTCTACAGAAGTTTAACTGGTATAAAGTAATAACCATAATGATAAGATCCAAAGATCCTAGGAACTGCCTTAGACTTCAATCACTCGAGTTCTTTCATCTCAACTCTCATTTCCTTCCACTGACATCAAGTCCTCAGGGTTTGGTTATATTTCCCCATCAGGGATATAAGGGCACTCCTGAGGGTTCAAGGGTGGCTCTGTTGCCATGGCTTGAGGCCCCATCAGTGTGGTTTCCTCCAAGGTTGTGAGTTGAGAATCGTTTAGTTAGTCAGCCTTAATTAACTTTTAGAAAGCACTATTTACCAACAGTAGTATAGTAAGAACAGTTGGTACTCAACACTGACATTCCCCCCTCTGTGATACACTCTCCTACAAATACATAGAGAGTTTAGGGGAAAGTGGGCTTAACCTAGGAAGCACATGACACAAAGGGGTAACTCTTTGCTGGTCTCTTTTTGTAAAGCTCTGAATTTATGTCCACTCTGTTCTTGGATCCCAATACAGACACTGTTATCCACTGACCTGGGGATAGTATTAAGGCAACAACTGGAAGACAGAAGTCCCCAATCCTCCAGATCCTTCAAAGTTCACAAAGCTCTTTCTAAGCAAGGTGTGGGGCAGGGGATGTTAAGGAGACCTAAACTGAAGCCTGAGCTAAAACTGATCCTTCCCTCTATAATTAGTCCTCTATAAACATAAAGGTCCTGATCCTACTGGTGTGAAGGCTGGAAATTGCTCCCTGCGAAATCATCTTTCTCACCTGTACCAGAGTCACAGCTATAAATATGCAACAGTGTATCCCAATCACCCCTATGAGGAACCACAGCTCTTAGAAATATATGGTCGCATCCCCCCTCTTGAATTCTGGTGAAACTAACGAATCCCAACAGCATTGCATTTTTTTGAGGAATTCATTAGGACAGGTGTCATGTCTGATTTTGTCCTTACAAAAGAAAGAGAAATAAAGGGAAGGTGTAAAACAGGACCAAAAGATATCACTCCCAAACTCAAGGTAAAGAGGAGATAAAAAAAAAATCTGCAAGATAACAAAAAATGAATTTCAGGAAAGCCTAATGAAAGCTGCCTTGATTTTCTAGTAACATTGGACATATCGTACCTCAAATCACTTATCCCACAAACAATATACATGAGCTATAAGTTGACCTGATTTCTCCTTTATGTCAGTTGGAGTCATGGGTAGTTCTGTTGAACCAAAAGCTTAGTTTTCTCCTAGACGTAGACAGATTCCAAAGCCATTTCAAATAGGAGGGATGAGGATGTGGACTTTATTGTAGCTGTGAGAACTCTTAAACATTCACACAGTAAGACCACAGCCAGCCAGAACGGTGCCACTGGGAAATGTTGAGCATTTTATCAGAGCAGGAAGATCACACAGCTGCATTCTTACAGATAAGTAGGATTTAAACCTGCAAGGAGTCTTCATTCATTTTACTGAGGAGGAAACTCAGACCCAGAGCAGGGAAATGGCTTTTCTGAGGTTGCACAGCTCATATAAAGTGGCAGAGGCAGGATTTAAAACCTGTTTTGTTTTGTTTTTTTAAACTTTGAATCCAGGGCAGCTAGGTAGTGTAGTGGATAAAGCACCGGCCCTGGATTCAGGAGGGCCTGAGTTCAAATCCGACCTCAGACACTTGACACTTAACTAGCTGCATGACCCTGGGCAAGTCACTTGATCCCAATTGCCTCACCAAAAAACAAACAAAAAAACCCACCAAAAACCAAAAAACCAACCAACCAACAAAAAAAAACCCCAACTTTGAATCCACTGATCTCTCTCCATTACACCATTTCCAGGAAAAATCTGCCTGATATTTTAGGGAAGTACTGTAAACTTAACCCTTTGTGGTTCATAGGATCACAGATTTAGAGATGGAAGAGAATTTGGAGGATATCTAGTTCGATGGTCTCATTTTACAGATAAGGAAACTGAGGCTCAGAGAGGTTAAGTGACTTTGTCCAAGGCCTCACAGTAGGTAAATGTTCAGGGCTGTCTGAAGACTCAGGGAATATTAAAATGACTTTTAATATGTATAGTTATATATTTATTCAATTTAATAAACATTAAAATATTTAAGGTATTGCACTAGGCACTGGGGATATAAACACATACAAAATATACTCTGTGCTCAAGGAGTTTTTACTCTAAAGAAAATGAGGAGACGTGAATAAATAAGCCTAAGGGTGATACTCCCTCTAGGCTCCTTACTCAACTCCCACTCACATTAAGAGGCAGGGTTCCCAGAGGCCAATTAAGTATAATGTTTCCTAGGGGTAGCTCTGAGGGGTTGCAAGTGATTTCTCTAGTAGTCACTCATGAGCCCCATCCACTGTGCTTCTCCATTGATTAACAGCTAGGTGGACTTAACTAGCTTTTATAAATGGAGTATTTACTGAGTTGTTATAGTAATAATAGTGGGTACATCACAAAAGTCTATGATACACTCTTTTTTTTTTTTTTTTTTGGTGAGGCAATTGGGGTTAAGTGACTTGCCCAGGGTCACACAGCCAGATTTGAACTCAGGTACTCCTGACTCCAGGGCTGGTTCTCGATCCACTGTGCCATCTAGCTGCCCCTATGATACACTCTTAACAAATGTGTGGATCCTTGGGAGAGTGAGCTGAATCTTAGACAGTAAATGTGGTAAAGGGGCAACTCACAGCATCTGTCTTCTGGAAGTCCTTTGTGGAGTCCTTGTGAAGTTCCCCTTTGGTATATGTAGCTTTCTTCTGGGGTCCAAGGATCATTTTACTTTTAGAATCCTAAATGTGCCTTTCTTTGGTGGGTCTAGTTTCTCTTTAGCTCCTGATGCTAATGTCTCCATAAGCTATTGATGGTCCAGGGACCTTGCAACCAGCAATGATGCAAAGTCCAAATCTTTGAACTTATTGAAGTTCACAAGGTCATTCTTTGATCAAGGTGGAAATGGGAGGAGGCAGAGATTCTCTCCTTTCCCTCTTCCTCAAATAGTCTTTCTCTTAGGGGCTTGTTAGGAATTGCTCTACTGTTAGGCTGGCCTACCACTGGAACCCTGAATTCCAAATGGGCTCGCTATTGTATCCAAACTCCACTGGCTGGGACTGATTCTCTTTAGCCAGAACCACAAGAGTGGCCCAACTGTTACCATTCAATTTATGTCAAGTTTATTGACTCTGTAATTCAATCAAAATAAGATTTTCACCTGATAAATGTGTCTACAAGTACAGCATCTTCTTGGTTACATTTATTGAGGTTGAGGGGTATGGGGCTCTCCTCTTCATAAGAGAAAAGTGTTACAAATGCAAAGGAGAGAGACAGATAAAGTTCAATGAGAAATTTGAAGAGGGAAAGATCATTTTCACCTGGGAGAACATTTGGGAAGAAAGAGGAAGAATCGGGAGAAATCAGAGTAGGCTAAATGGAAGAGGAAGCATTTGAGTTGGACCTTGAAGGAAGAGGGGGATTTCCACAGGCAGAGGTGGAAGAGGAATTCCATTCCACACTTGTAGGCCAGCAAAAGCAAAGACAGAATGATGGGAAAAGAGATGATGAAAACAGGGTTAAGGGGATAGTTTATTTTGGCTGGAAAGTAAAGTATATAAAGGAGGGGGCAGGGTTCAGCTAGGTGGCGCAGTGGATAAAGCGCCGGCCCTGGATTCAGGAGTACCTGAGTTCAAATCCGGCCTCAGACACTTGACACTTACTAGCTGTGTGACCCTGGGCAAGTCACGTAACCCCCATTGACCCGCAAAAAACCAAAACAAAACAAAATAAAGGAGGGGGCAGCTAGAAGGCACAGTGGATAAAGCATTGGCCCTGGATTCAGGAGGACCTGAGTTCAAATCCAGACTTAGACACTTAACAATTACTAGCTGTGTGACCCTGGGCAAGTCACTTAACCTTCATTGCCCCCCCCCCCCAAAGTATATTAAGGAGAGTAGCCTGAGTTGACACTAACTTACTTTTCTATATTGCATTAAAATTTTCAAAACATTTTCCTTAACCCTATGAAATAGGTAGTGAGAGGATTACCATTCCCATTTCAAAGATGAAGAAACAAGCTCTGGGAGGTTACAACTTGCTCACGATCATATTGCTATTAAGTGTTTAAAGTGGGATTTGAACTCAGGTCTTAGCACTCAAAGTCCAGTACAAATATTGGTAAGGGTTAAGGTTAGAGTCAAACTGTGGAAACATCAGGAATGTATGCTTTATTTGGTAAATATTGAGGTAGAATAATATTTTGTAAATATTAAGTAGACAGGTAGTGGAGTCAGTTTATGCTAGGAGTGCAGAGAGAAAAGAAAAAAATCCCTTTGTTTAGTGCTAACTTAGGGATGAAAAGCAGGGACCAGGGACAGAGTTTGTGGAATTCTCCTTTGTTGATGGAGTGAGAATTAACTAATGGATCAGTCTGGTTAGCAGCAGAACTTGGAAGACTTGAAACCAGGAATTTGGAAACATGTCAACTGCACTTCACTCTAAGACAGGATTCAGGAGGCCTGAGGTCTAGTCCAGACTCTGCTATTAATTAAACGTTCCATCTCAGCCAAACCATTTAACTGGTCCATGTCTCTGTTCCTCATCAATCAAATGCATGTGATAATACACTGCTCTACTTGTCACACAAAGATGTTGTGAGATCAAGGAAATCACTGAGGCAAAAGCATCTAAAAAGTGAAAGGTAAGTTATGATTATTAAGTATGTGGACCTTTCATTCAATCACTTGATAAATATCTATTGAGCAAGGATCAGTATGCCTTGGAAAGGTTGGGAACAGCTTACCTATCCCTATACCTCTAAAACACTTCTTCCTTCTCTCCTTTTGTCCTTCCCTAGAAGTGAGGTCAGGGCAACTATGTGGTACAGTGCTGGGCCTGGAGTCAGAAGACTCTTCTTCCTGAATTCAAATCTGACCTCAGACACTTACTAGCTGTGTGACCCTGGGCAAGTTAATTCATCCTGTTTGCCTCAGTTTCCTCATCTGTAAAAAATGAGCTGGAGAGGGAAATGGCAAATCACTCCAGTATTTTTGCTAAGAAAATCCCAAATAGGGTCACAAAGAATTGGGCACAACTGAAATGACTGAACAACAACGACAAAAGCAGTGAGGTCACTGGATTGCTTTTTAGCCACTTTCATCAATCAATTCCAAATAGTTTTGGTTATTGTCATATTAGGCTAGGCTAGGAGGTGGGACTTTTGGTAAACCTCAGTCTACGAACTGGTATGGTAAAGGAAATATATAAGAAGAACAGATACATGAATATGAAAAGATATGAAGAGCAGAATTGGAGCTTCCTATTTTCTAGGACAGCTCTTTCTGAAACTGAAGCATTTCAGGTTTTTTTTTTTTAAACTTCTAATAGCTTTTCCTAGGATTTTTTTTTTTTTTTGCTAGAAAACTTTGGAGACTACTGGGCTTTTGGGGCTTGCTGTTTTTGTCATTGCAGGTTATGCACTGAAAACTCTAGTAGATCTCTAGAATGGCATCATCTTCTTCTACATCCTTTCTATGTGCTTTCTTTCTTTCTTTCTTTTTGTGGGGCAATGAGGGTTAAGTGACTTGCCCAGGGTCATACAGCTAGTAAGTGTCAAGTGTCTGAGGCTGGATTTGAACTCAGGTCCTCCTGAATCCAGGACAGGTGCTTTATCTACTATACCACCTAGCTGCCCCCTATGTGCTTTATTTCTTTTTGTAAAATATCTTGTTAGGATTTTTGTCATAGGTAACTACTTATATAAGGAGACAGGCCACAATGTACTTATTGTTAATCAAGCTGTGAACTGGTCTAATCATTTTGAAAAGCAATTTGGAATTGTTTGATGAAAGTGACTAAAAAGTGACCCAATGATCCCATCACTAGGCATATAGTCCAAGGAGGTTAAATGAAGATTAAAAATAAAAGTCCCATATTTGGCAAAATATTTGTAGCAGTGCTTTTTATGGTAGCAAAAAGATAGAAACAAGGTAATTAGAGGCTCATTGATTGGGGAATGACTACGCCTTGTGCCATGAATGTAATGGAATTCTGCTTTGAGTTAAGGAATGAAAATAAACTTCTACTTAGGATAGGGTGTTAAAAAATCATGGGAAAGCCCTATTCTCCCACATAAATGATAGCAAATATCTGATAAGGCCAACAGAAAGATCAGTGAAACCTAAAATGAAAAATAAGTAAGCACCTTTGTCTAGTCCAGAACTGCACCAAAAACTGGTGGAGTTAGGAAGGGGAGGGGGGTGGGGTCAGTGCAAAGAAAACCAGTGAGTAAAAGTAGAAAAATATATATTGCACTTGTGCTTTGGACACAAGTCTGCCAGAAACAATTTTATTAATTAAAATTATTCTTATCTAAATAATTTTCTGCCTAGAAAGAGAAATTTCCAAATTTAAAAAAATCATAATTTATAGGGTTGTTCAATAAAGAATATATCACTAATAAAACTGAATAAAGGTCCAGAGTTTAAGTAACGATTCAGTAAACAGTTCACTTTGTCAAATAGGCATGTCACTTCATTTAAACTTGGATAATCATTTTCCTAAAACTATTCAATTCTTTTATGACTATTCCCTTTAAGAGTTTTGAATAGTGAAATGAACAGAACCAAGAAAACATTGTGCACAGAGACAGCAACATTGTTTGATGAAGAACTGTGAATGACTTGACTATTTTCAACAACACAATGATTCAAAACAATCCCAAAGGACTAATGATGAAGCATACTATCCACCTCCAAAGAAAGAACTGATATTGATGGAACAGACTGAAGCACGCTATTTTTCACTTTCTTTCATTTAAAAAATTTGTTTTCTTATACAAAGTGACTAATATGGTATTTTTTCCCCTTTTAATCAAGTTTTCTTGTACAAAATGACAAATATGGTAATGTTTATTACATTTAAAAAACAAAACAAGCCCCCCAAAAAAGTATACCACAAAAAAGTTTTCCTTTTATGTTATTGTGCTATAAGAAATGACAAGCAGGATGATTTCAGAAAGGCCCTGAAAGAATTGTATGAACTGATGTATAGTGAAGTGAGCAGAAACAGATGAATGTTGTGAACAGTGACAGCAATATTGTTTGATGAAGAATTGTTAATGACTTAACTATTCTCAGCAATACAATGATCCAAGACAATCCCAAAGAATTGATGATGAAGCATACTATCCACTTCCAAAGAAAGAACTGACATTGAACACAGACTGAAGCATGCTATTTTTCACTTTCTTCCATTTTTTAAATTTAAGGAGCAGCTATGTGGTGCAGTGGATAAAGCACCGGCCCTGGATTCAGGAGGACTTGAGTTCAAATCTGGATTCAAACACTTGACACTCACTAGCTGTGTGACCCTGGGCAAGTCACTTAACCTTCATTGCCTCACAAAAAAAACCCCAACGACAACAACAAAACAAAACAAAACACCCAAACATTTTAAAATTTAAGCTTTCTTATACAAAATGACTAATAGGTAATGTTGTACATAATTGCACATGTATAACCTATATCTATCTGATTGCTTACCACTTCGGGGCAGGGTGGGGAGGAAGGGAGGGAACTCAAAACTATAAATAAAAATGTTTATTATTTTTTTAAAAAAAAGAGTTCTCCTTTTTAGTTGGTCTAGGGTGAACCCAGGAGAAATTTCCATTAACTGGAGTAATCAAGGAGACATCTTCCTTTTGATCATTCTTCTAATCCCTTCAGGACCCTGGGAAAGAGGGTATTGCTCTTCATAACCTTATTATTTCAGGGAGAAATCCTTTCCTAGGCTAAAGAATTTGAAGTGATATAATTTTAAAACTGCTTTTTGAATATTTCTAAAGGATGGAGGAAAGGAAGCTTTAGTCTACTTTCACAAATCTGAACTCCAATAAAAGAAACTGAAACCTTCTACTGCTGTGAACAGCATGAGTTGTAAGCCAGTATAAACTCCAGTAATCAAGGACCTGAAGCTAGATCTCTGGGACCCTAGACTGTCAGAACAGATATAAGGAGCAGAAGCCATTCACATAGAACATTGCACGTGAGTGAACATAAATGGGATGAACTCCCCCCTAAAATTAAGGAGGATAGCTGAATAGATTAGAAAACAGAATTCAACAAAACGTTATATACAAGAAATACACTTAAAACATAAAGTTAACTGAGTTAAATTGAAGGGCTAGAGCAGACTTTAGCATGCTTCAGATGAATTTCAAAAAGGAGGGGTAGTAATCATGATTTTAGATAAGATAATAGTTAAAATAGATAAGGTTAAAAGATATTAGCAGGGAAACTACATTGTGCATAAGGGCACTAAAGATAATGAAATAACTTTGGTACTTAACATATATGTACCACATGGCATAGTATCTGCACACTTGGACCAAAAGTTCATAGAATTATAGAAAGAAATGGGCAGAAAACAACAATATTTGGGGACCTCAATGATTCCTTTTCCGAATTAGAAAAGACTAATAAAAGATAAACAGAAAGGTTAAAGGCCTGAATAGAATTTTAAAAAAGTTAGATCCAATCGATCTCTGGTGAGTTACAAAAATTGAACATGGGCTAGGTCAAAAAAACCTCATAAACAAATGCAGAAAAGTATAAATATCAAGCATATCCTTAACTGACTATAACACAATAAATATTGAATCTAAATAATATAATCCTAAAGAATTTATGAGTCAAAGGCCAAATAATAGATATGATGGATACCTTCCTGAAATATTATCACAACAATGAGATGATCTACTAAAACTTTTGGGAGAGAATCAAAATGGTCCTTGGGGAAAATTTATATCTGTAAATACTTTCATCAACAAAAGAGAGGAAGAACAAAATCAAGGAACTAGACATGCAACTAAAAACATTAGAAAAAAAAAAGCAAAAAATTTTAACCATGAAGAAAAAAGTTAATTCTATTAAACATTCAAAGACTAATTAATTCCTATATTAAATAAAGTTTGTGCAAAAAAAGAGAAGGAAGAGATCCTATCAAACCTTTTCTATAATACAAATATTGTCCTGATACCTAAAACTGGGTGAGATAAAGCAGAGAAGGGAAATTACAGACCAACATCTTCAAAGAATCTCAGTGCAAAAATATTAAATAAAACATTAACAAAGAGGCTGTCATAACATATTAAAAAGGTGATATACTCTAACCAGGTTGAATTTATACCAGGAACTCAGAGTTGCTTTAATATTAAAATAACTAAAACATATTAATAATAAAAATTTTAAAACTCCATGATTAAATCAATAGATGCATAAACACTTTTGATAAGATGAAATATTCCTCTATATTAAAAACTACATAAATAAATTAATCATTCCTTAATATACTTTGTAAAACCAAGAGCTAGATTTATTTGTAATGGAAAAACACTGGAGGTCTTTCCAATAAAATCATGAGTAAAGTGATGATATTCATTGTCATTGCCATTATTTAAACTAGCTCTATGTGCTTCCTTTAGCAATAAGATGAGAAAAAGAAACCAAGGGAATAAGCATAGGTAAAGAGGAAATAAAATAATCATTTTTTTAACAGATAAAATGATGGTTCACTTAGAGACTCCTAGAGAATCAGCTAATAAATCAAATGAAATAATTAGTGATTTAAATTAAGTAGGATATAAAATCAACCCACAAAAATCATTACCCTTTATGTATAGCATATTGCCAACAAAACTCAGTAGAAAGAGATAGAAAACAAAATTCCATTCAAAATATCTATGAATACATACAGTTTTATACATTAGTAGTTGGGAATTCAATTATCAAGATACGTGGGGGCAGCTAGGTGGTGCAGTGGATAAAGCACCAGCTCTGGATTCAGGAGGACCTGAGTTCAAATCCAGCCTCAGACACTTGACACTTATAAGCTGTGTGACCCTGGGCAAGTCACGTAACCCTCATTGCCCTGCCCCCCCCAAGACACATAAGAATTATACATATTTAACTATAAAAACCACATTTGACATAAATAAATTATTGTTGAAATAATTGTTTACAGTTTGGATGTGCTGATATCATGAGACTAGCTAAACTGATTTACAGATACAGTGGCATACTAATTGAACTACCAAAAAGTTACTTTATAGAAAAAGAAAAAATATTAAATTCATTCAGAGGAGCAAAAGATCAAGAATTTCAAGGCAAAAATAGTGAAAAAGTTAAGAGGGCAAGAGAACTAGCAATACCACCTCTCAATACTGAAAAGCACTAATTATCAAATTCATGTGATATTAGTTAAAAAATAGAAAAGCTGATAACTACAAAGAAAGAGGAAAAGGTCCCACATGTGAATAAATGTTTATAGCAATACTTTTTGTGGTAACAAAGACCTTGAAAATAGGAAGGGGGCAGCTAGGTGGTGAAATGGATAAAGCACCCGGTCCTGGATTCAGGAGGACCTGAGTTCAAATTCAGCCTCATACACTTGACACTTACTGGCTGTGTGACCCTGGGCAAGTCACTTAACCCCCATTGCCCTGCCCCCCCCAAAAGTAATTCTGAAAATAGGAAGGTATCCATAGATTGGGAAATAGCTAAACAATTTATGGCAGATTAATGTAATGGAATATTATTGTTACCAGAGGAAATGATGAAATAAATTATTTCAAACAGATGCAGAGTGAAATGAGCAGAACCAAGAGAACAATTTGTACAACATATTAAAGAAAACAATTTTGAAAAATGAAAGAATTTTTATCAATGAAGATAACCAACCATGATTCCAAAGGAATGGAATGGTGACAAAACATGCTACTGAAATGACAGAGATGATAAAAGTGCAGACTCAGAGACATTTTCAGAAATGGGCAATATGGGATTTTGTTTTCCTTGACTATGCATATCATATTCAAGGATTTGTTTTTCTTTCATTTTTGTGGGAGACCTGGGAGCATAGGTGGAACATATGGATATCTATAGATAATATACAACTATTTGGAATTGGTTAAGATCAGAATGAAAAAAATAAAAACAAGCAAAGAAAGAAAGAAAATTAGAAAAGTTGATCAGTGGCTCATATGAAGTTTGTGTGACCCAGAAGCAATTGAACATAGTGTTCCATAAATCCAAGGACTCCAACTAAGGAGATAAAAACAAAGCACTTTTTCACAAAAATTGCTAAGAAAGCTGAAAAAACAATCAGGCAGAAATTGGGTTTAAACCAACAATTATACCATGTACCATAATGAATAACAGATGAATATATTACCTAGTTATAAAAATTTATATAACAAGCAAATTGGAGAAACAGAGAAGGAAATATCTTTGACAACCATGGATAAGGGAAGTGTTCTTGACCAGACAAAGGATGGAGAAACTCACAAAAAAAAAGGATAATTTTGATTACATAAAATTGAAAAATTCTTGCAAAAAATCCATTGCAGCTTAAATTAGTGTGGGAGCTGGTTAACTGGAAAAGATCTTTATAGCAAATTTCTTTAATAAATGTCTGATATCACACACATATGTAAGAATAAGTCATTCCCAAATAGATGAATAAGCAAAGGGTAAAAATAGGAAGTCCTCAAATGAAAGGCAAACTATCAACAACTATCTGAAAAATACTCCAGATCATTAATTAAAAGAGAAATGTGCATCAAAATAAGTCTGAAGTTCCACCTTACATATTATATTGACAAACATGAGAAAAAAAGTAATAATTGTTTGGGGGTTTGTAAAAAGAAAGGCATATTAAAGAAAGGGACTGTTAGTGGAGCTATGAATTGGCCCAATCACTTTGGAAAACAATTTGGAAAAATACTCCCCCACACTGTGCATTAGTGGACATACCCTAAAGAGATCAAAGAAAGAAAGAATCCATATAGCAACACTTTGTTGTGACAAAGAATAGGAAATAAGGTGAGTGCTCATCAATTTAGCAATGGCTGAACAATTTAGGGTATAAGGATGTAATAGCATACTAGTTGTGCTATAAGAAATGACCAAAGGAATAGAGTCAGGGAAGCTAGGGAAAATTATATGAGTTGAACGAGGAAATAATTTATACAATAACTACAAGATTGCAAAGGAAAACAACCTTGAAAAACTTAAGACCTCTGATTGATGCAATGACTAATTATGATTACATAATGAAGCATGTTTTTAATTTGTTTTCAGAGAGATGATAAACTGTAGATTCAATTGGGACACATTTTCTAGACATGCCTAATACAACACAAATTTGTTTTGCTTAATTATACTTATTTATTACAAGGGAGGACATTTATTTGTAGGGGGAGATAAGGGGTGAGTGATAATTTTTTTTTAAAGGAAGAGAAGATCATCAATGAAACATCTTAAAAATACAAAGAACAGAAGGAAGTTCAGAAGGCAACAAAGGCAAGCAAGGTAGTATTAATATTACCATGCTAAAAAACATATACTTTACAAAGATCAAACTGTATACATGAATTCAGTTTCATATACAATCCTCTTCTTTCTGTCGTTTTTTGGACATGGAAATATTCAGATGTGTTGATTGTTGTCAAGTTTATAATTTTTTTATTTTTAAATAATTTTTTTATTTTTTGGTGAGGCAATTGGGGTTAAGTGACTTGCCCAGGGTCACACAGCTAGTAAGTGTCAAGTGTCTGAGTCTAGATTTGAACTCCGGTCCTCCTGCCTCCAGGGCTGGTGGTCTATCTACTGCGCCACCTAGCTGCCCCTCAAGTTTATAATTAAAAAAGAAAAAAAAAGACTGAATTTGGCAAATAGAGAATAGCATAGGAAGACTTGTATGAACTGATACAAAATTAAAAAAGTCATGTAAATGGAAAGCACAGCAAAATGATCAAAACTGAATGCTACAAAATTTAAATGACTACATAACTCTAAAGAAGAGAGATAAGGAGGCAACTTTCCCCCATTTCCTTGCAGAGGTGGGAAACACTGCAGAGAATGTCAAATTTTTGCAAGACGTTAGTTTTACTGAACTTTTTTCTCCATTCTTTTTATTTTTTATTTTAGTTTTTTTTTCTTTTTTTTTTTTTAGTGAGGCAATTGGGGTTAAGTGACTTGCCCAGGGTCACACAACTAGTAAGTGTGTGTTAAGTGTCTGAGACCGGATTTGAACTCAGGTACTCCTGACTCCAGGGCCAGTGCTCTATCCACTGCACCACCTAGCTGCCCCTCTCCATTCATTTTGATTCTTTGTTATAAGGGATGACTTTCTTGGAAGGGAAAAGGGAGAGGAATATATTGGGAAAAGTAGGTGATGCAAAAACAAAAGATTAATAAAAATGTATTTTAAATCATTCTCCCATTAAAAAAATTCCCATATAGATAAGTTATCTGATTGACATATTTCTTTTAATCCCAAATTACACTCAATGCAATGATTATTTAAATCCTGTGTATTTAATGCATAAATATTTCCATTTTCAAGTAAGAATTTGGCACATATATACATGTTACTTTCTAGTAAAGTAAAAGGATACTGGTCTGTAAGATTCTTGAATGGCACCCAAAGTCTGGCTTAAAACACAGGTGAGTCTTGGTAACAAGAGGGTAAATCTAGGTCTTATAGGATCCTACTGTGTTCTCTGGTCAGTTTTTTTCTCTCTTGGCACTACAATGTTGAGGAATCACAACAGCAGCTGTAATAGTCTCCTGCCTCTCTTCCTTGAACAGAGTCCGTTAAAAAAGAAAACATGACATCTACTGAAAATCATCTGGATCATAGTGGATAATGATTGTTGTTTGTCCTTCATTCTCTCTCTCTCTCTCTTTTTTTTTTTTTTGGGTGGGGCAATGAAGGTTAAGTGACTTGCCCAGGGTCACACAGCTAGAAAGTGTAAGTGTCTGAGGCCAGATTTGAACTCAGGTCCTCCTGAATCCAGGGCCGGTACTTTATCCACTGCGCCACCTAGCTGCCCCCTATCCTTCATTTTCAAAGAGGACCATGACATCAAAGTCATGACTTGCTGTGAATTGGATTTAAGTGAAGGAGGGCTATTCAAGGTCACCAACCTCACTCTCTCCACCATAGCCATTTGAGTCCAGTGACTTAGGATGTTTAAAGCATTTGGGGTTAAATGATTTTCCCAGGTTTAGATTTGAACTCAAGTCCTCCTAACTTCAGGGCCATTGCTCTATCCACTATACTACCTAGCTGCCCCAGTGGATAATGATAATGAAAGAGGTAATTCCCAATCCAAATGTGTGTTACCAACAAGGTTAATCTAAAAGGGACACAGAACTTAATTCCAATAAACTGGAAAGAGCCAAGACCAGCATTGTCCAGCACAGGATGAACCAAGACTGAGGAAGGAGGCTGTGTAATCTGAAAGTGGTTATAGTATGTAATATGTTATGAGTATGTTGTCTCCCCCAGCTATAGACTTGACTCTGGGACCCCCTCAATGCTTCTCAGGTTCTGGGTATTTTCTGGATCAGTAGGTATTCAAACCTTTGACTAGTCAGGTACATCAGAGACATTGAGATAATACTTTTGACAACCCATGCCTCATGGATGCTCTCACTAAATGTCTACTGGTAGTGCTATATAACGATTGGAGTGATGCCACCTGCTGGAGAGTTACTGTAGGAAAGCTCCACAATGAGGAGAAGGCGTCTGAGGGCAAGCCATGCGGCTTTTCCTTGGCGTCAGGAAGTGACATTTGCTCATTGGTACGGTCTATCAAAGCTACCAGCCAATTAGCTTGGAACTGTGTGTGCGTGTGGATGGGATGTTCCCAGTTTCACAGGAGGCTTGTGGGAGAAAGAAGGGGCGAGACTGGCTCTCTTTCATCAGGACTCTCGTGGAGAGTGGTACAGAAATGTGGGCTTCCTGAGATAGATAGCTGAATCTAGGCCTCTTTCTCTCTTCACCAAATTCTTATTCTCCTTAATAAATGCTTAAAAGTTTAACTCTTGCTAAAGCTTATAATTTATTGGCAACCACTCATTAGATATTTTAGACAGACTAGCTAGAATTTTAGCCCCTTATAGCTAGCTGGTTTGTGCTGCCTTTACTTTACAATGTCCCAGCAGGAGTAGGACATTGACAGTCCAGCCTCATGGCAAGGGTGTTATAAGCCAGAATTGGCAGCTGTCACTCCAAGCTGTCACACATATGAAACTGAGCCACTTGATATTCCATTTCACTGTAGCAGCAAATCCTTGGACTGCTGGGTTCTCAACATAGACCACTCTGCTTGTGCCTCATGGACTCTTCTTTCTTTGATATGTAGACCAAGTACTACCTTCTACCATAACCAGATTCAAATGTTATTGAGAGACATTTGACAAAATAAATAAAAATACGATACGATACAATACAATAGCAACAACAACGGTAATATGCAGCCATGGGTCTTTCTACTTGAGTTTGACACCACTGTTCTACAGAAAATCTTTTTCTGATCCTTCCAACTCCTGTGTCCTCCCTCTTAAACTACCTTGCAAACTATTCTGTATAAATTTGTATTCATTCACTTTGTATTTAAGCTATATACATTAACGTATGTTAAGGGCTAAAATTCTAGCTAAACTGTCTAAAATATCTAATGAGTGGTCGCCAATAAATTATAAGCTTTAGCAAGAGTTAGACTTTTAAGCATTTATTAAGGAGAATAAGAATTTGGTAAAGAGAGAGAAAGGCCTAGATTCCTATCTATTAAAGGGAGAGCACATTTCTAGCTCCGCTCTCCACCAGAGTCCAGAGGAAAAAAGATGGAGACTGAGCGCCAGTCTCTTCCTTCCTCCTCCCACTAGCTCGCGTCACTTCCTGACTCCTGGTCTTGCCCTCAAAGACCTTCCCTTCATGGGCAGAACTCTTCTACAGTAAGTATCCAGCAGGTGGCGTCATTCCAATCGTTACAGTCCCCCCTGTTGTTCCTCAAGAAACAAAATGTTTCCTTGACGGAACAGTAAAAACAATATAACTATTGCTAACTAATAATATGTGAACAACAATATAGAAAAGGAAGAGAAGAAAGTTTTGTCCAGAGGGGCGATTTTTTTTTTTTTGTCCTCATGAACCGACGCTTTGACATTAGTCTTGCAAAGGGAGGGCCTCTGCAGAGAATACATGTTACAGATGGTGTATATTATAACAGAAAGAGAAAAAAAACAACAAAACAACAAATCAAAACTGTTCATTTAAAGTCTCTGAAAGTCTTTTCTCAGATGTCCTCTAGGTGTAGTCGTGGAATGGAAGTCTTTTCAGGGGTTGATGTGTGGATGCTGGTAATCAGCCAGGAAAATTTCCTACAAAATTGAGCTTAACACAACTTTAAAATAGCTTTGTCAATAATCAAATCAAACAATGAAAGTTCTCAAAAACATGTCTAAGGGAATTCAAAATCTTAGTTGTTACACATGAAACATATAATAAAACAAAAATTGAAACATTCTTTAAAATTATAATATTACTATAGTCCCCCCTTATGGAGGGTAATTGAGAAGACAATTGCTGCAATATTAAGTAATAAAAATAATTTTTATCTTTCTTTTATCACTTTTTGCATCATCTGCCTAATTATCCTCATGCCATTATGAGAAATTTTAAAATCTAATATAATTAGTAACAGATGTCAAGGCCAAATTCAACACTGTTATTTATCATGACACCTGAGATAATTATGGGGGTTACCATAAAAGAACAGAGAAATGATGGGATTTGAGCATTCCCACACTTGAGCAATATATACTGTCCATGCAGTATGCCAGGCTTAAAATAGGTGGATGGAATACATGTCCATGCCACCAAACATATTGGAGGAAACTGAGTCAGACTTAATCAGATGCATGGGATTCAGATGTCCATGGCATCAGGCATATAGGAGGGAGCATAGAAGCCAGGTGGAGAAGTGAGATGGGTGGGATGAATACTTCCAGCCATCTGTACAATATTGTGGGGAAAAAGAGAACAAAATATTAAACCAAGAGAATCCAACCTCAACATTTGTCAAAAGCCGTTCCCTCGGCCATACCTTGACTTCATGCATGTCTCCCCTCATGTGACAGTTCAGTGTCTGCTCTTGCATGTATTCCTCTTGTGATTGGATGGCATCTTGGCCAACTGGCATCTGATAACTCAGAATAAAGGCAATTAATGTCTTAAATGATAAGTTCCCAT
This sequence comes from Dromiciops gliroides, assembly GCF_019393635.1. Taxonomy (NCBI): domain Eukaryota; kingdom Metazoa; phylum Chordata; class Mammalia; order Microbiotheria; family Microbiotheriidae; genus Dromiciops; species Dromiciops gliroides. The sequence goes on from NC_057862.1 coordinate 615,922,831, forward strand.
AATCCAAGTCTCATATGGATTTAAAAATTGAGGATAATAAATGATTGCAAAAAATGTGAATACATCTTGACTCAAAATATAATATATAATTATGCAACAATTTCAAATAATACCCTTTTTTTTACTTAGTATACAATTACTTTTGTGAAAAATCAGAACATACTTAAATACAAGTTAAAGCACAACAGAATCTCAAAGAACTTTTTTTTTTTGAAAATAGAAAACTTTTACAAATGTTCCCCTCTTTTTTTTTTGGGGGGGGAATATGCTTATCAAAAATAATACTTCTAGAATCAATTTACACTTGCCATGGCAACCAATTTGCCACGGAAATGCTTTAAAGAGTTTGATCAAATAATCAGTTGAGAAAAAATAACAAAAACAAACAACTCAGAATATGGGCGCACAATACTCCTAGAATTAACATTGTATTATGAAATCAAAACCATCTTGCAATGTTTCAAAATTAGATAGACAAATGAATAGAAGAAAATACACATGGAACAATAAAAGACAATGAAATTCAAACTAAGGAAGTCTAAATGAATGTGAACTTAATATTAATAAGAGTATTATAAAATATAAACTTGATCATATGACTATAAAAAGCTTTTACAAATATTCTCCTTGTTTTAGAAACTAAGTATAAGACACAATCTCAAAAGCATTAAAATCTCTATGAAAATAAACCCATACCATTAATTTCAAAATGTATATGTAATAGCATAGAAATCCTATGTAACCTCTGAACTGATACTATTAATAATCTGAGTGAATTTAGAACACTTTTGATTCCGATATCTAAAATCCCCAATACTCATATCAATACCTTGCTGCTTACTTCTACATTTCTGTAAAATATATACCCTTCCATGGCAAAAGAAGCGGAGTCTTGAACTATGTTGATGATTGTCATTCTTATTCGGCTTAAGTTTTTCTTCTTTAACCCCTCTATATTGTCTGTCAGTCTTTTCACCATACAAATGCTTTATAAGATTACTAATTAAAGACAAAAGCAGGTTAGCAAAATTATGAACAAAACGAGCATAACTGGAATTTAAAGGGTTTTCTAAGGTTGTCTCAGAAGCACAGCCAGGCTGGGGAAGGACTGAGCCTAAAGCTGCAAATGTAGTTACAGAAAGTTGAGCATGCGCATCAGATCTCTGGACTTCCCAGGCAGGGGAAGCAATGGGCTTGGCCATAGGAGGAGTAGAGGGTGGGGTCTGGGGAGGAGGGGAGGGACCAGCACAATTTGAATCCGACTTGATTTTGAACTCAGGCCTGGATTCCTCTTCCCCCACTTTGCCTCCAGGTGCTAGGGGATTAAAAGCTTCTAGAGGGTGGGTCATTGCCTCCAGGCATGCAAAATTAGAGCAACAATTAGTGTTAGAACTGGGAAAAGCTGCAGGAATCTCTTCAGGTTTCTCTGAAAAAGCATGGTTGGGAGAGGGGGAGATATTTCTTTGTGGGAGTACATTGCTGGCTCTTCTAACAAAAATAAAAAGAAAAATAGAAAATCCACAAAAACAAAGCATTAACATGATCTTATCTCCCATTTGTCTGGTTAAACAGACTAAAATCAAAAATAGGATAATTAGGGAGTTTAAAAGGTCCATTTGAAAAAATTTAAAGGGAAAACACCAGGCAATTCAGCAGTACTTAAGATTTAAAGGGTTAGGGTAGGGAAAATTTCTTACCCAACCGGAAGATCAGAAGACTGAGGTTCAGCTTTCCTCTTCGTGGTCAGCCATCTGTTAAGGGCTAAAATTCTAGCTAAACTGTCTAAAATATCTAATGAGTGGTCGCCAATAAATTATAAGCTTTAGCAAGAGTTAGACTTTTAAGCATTTATTAAGGAGAATAAGAATTTGGTAAAGAGAGAGAAAGGCCTAGATTCCTATCTATTAAAGGGAGAGCACATTTCTAGCTCCGCTCTCCACCAGAGTCCAGAGGAAAAAAGATGGAGACTGAGCGCCAGTCTCTTCCTTCCTCCTCCCACTAGCTCGCGTCACTTCCTGACTCCTGGTCTTGCCCTCAAAGACCTTCCCTTCATGGGCAGAACTCTTCTACAGTAAGTATCCAGCAGGTGGCGTCATTCCAATCGTTACACGTATATATTTATCTTGACCATAATTGCCTTGCAAATAGAGATTTTTATTATTTGTATTTATATCCCCATCACTTAGCACAATGCCTGGTGCATAGTAGGCTCTAAATCAATACTTGTTGATTGACTGTTAGAGATCTCTGTCACCACTACTATTGTCATTGTTATCCCTTGCATAGTAGAAATAAAATGATCCCTTTTGGTTTCTATCCTTCACCTCCTCCACATTTCAACCTTGTAGAGACTTTTTCCCTAGAGTCTCCCTTACCCTGATTTCCTGCCTATGGGCTATTCACTCTTCAAATGTACACAAAGCTTTATGGGAGATGTAGTCCTTAACCCTCTCAATATCTTTCTTCCCCCTTCCCCGCCCCCCCCCCCCCCCAATTTGCTCTTCTTTTCCTCCTTCCTCGGTCTTGGTTCATCCTGTGCTGGACAATGCTGGTCTTGGCTCTTTCCAGTTTATTAGAATTAAATTCTACCTATGTCCCTTTTAGATTAACCTTGTTGGTAACACACATTTGGATTGGGAATTACCTCTTTCATTATCATTATCCATTGGGGCAGCTAGGTGGCATAGTGGATAGAGCAATGACCCAGAAACCCTTTGACCCAGTAATACTGCTACTAGGTCTTTATCCCTTTTAACAATTGGAAACATTACTTTTCATTTAGATTAACTGAAAGGGACTCAGGGTGAGATTTCAGATGTGGTATGTTGCTTATGCTCATGAAGATGGTCTTGATAATGGAGAAACATGACATGATTTGAATGACACAGCAAAGTGGATACCATCCAAAGAATCCCATAGGTGAACATTGTTGGATTTCATTTTCAGGTGATAGAGGTCAAGGAAGGCTCTCGAGCTATGACATGGAATTCTGGAATAGATCTGCACACAACATAGTTGGCTCTATTTTCAAATTCATGCCATTGTTGTTCCTTATCAATCTTAAGAATCAACAGCTCTCCTTCAGAAGAAGCCAGGGACACTGACTTTGTAATATTTCCTCAGGCTAAATTCACCTTTGGTTCCAGTTTTTGCACTTACTTAAGTCTCAAGAGTGTGGTTGTGTAATCTGATTTCATAGAATCACAGAAACTCAATTTCTTCATCTATAAAATGAGGACTAGATGAACTAGATGATATATCAGTACTCTGCCAGCTCTAAATATATAATCCTGTGATTCTACCCTTTGCGGCAAGGTAGAACAAGTCCAGTCCTTTTTGCACATGATAACACTCTTGAATTATTTGAAAAAACTGTCATTTCCCACAGTCATATAACTAGTAAATGATAGAGCGTCTAAGTCATCTCTTTTCCAGGCTAAAGATGTCCAGGTCCTTCCAGTGATTCTCACTTAGCATGGTTTTGAGTGCATTGACTAACCATCTTGTTCACCCTCCACTGGACCCACTCCAATTTCTCAATGTTCTTTCTAAAATATGGCACCCAGAACTGAAGACATTGCTTCAGATGTGATCTGGCTAGAGCAGAATAGGACTGTTTCCTTTCTCCTTTTCTATATTATGTTTCTACTATGCCCAAAGGGCTATAAAACAGTGCATATCCTTTGACCCAGTAATACCACTACTAGGTCTTTATCCCAAAGAGATCATAAAAAAGGGAAAAGGATCCACATGTTAGAGCAGCTCTCTTTGTGATGGCAAAGAATTGGAAATTGAGGGAATTCCCATCAACTGGGGAATGGCTGAACAAGTTGTGGTATATGAATGTAATGGAATACTATTGTGCTGTATGATTAGCAGGCAGATTTCAGAAAAACCTGGAAAAAAAACCTGGAAAGACAAGTGGACTGATGCTGAGTGAAGTGAGCAGAACCAGGAAAACATACACACTAACAGCAACATTGTGTGATGACCAACTGTGATAGACTTATATATTAGCAATACAATGATCCAAGACAATTCCAAATGACTCATGATGGAAAATGCTCTCCACATCCAATATATATATATATATACATACACACACACACACATATATATGTATGTATATATGTATGTATGTATATATATATATGTATATATGGAGTCTGAATGCAGATTGAAACATACTATTTTCACTTTTGTTGTTGTTTCTTCTTTCTTGTATTTTTGTTCCCCTTTTTTCTGATTCTTCTCTAACAACATGACTAATGTGGAAATATGTTGAATGTGATTGTAATGTATAACATATCAGAATGCTTGCTGGCTATGGGAGGGGGGAGGGAAGGGAGGGAGGGAGAAAAATTTGGAACTCAAAATCTCACAAAAATTAATGTTGAAAACTATCCTTACGTATAATTGGAAAAAAACATAAAATAAAAACTAATTTTTTTTAAAAAAAGAACATCTTTCTTCCTTGCCTCGCCTCGCCTCGCCTCCCCTCCCCTCCCCTCCCCTCCCCTCCCCTCTCCTTTCCTCTCCTCTCCTTTCTTTCTTCCTTCCTTCCTTTCTTTGGTGGGGCAATGAAGGTTAAGTGACTTGCCCAGGGTCACACAGCTAGTAAGTGTCAAGTGTCTGAGGCCTGATTTGAACTCAGGTCCTCCTGAATCCAGGGCTGGTGCTTTATCTACTGTGCCACCTAGTTGCCCCAAGAACATATTTCTTATGCATAGCTATGAAAGGTGATTTGCTTCTCTTTTAATTTACTTTATGGCCTCCTAAAAGAGACTGGCTTAACAATCTATACACACACACACACACACACACACACACACACACACACACACACACACACACAGAACAGCAACAACCAGCTGGAATCCCAGAATCCCAGAATTTGAGAGTTGTAAGGGGCTTGCTTCACTGGCTGGCTAGTCCAATCCATACATGAAAGGAATCACCACTGTACCATACAAAGCAAATAGTTGGGTGGTCATTCTCTGCTTGAAGGCCTCCAGGGAACAAGAAAGACACCACTTTGCACAGCTCTAATTGTTAGAAGATGATTTTAACATCCGGCTGACCGCTTTCCATTTTCCTGGTTCTGCATCATGTCTAATCCTTTCTCCATCTAATAGCCCTTGTAACACTTGCAAACAGGTATCATATCTCTCCTCCCTCCCCCACCCTTCTCTCCTCTAGAATAAAAATTCCTGATTTCTTCCTCCTCTATACATGGACTCAAGTCCTTCACCATTTTGGTTTCCCTTCTCTGCACATTCTACAGTTTATCAATGTCCTTATTTAACCATTGTGCCTAGGATTGAATACAATACTCCAGATGAAGTCAAACAAGAGCAGAGTACAGTGGGACCATTAGCTCCTTATTCCTGGAAGCTCTGTCTCTCTTAATGTAGCTCAAGCTCATAATAGCTTTTTTGGCTGCCACACCATAGTGCTGACTCATATTCAGCTTGTAGTCCACTAAAATCCCCAGATCTCCTTCAGGATAACTGCTACCTCACCGTGCCTTCTCATTTTGTACTTGTGAAATTGATGTTTTTACATACCACATGTAAGGCTTTACATTTATCCCTTATTGAATTTCATCTAATTAGATTCGGTTCGATGCTCTACCCTGTTAAGGTCCTTTTGTATTCTGACCCTGTCATTTCCATTTATGCCTTTATCCAAGTCATTAATAAGAAAGTTAAAAAGTGGACAGTCAAGTAGAGACTCCTGGGGTTCTCCCTTGATGGTCTCCTGCCATTTTGACATCCAACTATTAACAACTACTCCAACCAGTTATCTGAATGCAGGGCTGTGCTGGCAAGTGTTTAACAATCATCTTCTTGACACATTTTTCAGTTTTACCTACATTATTTACCTTTTCTCCATCATTTTCTTGAGTCTACACAATTAACAAAATAATAAAACAAATTAGTTGTAGTATTTGCTGATTTCTGAGGTGTAAATGCTCACACCGAAAGCTTCCCTTTTTTGGGGGGGGGGGAGACAATCAGGGTTAAGTGACTTGCTCAGGGTCACACAACTAGTAGGTATCTGAGGCCAGATTTGAACTCAGGTTTTTCTGATTCTGTACCACCTGGTTGCCCTTCATGGTGAAAATTTAACAATTGGTTCTTGCAGCAGTTTGATGTGGCTCCAGTACACCTCTGTCTGAATCCATCTAATTGTATTATCTGTATCTATTAGAATAGAAGATATTTTATTAAATAACTTGCTAAAATTGAAGTAAAATATATGCAAAGTATTTCCCTTATTTACTAGTTCAGTAATCCTGTCAATAAAAGAAATTGGTTTAATTTGGTCATAACCAGTTCTTGATGGAACAATTCTGGATCTTTAAATCTGTTGCCCTTTCTATATATTTCCCAACTACATCCTTAATAATCTGTCCTAGAATTTCCCCAGAAATATATATCAAGTTCATTGGCCTATAGTTTGTAGACAGTTCTCTTCCCTTTTTGAAAATGGATAAAGAATGCCTATTTCCAGGGGCAGCTAGGTGGCGCAGTGGATAAAGCACGGATCCTGGATTCAGGAGTACCTGAGTTCAAATCTGAACTCAGACACTTGACATTTCCTAGCTGTATGACCCTGGGAAAGTCACTTAACCCCCATTGCCCTGCAAAAGCAAGACAAAACAAAACAGAGAAGAATGCCTATTTCCAGACTATAACACAAGTGTATGGAGAGCCCACTCCATCCATCTACTAGTATATAAATTTGAGCAGACATGACTGAAGGAAAATGAGCTGGCCTCAGCAATTGAATATAAGGAAGAGAGTGGCATGCTTTTGATGATTCTAGGCTGCTTATCATATCCAAAATCCATACTTGTAACAGATACTCTCCTGCTAATGCTAAATAACTGAATCATAGCACATCACAATCACTGAAGAATTAACATTAAAGGTGACTCAAAAAGGCAATGGAGATGGTGATGCATGGTGAGCATAGCTAAGTTGCAGCATATGGTCAACAATAATTTGTTTACAAGTGGCATAAAAACTTAAAAGAGAATAGAAAAGAAGATACAATTTTCACAGAGAAAGAAGGAGAGTTAATAGAGGGATAGCCCAATTATTGTCCTATTACTCATGAGATATCAAATGACCTGGAGAAAGTCATGCAATCAGTCAAGTTGTTAGGTGCTTACCATATGCTAGCTACTGCACTAAGCATCGCAGAGTTAAAGGCAAAAAACTGTATTTACCCTCAAGAGCTCACATTAAAATGGAGGAGACAACAACATAAGTAAAAGGTACATCAAAAATACACAAAGTGTACATGGAAGTTAATCTCAGAGTAAAGCAGTAGTAGTGACAGGGATTGGGAAAGATCACCTGCAATCAATCAATTTGCACTTATTAAGTGATTAAGACGGATAAGAACTGTGTTAATTGCTGGGAACACAAAAAGAAAGAGTCTCTGCCCTGACTGAGCTTACATTCTAATAAGGAAAGGCACCACAAAAAAGCTGAAAAGGGAGGTGTGCACTGGATCTAGGAAGAAACCAAGGAAACTAGGGTCAGAGGTGAAGAGGGTCTAGTAAATTTCATGTCTTTGATGGAGTATTTGTAGATGAACACACAAAAAATATAACATGGGGGCAGCTAGGTGGTATAGTGGATAAAGCACCGGTCCTGGATTCAGGAGGAACTGAGTTCAAATCTGGCCTCAGACACTTGACATTTACTAGCTGTGTGACCCTGGGCAAGTCACTTAACCCTCACTGCCCCACGAAAAACAACAACAACAACAACAAAAATCATGTGATGAAAAGATGAAGAAAGGTTGCAATCTGCATTGTTGAAATGGTAGATCAACTGAAGTATACATATATTAAGTTCATGTTAAGCCTTTTGGCTGCCATGTCCCATTGCAGTGATCTTTTGTCTTGAAGGGACACTTGTACTCTTTTTTAAAAAAAATTATTTTATTTTATTTTTTATTTATTATTTTTTTTTGTGGGGCAATGGGGGTTAAGTGACTTGCCCAGGGTCACACAGCTAGTAAGTGTCAAGTGTCTGAGGCTGGATTTGCACTTAGGTCCTCCTGAATCCAGGGCTGGTGCTTTATCCACTGTGCCACCTAGCTGCCCCAGACACTTGTACTCTTAGGCATGATGGGAATTCTGATGGGAATTCTCAGGACTGCCTGAATGGTCCTCAGTTATATATGAAGAGTAAAGAAAAATCATGAATTGTCAATGTTGGAAGAGGTATTAGGGGCCATTTAATCCAACTCAGTAGAATGTAAATTCTTTTGGGGAAGGCACTGTTTATCCATAATATGATCTCAATAGATGGTTGTTGAATTGAATTGTTGAATGGAAACACTTCATTTTACTAATGAAAAAATTAAAGTTCAGGGAGGGGCAGTGATTTGTCCAAGATAATATTTTCAGTGGTCCAACTAAAACTCAATCCCAGGTCTCTTGAGTTCCAGTCTATTATTACTTCTGCCACACCACAATGAATGTCTTAGACATGCAAAGCATGACTTCAAGGGCTCTTAAAGGGGTGATCGGTCATCATATAATCAACTCTTCAGGAAGGTTTATCATTTGTTTGTGGAAGCTTATTTTAGGCTGTGACTTGTTGGCACACACAATTTCTGCTTAGATGGTTGAAATTGGAAAAAAAAAAGCCAAGTCTTTTTAACTGCTTATCCTGCTCCACTGTTTGGTGTCCCTTTGTATATTTAGGTTTGGAACACAAAATCTGACAGCTGCCTATTTTGATGTGAGTCTGTTAGCTGTTGGAAGAAATTCAAGCTGAAGAATTAAAAGAAGGCTTTTGTTCATTGGCAATGACTTTTTCCCTCCCCATCCCCCTTTAATTCCACATTCAGAAGCAGTATGACCCAGAACACAGAAGCTCTCCATCCTGATTCTTATTTTATAGGGTGCCCCAAAAGAATTGTACTTTTAAGAAAATAATTTAAATTCTCAATAATAAGAGTTGAAATGTATATAGCACTTTCCATATATTACTGTATCTCATTTGATCTTCATAATGACACTATGAAGTAGCTGCTACAGGTTAAGGGTCTTATCTGTGATCATGTAGTTAGCAGACCCCTAACTAGCATGAGATAAAAGGGAGCTTTTCTCCAGGACTGAGTCTGGGGGAAATGTTTTTTTCCCCTCACCATGCCCACACCATTAGATTGTAAGCTCCTTGAAGGCAGGGACTGTATCTTGCCTCTTTTTGTATGTCCAGTGCTTAGCACAGTGCCTGGCACATAGTAGGAACTTACATGTTTATTGATTAATTGACCGAACCTTGTTACCTTCCACCGTAAACCATCTGGAGAATAGATCACCCCCTCTTCAGGTACAATTACAACTAAGATTAAACACTCCCCTGTACCCATCCCCTCAATCCCAGTCACACTGTTCTCTGTGGCTCTAAAGTTTCTACTGCCCTTCCACCACCCCACCTTCACATGTTTCTTTCTTAGGTTAAAAAAAAAAGTCCAATTTATACCTCTGATAGCTGGTAAGTCTCAAAAGAGGGACTTGAACCCAGTTCTTTTCTGACTCCAAGTCTAACTTGCTTTCCATTATACCACACACCCTGTTTATCTACAGAACAGGGATCATCTGAAGAAAATTGTAAGAAAATGAATCTAGAACTCTCTGCAGATGTTTAAAAAATACTGCCACACTATTAACCATGTGAGGAATTCTCCAGCATGAAGATGATCTCATAATTGTGACTGGCTTCTTACATTCTAGTGGAGAAAGAAAAGGGGAGTTGCTCTAGGGAAGCTGAGTGGTAGGGGGAAGGTACCCAAAGGGTGGAGAGGTGGTCTGGGATTTCATGGGCTGGGTGGGTTTTGAAGAGAGCATGATGGTTGGAGTGAGTGCTTCCTCAGATGGAGGTTTGGGGAGGAACTTACCAATCAGAGGTTTGTATCCAGGTTCTCCCGACTCTAGGGCTGGGTGGTACAGTGGATAAGGTACTGGCCCTGGAGTCAGGAGGACCTGAGTTTAAATCTCACCTGACACTAGCTCTATGACCCCTGGGCAAGTCACTTAACCCCAATTGCTTTAAACATCTGGGGCCATCTCCGGTTTTCCTGATAAATATCTTGCTATTAGACCCAGATGGCTCTGGAGGAGAGAATGAGGTTGGTGACCGTGAACAGCCCTCCCTAACTTAAATCCAATTCAGTGCAAGTCATGACATCACCCATATATCACGGTCCTCTTCAAGAATGAAGGAAAAACAACAACGACCAAACAGAGGGAAAGTTCATAAGAGTAGAGGTATTGCCAGGTAAGAATAAGGCTGCTGCCATAGAGGTGGAAATGTGGTCTGGGGCATCATGGGCTGACAGACATTCCTCTGGGCAGCAAATCTGATGGAGCAGATAGGTGTGGTGACTTACAGGGCATTTGAGATAGCCACCATGCCTTAAGAGCCCTGACTCCTTATGAACTGTTTCTTAATGCCTTGGGTGATTGAGAAGTTTTATCAATGGTTCAAGCCTTTAGCTTGGCCAGTCTAGTTTTGGGAACAGCTGCCCTGACTTTTAGAGAATAAACTACCCAGTATGGGACAGGAACAATATCTACTCAGGGCCTGCCACAGAGGCTGGGCTTCTTTTGCACAATTTCTGGTTTGCAATTTGTTACCCTTTGCTGAGACAAATCATGGGAACTCTCCTGCTGCCATTTTGGTGATGATCAACCTTGATCAGATATATGCAAAAGATAATGCTGGTACTCAGGGATCAACTCACAAGAAAAGTTTTTCAAAGAATGGACAAGGGAACAACAGATGGTATAATTATTTAAAGGTGGTCAAAATACATCAACAACTATTAATCCATTTATCTCTATTTCCCATATTTCCTACAAGAGTATGAGAGACGACATGGCACAATAGACAGAACACCAGCCTAGTGTTAGGAAGCTCTGTGTTCAAGTCCTGACTCTGAATTAGACTGGCTGTGTGATCCTGAGAATGGGATGTAACTCCTCAGTTCCCCTCTTTTTTCCCACCTTTCTAAGACTACAAGTTTTACAGCGCAGAAGCTAACCAGCATGGTAGAGAAAATTACCCCAATAGGAGTTCCATGCACTAATGAAATCGTGGTTCTAGTCCAAATATGAAAAAAATAAAATGCGTGCATCAGAAGATATTCTTCATGAAAATTGTGAGAAGGGACTATTATTTCTAGGGTTTTTTTTTCCAAACAATTTTCCCCTGCAGAACAGATCTTCACTGTCACAGCATTGAAAGGTGTCTGGAATTCAAGGCCTTCTGTGTCTGTTTGTTGGTTTTAAAGAACATTTGATCTCATAGAGTGAAATGAAGCCTTAAAGGCTCTCCTCCCAACAAAGTGTCTCCCATGAATACATTAAGACTGTATGAGATTCCTTGACTTACATAAGCAGAGTTATGCTTGTTCATTGACAGGCATTGAGCATCAGTATCAACAAAGTTCAGCAGGGACAGAAGCTCAACTACAGCACTTGCCAAAGTTGTGGAGAATGTCCTATGCAAAATCCATTTGAAAGAAGGATTCTTTTAGGATGGGGGGTTCTGGGAATATTCTTTGTGGGAGACATTTAGCTGATTGTTTTGAGCCCCAGAATACTGCAGGGCTTCTCCAGTCAAGTCCCCATTAGTGACTCTGAAGAAGTAAGCCTTCCAATACACTAAGGAAAGAAAAAGTAGATGAAAAATGTATATTACACAGATCATAACTTGCAGTGGAATGAACAGCCCCTCTATCTATCTATCTATCTATCTATCTATCTATCTATCTATCTATCTATCTATCTATCTATCTATCTATCTATCACCTGCCTATCTACTTACTCATTTATCTATACATAGCTATATCTATCTGTCTAGTATCTATATAGCTATTCATTCATCCATCTACGTATATCTAGGACAGGGGCTTTTGTTGTTCAGTTGTTTTAGATGTGTCTAACACTTTGTGACTCTATCTGGGGTTTTCTTGGCAAAGATACTGGAGTAGTTTGCCATTTCCTTTGCCAGCTCATTTTACATATAGGAAAACTGAGGAAAACAGTGTAAAGTGACTTGGCCAGGGTTGTATGGCTAGTACATGTATGAGACTGGATTTTAATTCAGGTCTTCCTGACTCAAGGCCTGGCATTCTATCTATTGTGCCACCTAGCTGCCCCCAGAACAGGGGCTACCAATGGTCAAAAGGACCATAGAATTTATGGGGAAGAAATGATGGGGTTTGGTTTAAACTCCACAAACAAGATGTCCCCCACAGGATAAGCTAATCACTTCAGAACTCATTCCTGTGCTGCTCACTCAATCTTGTATAGTCAATGTCTTTCCCCTTCCCTCATCTTCCTTTCCCTTTTCATTAGAGGTCTGGAGAATGGAACAGGGCACCTCTTCCAAATCTTTCCTTTATAGAGGGCAGAACTTGGACTTTGCAACTCCCTCCACTTTCCATCTGCTTGATTTTAACTGCTCAAGGGACCCTCTGGCATCTACCCCCCCCCTTTCCAGCTTTCTTTTGAGGGTTCCTCCTATATTAGACTGTAAGTTCCTTGAGGGTAGGGACTGTTTTTCTTATTTGAATTCTCAGTGCTTGGCACAGTGCCTGGTATATAGTAGGCACTTAATACATATTTATTGAATTGATTCACATTTGGGAAAATGTACAGTTCTTCCAGTAATCTCAAGCTGCTCCCTGCTGCCAAAGTCGTATTTTTTTATGCCAATATTTTCCTAGTGATGCTATATGGCTGCCAGTCTCAGAGGCACCATCATCTCAGGAACAAAATTGCAGGTAACCCAAAGGACAATGCATTAGACATCTGGACAGATGGACTGATGACAGATAAACACAAACTGCAGCATCTTGCCAACCATGACTTGCAAACCAGAGGTAGCTTTTAAAATGTCTCTAAGGTTGTATAGGATTGGTACAGAATGTGGACCTGTCATGTAGCAAGAATAAGGGATAGCAGATAGACAACCTTTATATTATCCTGGTATCTAGGAGACAATTGAAGAATAACTGTGAATGACTAAGTCATTTTGAGTGTTATAAATACTCAGATCAAATACAAAAGACCTATGAAGGAAGGTGCTATCTATTTCCAAAGAAAGAACTGATAAATAGAAGTATGCATAGTATGGCTTTACATCTATATCAATGTCTCTGTCTCTCGCTCCAGCTCTGGCTCCGACTCTGTCTCTGTCTATATCTGTCTGTGTCAAATGGCAGCCTCTGTTATGGGGTGAGGAGGAAGGGAGGAAGACAGTTCAGAACTTAAAATGTAACAAAAAATTAATTTAATTTATTTTTAAAAAGAACAAAGGGAATGCATTTAAAACTTCAGGAAGATTTACAGAGATACTGCATAGGGTGGGATAATATGAATGGGTAAGATCTTCATGAGTAAGGGGGTTTCCCATGCCAGGAAGATCACAAGTATATTGAAGTAACTTAAGAAATGATGTATGTTAGCAATAGTTTGTAGATCAGTCTTGGCCCAGATGCTTATAAAATACTTAGTGCCATTTATAGTCTTAGTGTTTTAATTGCAAATATTTTTATATCAACTTCCCATTAGGGATAATTGGATAAAGTCGGGAAGTTTTAGGAAGTAATAGTAATACATGCTAATAATAATGATAATAAGAGAAACAAACAAATGACATTTATGTGATGCTTTTAAGTTTGCAAAGTGTTGTACAAATATTGTCTCATTTAATCCTCACAACAACCCTATGAGGCAGGTGCTGTCATCATTCCCATATTACAGATAAAAAAACAAGAGACTGAGAGGTCATGTGGCTTGCCTAGATCTGCACAGAAGTGACTAAGACAGGTAAAAGAACAAATGTTAAGAAACAAGACTCTAACAAGAAATGTTCACAAGCCTAGTCCAGGAAACAAAGCCAGAATACAGTCAAAATGCAAATATTTCTACCTATTATTAGTTCCTTACCTTATGTTTATAAACATGAACAACTCTCCCTTATCCTAAAAAAAATCCTTCTTGATCCTGCTTACCCCTCAAGCTATCACCTACCATCTTTCCCCTTCATCACTGCTAGAATCCTAGAAAAGGCTCCCTTTCCTTACCATCACTAGTTCCCTAACTCCTTGCATCGAATTTTAACCCCAATGCTCTACAGAAAATACTCTCTCAAAAGTCACCAATGACCTCTTAACTTCTAAATCCTATGGTATTTCTCAGTTCTCATAATATTTTAAATGTTCTGGATCATTTCACATTCTTAAGTACCTGCCTCTCTTCCCAGTATTCTTTTTTACCTTTGACCTCCTTGAAATTTTTTTTCCTGGTTCTCTTCTTACTCTTCTTTCTTTTTTATTTGCAAGTTCATGTCCCTTCTCCTGCCTCTTAATTATAGATGTCTTCTAAGCCTCTGTCCTTGGATCTCATCTCTTCTTTTAACAGTCTCACTTGTTGATTTCATCCCATGGATTCAACAATTACCTTCCTGAGGATGATATCAGGCAACCAGGTGACACAGTGGATAGAGTAGTGGGCCTGGAGTCAGGAAGACCCATTTATCCACTGTGTGATACTAGGCAAATCACAACCTCTGTTTGTCTTAGTTTCCTCAAAGATAGAATATGGATAATAATAGCACCTATCCCCCAAGGTTGTTGTGGAAATCAAATTAGATAATACTTGTAGAATGCTTAGCACAGTGCCTGGCACATAGTGGGTGTTTAATAAATGCTTGTTCCCTTCCTTTTCTTGTGAGCTAGTATTTTTAGATGTTTGCAGTCAATAACTTGAACAGTAGTCTCCTGAACCAATCAAATCTCAGGGATAGCTTCCCTACCTTTTAGGAAAAAACCCAAAAAACCAAGTTCACCTGTGTGGCAGAGACTTTAGTGGGTATTGTCCTTCCACAAAGGAAATGCAACATGTTCTTAGAGAATATTGTATATGGACAGAATAAATACCAAGTGATTTGAATGAAGCCAAACATTAATGATTAAGGCTTTCAAGGAAGACCACAATCAGCAGGTAGCCTTGAAGGGAGCTAAGGGTTCCAAGAAATTGAGGTAAGAACAATTCTAAGCATAGGGAGTTCCAGGGAATTTTGTTGTACCTTTGTATGGAGACAGCAATGGGAATGTAGGTCAGTCACTAGGCTAATTAAGTTGGGGCATAGAATACATGAAGAAGAATAATGAATAATAAGCCTGAATAGGTAGACTGAACTTAGACTCTGAAGAGCTTTAAAGGACAAATGGAGGACTTTGTATTGGCAGTAGGGAGCCTCTGAAGCTTCTTGAGTAGGGGTGGCATGCTCAGACTTGCCTTTTAGGAATATCATTTGGTAGCTTTGTGGAGAACTGATTGGAAGGATTGAAGGAGGTTCGAGATGAGCATAAGGAGATCAGTTAGAAAGTTAAAGTAAGGGGGCAGGTAGGTGGCACAGTGGATAAAGCACCGGCCCTGGATTCCAAAGGACCTGAGTTCAAATCCAGCCTCAGACACTTGACACTAGCTGTGTGACCCTGGGCAAGTCACTTAACCCTCATTGCCCCGCCCCCCCAAAAAAAATTATGGTAAGATGACTTCACTTATCTAATAGGTACCATATTGCATATTTTCTTAATGGGAGGGGGAGTTGCTGGAGGGAAGGAGAGAATCTATGTTCAACATTTTAAAAAGAATTAAAAATGAATGAATAAACTTTTTTTTTTTAAAAAAGGAAGTAACTGCAAGAGGTGATGATTGTCTAGATTAGAGTGGCAGCGTGAGCAGAGAGATATCGAGGGTGTGGAATTAACAAAATTTGGCAAATTTTGTATGAGAGTGAAGAATTAAGGATGACTCTGTTCTGTACTAGGTTCTAGGAATATAAAGAGAAAAGCAAAACAATCCCTGCCCTCACAGAGCTTCTATTCTATCAGTATCTTCTCTAGTGCTCAGGCTCAAAACTGACCAGTCTTGAGGGGCAGCAAGGTGGTGCAGTGGATAGAGCACTGGCCCTGGATTCAGGAGTACCTGAGTTCAAATCCAGCCTCAGACACTTAACACTTACTAGCTGTGTGACCCTGGGCAAGTCATTTAACCCCAGTTGCCTCACTTAAAAAATGAAAAACAAACAAACAAAAAACCTGACCAGTCTAAAAAAAAAAGGCAAAATCTTAGGGGGGCAGCTAGGTGGCACAGTGGATAAAGCACTGGCCCTGGATTCAGGAGGACCTGAGTTCAAATCTGGCCGCACACACTTGACACTTACTAGCTGTATGACCTTGGACAAGTCACTTAACCCCAATTGTCTCACAAAACAAAAACAAAAAAAAAGAAAAAAAAGCTCAAACTGACAAGTCTAGCTCTGTGACCCTGAGTGCTTCTCTTCAGTCTACCTAGGCTTATTCATCTGTAAAATGGGAATATTACAATATCACCCACCTTCCAGCAGGGGCTTTGCAGGGATCAAATGTAAAGTTCTTTGCAGACCTTAAAGAGCTCTATAAATGCTAGTTTTGATTACTATAATAATGATGATGCTTTCAAGTGGTTTCACACACAGTTATATAAACTCATTTATTTTGATTAAAAGCATTTTTCAAGTTGTCAGTTGTCCTTTCTATAAGCCAACTCCACATTTTAAATGGATTCCTTTTGTTTTCACACTAGTTATTTTAAAAATGTTATTCCTCCACCCCCTTTAGGCTTCACCCTGTCTTGCCTCTCCACCACCTAGTTGGTGGTGGTATTGGCTTTACCTCTAATCCTCAGATTATAAGAGTGAAGCTCTTGGAAGGATTGTTGAATGGAAGCTAGAACCAGATGAATAGGAGAGTCAGTCAACAGTATTTACTGAGCTCCCCTTGCAAGCAGAAATGCAAACCAGGTGCTGGGAAGGTAGAACACATTCCAGTGTTGACACTGTCTCTGTCCTTGAGTAATTTGCAAAGAGAAAAAAGGCACAGAGGAAACACAGATGTCACTTAACATCTAGGCAAAGGAAATACTTATTATAACTTTGTGGAGCACCCATATTTACACAAGAAAAGGGGGACATACAAACAGATGGTAGTGGAAAGCCCTCAAGAGTCTGCTCCCACTTCTTCCACTCATTGGCTGGGAGACTGTGGGCAAGTTGCTTTCCTTCCCTGGCCTTCAAGTCTCTTCATTTATAGAACTATGTGGGTTAGTTTGGTGAGCACTCAGCTGCCTTCCAGCTTTAACATTCTGTGATTCTAAAGGTGACCAAGGTGACCTGAGCACATATTTTTGAATCTCTGACTGACTGCATGCCAAGGTAAACTATCAAGTCGTTTAGGATTATCATGTCTCTTCTCCATTGGCAAACATTGGACTCTCTTTCTGTGTGGGGGCAGGATAACTCAGAAGTTGCTACCCTCCCGGCAACCAGCCAGTTAATCAGTCAAATATGTTTACACACACTGGTACTAAGTAGAGCTTTGTGCTAAGGAAAGATTTGGTGGAAAGGTGGAGGGAGGGCTAAGAAACAAATGGAAAAGATAATCCTTTGAGGAATTTAAAGTCTAATAGAGCAAGGCTTCTTAAACTTTTTCTACTCATGATCCTTTTTTTTGCCCAAGTCATTTTTACCAACCCCAGGTATATAGGTACACGAAATAGGTATACATAACCTTTTATTGTTGCCAATTTTTTTTTGCAACCCCTGCATTCAATTACTTGACCCCATATGGGGTTGTGACCCCCAGATTAAGAAGCTAGGTAATAGAGAAAGAGTGCTGAATTTTGAATACAAATTGTAGCTCCGTTATTTACTACATGCATTACCTCTCAGAACTCAGTTTCCTCATTTGTAAAATGAGAAGGGTTGACAAGGTGACCTCTAAGGTCTCTTCCAGTTCTAGGTGCATTATCCTATTGTGGGGTTTTAAAAAATTTATTTATTTTTTTGCGGGGCAATGAGGGTTAAGTGACTTGCCCAGGGTCACACAGCTAGTAAGTTTCAAGTGTCTGAGGCCAGATATGAACTCAGGCCCTTCTGAATCCAGGGCCCGTGCTTTATTCACTGTGCCACCTAGTTGCCCCTGTAAATAGGGTTGTGTGTGTGTGTGTGTGTGTGTGTGTGTTTGTTTTTTTTGGGGTTTTTTTGCAGGGCAATGGGGGTTAAATGACTTGCCCAGGGTCCAACAGCTAGTGTCAAGTTTCTGAGACCAAATTTGAACTCAGGTCCTCCTAAATCCAGGGCCAGTGCTTTATCCATTGCGCCACCTGGCTGCCCCCCATCCTATTGTTAAAAGGAAAATTCTTTGCTCAGGCTTTGGCCCTCATCAAGGAAGCAAAAGTCAGGAAAAAAAGAGAATTAAAAGGAGTTTATTAAAAAATATGTCAAAGTAGCAACACATTGATGGGCTGATCACTAGAAATTAGTGAGAAATTCAAGATAGAGCCAGCTTTTACGGATAACTTTCATAATGAGATAAATAAAGACAATTTGAATGGATCCATGGCAGTAAAAGGGGTTGGGCCATTGTACCTGGGCTCCTCCTCAAGAGCCATACCATAAGGAAATGAGATAATAGATAAGGGGAATGGATGTGCTGGCTAACAGGTAGGGAATGGTTTGCTATGTGCTGGATAGCAGGTAATAAAAAAGTTTCAGACTGGGTGACACCCCCCTCAACAGAGCCTCCTCCAACACTGATTACCAGAAAACCAGAAAATAGCTAGATTGGAGACAATGGTGCGTGTGGGTGCTTCGTAAATGCCAATACTATTCTACTATTTTGAGGAACTGCTACTGGGAGTAGGTGACATGAATTGTGCCCACTCCCTTCTCCAGTAAAAGATTCTGAACCCATGTATGTGGCTGGATCAGGTTTAGTCCTGGAGGAGCCTGATTTCTCATAAGAAGAGGTTTAGGTTCCTTTCTGCCATAGTCTTTGGCTCATTAAGCCCTTCACTTTTGTACCTTGAAAAAAAAATATTTGAGATTTTTGGTTTGTGTCTAGGTATCCCAAAAAGGGGAAGTAAAAACATATTTAAATTCAATATGAATCAAGTATGGGACAGGTATTTTTTTGTTTCTTTGTTTTGTTTTGTTTTTGGTGAGGCAATGGGGGTTAAGTGACTTGCCCAGGGTCACACAGCTAGTAAGTGTTAAGTGTCTGAGGCTGGATTTGAACTCAGGTCCTCCTGAATCCAGGGCCGGTGCTCTATCCACTGCACCACCTAGGTGCCCCAGGGACAGGTATTTTTTTATTCTTTCACACCAAAGAAATGCTAGGCATAAAAGACTGCATTGACAGAACAACTTAAAATAGCATTTAGCAACTTATAATTACTTTTAAAATTGGATGAGATTCTTATCACTTAAAATTCCCAAGAATATAAAGCAACTTGCAGGACTTCTGATTAGGCAGATTACATTTAATCTCCACTCTTTTTTGTCTTCCTCAAAGTTCATTTCTTCTGCTGAGCCAGACTTGGGCTCTTCCTCTTGTAGGTGTTAGTAAAATGTGATTCTTAGAAGGCCTACCTTGTCTGTAAGCTAATTTGTTGCAATGACAATTTGATATTGATAACAATTATGTCCAATTCTACTGTGGTTTGTGAGGCTTTATTAATTGAGGGAAAAGTTTTTCTGGGACCCTGAATATTCTCTTTGTCTTTCATTCTTAGGTCCTGCTTATAACTCTCATAGCATATTTCTATTCTAAGAGTAGACAAAGTAGAAGTTTGTTATTGCAATATCTAATCGATTGGTTATTAAATTAATACTAGAGCATCTAAATTACTGTAATAAGCTGTAAGAAAGATCTTGCTGTTTTGATCTGAATTTATTGGTATGAAGCAATAGTTAAGTTGGTGCCTGAACTTGTCTTATGTTTAAGATATGTTAGTGAACAATGGTAATTTATGAGCTATCTTATATCACCTTAATGGAGAATCTGAGTTTAAAGATGTTCCCATTGTTTAAAGGAATTCTGAGGGCAGTGTCCTAGTTTTTTTATGCTTATATGGCTAATACCTGAATCCGTTTTACTATATACTATTATGTGAAACGTTCTCTAGTCTGTTCTCTGTATGCAATTTGGGATTATTTACACTTATTTCAACTTTTTTGCTGTTTGTTCTTAAGCATCTTAAAGCAAATTCATTTGTTTAGTGTTAATTTAGGGATGAAAAGCATCTATTTAACATAACTACAAGTAGAGTTAATGCTTGCTATCTAAGATATATGATCCTTGAGAAGTTAATTCACTTGAAGTAACAGTTTTTGGAGTTTGCTAAGACATTATGGGACCATTAACTATTATTATTTGGAGTCTGACTCCAGTTATGACTATTAAGAAATGTTGAGTCATATGACCCATGATGCCAGCAACCTTATGGGGTTTTTACACTGCAGATGGAGTTCTCTTGGGAAAAGCTGGGAGAACAACTTTTGGCAAAGGCTGAGGTAGGAGTCTCCTGACTCAATTTTCTTAAATATTACACATGGAATGTAAACTATCACAACTGACTGATTTTAAGTTGGGCATACTGCATTTGTCTGTCTATATAACTTCTGCCTGGAGTGGACATGAAATTTGGAAAGCATTATTCCCTCAGAGCTTTGTTCCTCTTCTTTGATGTCAAATTCCTATAATCATGTCATGTGATCAGCATGAACACAATATTGGATTTTCATCTCTTCGGTTAAAACTGTAATATCTGGGGCAGATGCAGGTATAAGATTCAAACTATTTAACCTAGACATTTTAGTCCTTTTTATATTTTAAAATAACTAAAGTGTATAAGCATCTGGCTTTGTCACCTGTCTGTTATGAATTATGCATTTTAAAACTGAATCAGAAATATCTTAAGTTTGTTTTGAAGAAAAGAAATTTAATGCAACCAGTTTTCTTAGAGGGGGATAACTTATAGAATATTTTGTTATACCTAAGTAAAAGCCAATTCTATTTGAGTTTATTATGTAATATGAAAATAACACTTGTCTGTAGAGCATGTCCTATAATACAAACATGGTTTATAATGGAGAACTTATTTGACAGACACTGTTTTGAAATTAATTATTTAAGTGTCATTTTAAGTCCTTTACTACAGTTGATGTTAACTTGGCAACTTTTATGTAAGTTATTTGTAGTCATCTTATAAAAAATATTCTGTAACCTAAGTTTTATGTGAGGATTAGATCCTAAACAATTAAGTAAAAATTTTTTTGGAGAAAAATTAAGGTCAAGTGGATATACGTGTAATTGGTAAAGATTTAAGAGTTCTGCTTTCTATAGTATTATGAAATATTTAGTTTCTATGTCTTATGTGTATCCCTTTGGCATGATATTAACAATGTTTGTGTCAGATACAGTGTTAGATAAAGCTGTGAACAGCATGGGGCATTTGTGACATCTCTCATTAGTTAAAGGACATTTATAAACAGCTTTTCATTCCTGGTGCAGGATCCTGGGAATTCTCTCCCTTGGTTTTCCCCCTTTCTCCCTATAGTAATATTGGTTCTTGTCCTTTTAGTTTTTGACCTTTTTCTCTTTAACCTCTCAGTAGTTTGTTTCATCTAGGCTCAAGGCTTTCAACCTTAAGGCAGCAAAAATTCTAGTCTATACACCTCTTCACCTTCTGGACCAGGCCTGCAAAGATTTCTACTCCTCCCACTAAGACCTAGGGGCAACCTAGACCCTATCCAGCCTGAAGCAGTAACAGAAGACAGACCTTCACCCTCTTTTCCCTTAGCTATTAAAAGAAAAAGTGGGGAAATGTGATGGCAGTCTACTAAGGAAGGCACTCTGACCATGGAGAAATATGCTGGGGTCAGTTAGAGATTACTCTTCCCTTGGAAAAACAAAGTAGTTAATTAACCAGGTAGTGGTTAGTCAAGCAGATAACAAAGCAGACATGTCACAGACACCCAGAAAGTTGGGCACCTTGAAATTTATAACTTGAGCCTAATTGGAAGCCAGTTGTGTTTGCTATGTGATTAGGATCAGGTGGTGACAATAATCTCAAGTTAGGAATGTGGCATATTTTGTGTGTTGTTTTTTGTTGTTGTTTTTGCAAGGCAATGAGGGTTAAATGACTTGCCCAAGGTCACACAGCTAGTAAGCGTCAAGTGTCTGAGGCCGGATTTGAACTCAGGTCCTCCTGAATCCAGGGCCGGTGCTTTATCCACTGCGCCACCTAGCTGCCCCAGGAATGTGGCATATTTACTATTTCATGTATCCCACTCCCCAGTAGCTAGCATACTCATTTCCCAAATAGCTGTAACTTTTCAGTCCTAAGTCTCTTCCCCTACCCCCTTCTTTCCTCTATAAAACTATTACCTTTTCCTTTGTTCATGGAATTGAAGTTTAGGTTTCTTCCAGCTATACTGGGAGAATAATAAAAACGTTTACTTAAATTTTGATTGGATCATGTGTGCAAGTAATTCTTTGATAGAGGGATATTTTCATATCCAGTTTTGCAGTGTCAAGAATGTAATACAAAACAGAAAATGCAGCCAAGGGGTCCAGGCATAAATTCACCTATGGGAATCTTTCTACTTTAGCTGCTGCAAGAGTAGTTGCCATGATGCTGGGGTGGGGAAGGACCAGACCTTTCCTTACCTTTCACTGAAAGTCTTGAGGTTCCATGATGTCAGCTGAATGGTTGAAAGAAAAGGAGTGAGCTGTAAGATGCCCTTTCTTTTAACTGATGGAGCACTTGAGCCCCATGGCGCTATCACAGGGCATGAGGAGGACCAAAGGATCATTGAGAGTTTGCCATTTCATACCAAAACACTAAATCCCTTCAGCAACTGGGTCACCACATATCCAGAAACATCCAAGCAGTTTGTCATCTCCAATGTGCCCAAGTGCCAAGTTGCACATGTGGTTGGCAGGAAATAGGCAGGTAACATCTTTACATGCTTTGCACAACCCACATTATGTTGAAAAAAACACAGAATGAATATAAGAACATACATAACATATGATAGCAATTCAGGGATAGATGCTGGCAGTGCCATGGAGTGGTATGCCCTTTTATCTCAGAGTCAGATTATATGGGTTTGCCATTTACTAGTTGTGAGACCTTGGACAAATAACTTTTGAAGAAGGGAAAAGACTTTTCTCTAACTTATGAGGACTTTGTCTGAGGGCCCCATAGATTCTATTGGCCAAAGACTCATGTTTTCTTCTAGGCTTTCCCAAATACCCCCTAGCTCTCAGCATTAAATGGTATTGAGCAACCTTTCCTAGTTGTATTGCTCTATAAAAGAATACTTTTGATTTTCCACAAGTGGCTCTGATTATCCCTGGATCAGAATGAATTGAGTTTGACCGCTTATATCAGGCACATTTTAGCTGTCCTTTTTATGCAATAATTCAGGAGTAGAGTAATATGATTGTATTTATCCAACACCTGTGTTCCCAAAGCTCTTATTAACATTCCTTTCATTCCTTTGTCTCAGTGAGAAGAGAGTGAAAGAAAAACACAGTGGAATCTTATAGTACTAGCATTGGGAGACAAGGTTCCTTGTGGAGTTTTATTACAGGTCTATGGCCTGACTCAGTGGAAAGATTGCTAGATCTGGAACCTGGAAGAATGGGGTTCAAATCCTGCCTTTGACACCTATTAACTACTTGACCATGGACAAATCATAAAAGCCTCCTGCACCTTTATTTTCTCATCTCATAATACCTGTTTCACCAGGCTGTTGTAAGGCTCAAATGTCCAACAGTGTTCTGCAAACAGCAAGTGCTCACTAATTGTTTGTTAAATTGAAAAATGAACCAAAAACACCCCACCCCAAAAAGTAATCATTAATTTTACAGAAAACAGATAGGCTGGGTAGCTAGGTGGTACAGTGGATAAAGCATCAGCCCTGGATTCAGGAGGATCTGAGTTCAAATCCAGCCTCAGACACGTGATGCATACTAGCTGCGTGACCCTGGGCAACCCTCATTGCCCCACAAAAAAAAAAGAAAAAAAAAAGAAAATAGATAGACAGACAGATAGATATAGATATAGATAGATATAGATATATAAATATATATAGATATATGTGAGTATGTGTATGTCTGTGTGTGTATATCTATGTCTATATCTATATCTATATCTATATATCTTGCCACTGGAGCCAGATAACCTCTAAGGGGGAGAGAATGAGGTTGGTGACTTTGCATAGCCTTCCCTCATGAACAAAGGACAGATGACAACAACAACAACAACAATCATTTCCAAAGGAAAAACTCTAGCAATAGCATAAATGGCCTTGATCCTGGCAAATAGCCACAAACATTGTTTTCCTGACAAGGAACCTTGTCAAATTCGATTGCCACTATCCACTCCTACTGACTCATATAGAGACAGATGTTAGTACATTGATAACCTGGAAAGTATCTAGAGGAAGGAAGCCAAGAAAGTGAAAGTCCTCAGGAAAATTCCTAAGGAGTGATGGATGAGGAAAATGTGAAATAGATTTAGGGAGAATAATGGGTGACTTCAAATATCTGAAGGACTGTCATGTGGAGTAAGGGCAGCTTGGTGGTGAAGTGGGTAGAGTTCTGTGCTTGGAGTCATGAAGACATCATCCTGAGTTCAAATCTGACCTCAGACACTTCCTAGCTGTGTGACCCTGGGTAAGATACTTAACCCCATTTGCCTCAGTTTTTCTATAAAATAATCTGGAGAAGGAAATGGCCAACCATTCCTGTATCTCTGCCAAGAAAACTGCAAATGGGGTCATGAAGAATTGGATATGACTGAAAATGACACCACAGCAACAACAATAACATGGGGAATAGTGACTAGACCTGTTTGACAGAGCTATGATCAGGGAATGGGACTTACAAAGGCAGATGTAGGCATCATATGAGGAAAAACTGCCTAACAGGAGGATCTGAGTAAAGATAGAACAGCCCCTTTGGAGGTGGTAGGATTTCCCCTTCTTGGAGGTCTTCAGGCCAAGGCTAGATGACAATTGGTTGGAGATATTTTATGGAGGATTCTTGTGCAGGTAAAAGTTGGGCTAGATGGCCCCAGAAAACTCTTCTAAGTTAGAGTCTGCAACTGTATATCCTGTCTTTTGCTGTATTATAGGGTGTAAATTTGGCAACACAGCCTTCATTCTTTTTAATAAATGCTTGTTGGATTGGAATCTATTCTCATCTTAACAACTTAATTTCTGTTTCTTAGTAAGGGACTCATTGACTTGGAAGCTATAGCAGACAGTCTAGTTTTGAGATGCAAATTGCTGTGATTTGTCTTTCTTTGCTTTCAGACTTCTTAGGTTAAAGGATGGTTTCAAATCCAGACATGCACAACATCTTTACCCAATGAAATCTACTCCTTCCTTCATATGCTCATAGATACAGTTAGAATGGGCTACAGAGAGCACCTAATCCAATCTCCTCTTTTTACAGATGAGGAAACAGACTTCATTAAGTTAAGTAACTTGCCCAAAGTCACAAAAGTAGTAGCTATCAATTTGTGCCTGGGTCTTCTGACTCCAGAGCCAATGCCTTTTCTACTGTGTCATGTTCTCTTCTGATGGCTCAAAGAAATAATGAGGCAGGCGAGAGGGAACTTTAATAAATAAAAATGAAAACCATGACTACCAATCTGGTGGAGTATTTTCTCAGGTCACTGATATCCATTGCCATGAGTGACAATGCCCAGTTCAAGGGAATTCAATTCAACAGGTATTTGATGAATGCCTACTATGAGTTTAGCGCCATAGTAGAACCCCAAGAAGGGAGGGGAGAGCAATAAAATGACCAAAGTGTGGGATAGTGACCAGAACTCCAGGATTTTTCAATCTTAATGGGTTCTCAAGACATATGTGTGTATGTGTAAGAGGAGTGTCTTACACTCTTTAACTCCAATTAACTAAGAAGATTTGAGAACAATTAAGAAGATTCTCTAAGTTCTAAGAGCTCTATCAGAGTTACAGAATCAAAAGGCTTAAACTATGCACGAACAAAGCTTACATAACTCTATTGAATTAATTAAGCTATCAAAGACATAAATTAAGTGTGAACAATTCCTAAATAAATTTTGAAGAAGAAAGGCTTTGGATGAAATCAGATGATGAAACACATCGAGATTGGCTGAAGAGAATCAGCTATACCCTATAGGGCTTGAATAGAACAATGAATCATCTGGGAATACAGGACTCCGTTAGCAGTGCATCCTGGTGATGGAACAGTTACAGCCAAGTCCCCAGTAAGAAATTGTTTTAGGATGACCTAGTGAACTTTGAAAATTTGGGAGATTTGAATGTCCGATCAGGGTTAATAGCAGTTCCCCTAGAACAATATTCAGTGATGGCATTCTGTAACAGAAGCTGAGGGATGGAGTCAGGAAAAGCAGCTTCAGGACTCTATAAGGGTCTAGCAGAGACTTAGAAAGGTCACCAAAGGGGAATTCATGAAGATTCCACAAAGAGGGGAAAGGACTACTAATAATCAGAAGTGACTTACCTTTTGATCACACGTGCTTTCAAATCTTGAACCCTTGGACTCTGTATGAACTTGTAGGGGAATTTGCCCAAGATTTCTAAGGAAATATTTTTTGTACCAACTATTCTTTACATTAGTAAATATCCCTTTCTTTTTTTGGGGGGGGGTAGGGCAATGAGGGTTAAGTGACTTGCCCAAGGTCACACAGCTAGTAAGTGTCAAGTGTCTGAGGCCGGATTTGAACTCAGGTACTCCTGATTCCAGGGCCGGTGCTCTATCCACTGCGCCATCTAGCTGCCCCGTAAATATCCCTTTCTAAGAGCTAAATAACTCTGGCTGGCTGACTTATAATAAATGGGACAGGAGAAGTGGATGGGGGCTTTTGAGCAATAATATTAGAGAAATTTCCTAATGGTTTCAATGCTAACCCTAGAACCCTGGGGGTCAAAGTAGTGAGCTGTCCTCTGAGGACCCAACCTGCCAATGCTTGTGGGAGTTGAGTGCAGAGAGTGAGCCCAGAGAGGAAGGACGATATACTTGTAAATCTCATTTCTTCATTTCCAAAATGGGTATGACAACTGCTGAAAGTAATTTGCACTCCAAGTTGGTAGGTCCTCTCTGTGGATTGCCATGTGGACTTTTTGAAGTTCAGTGTCATAGCTTGTTTTCAAGACTTCACTTAAAATCAGGAAAGAATAAATGGAAAAAGTCAAAGAACAGAGGTCTATATTCATGGACCACATAACGGGCTGGGTAGGGAGGACCCTAAACACTCTCCCAATTCAGAGACTTAGAGCATGTCCAGGAAGGAAAAAGGAAGAGGCTTCCTTTGGTCAGTTAGTGCCTTATGAATACAGATTCAGTTCTGGCTCAGCCACCAATCCAAAGGCTGACTCACCAGAGTGGAGAGAACCTATTAGAAAATGTCTGTATGCTTCAAAGTCCCCATACTAACTATGCACTGGTTGAGTGCTCATAAGGACATGCTTGGCCAATTCCGTCTTAAATATGGAAAATAAACACAAATTCCCCCCTTTAAATAAAAAGACCTCCCTTATAACAGATAGGTATAACCAAGCAAAACAAATCTGGCCATGCTTGAGAATGCAAGCCTCATTCTATACCTATACCCCATTGCTCTATCAAAAAGTGAGAGGCATGTTTCATTATCAGTTTTCTGAAGTTGAACTTGATTGCTACCTTGATCGGAGTTTTGCATCTGTTGATAGTTGCTCAATTCAGATTAAAAAAGAAAATAGTTTGAAAATTAAAATACATCATAAAAGATATACCTCTGGTACTTACTAACTTGTGAACCTTGACCCCAGTTTACTTTTCTGTAAAATGGTGGGTGGGTGGGTTAGATGGCCTCTGAAGTCCTTTCCAGCTCTAGATAATAATAATAGTAATAATAACAATAATGATAGCATTTAAAGATTTGCAAAGCACTTTCCAAATATTATTGTATTTGATCCCCCACAATAACCCTGGGAAGTAGGTTCTGTTGTTACCCCCATTTTACAGTTGAGGAAATCGAAGCAGAGAGGCTAAGTGACTTGCCTGGGGTCACATGGCCAATCAAAAGTCTGTCTTCTGGATTCTACATCCTGTGTCCTATCCACTGCAGCACCTAGATGCTTATCATCCTAAAATAATTTGGGGAGCACTGTTGCATCTGGGGAAACAGTCAAGGTTTGGGTTAATGCCTTTATGGAGCTACTTAAGTTGCACTTTGAAGGGAGCAAGGGCTTCCAAGTGTCAGAGGCTAGGAAGAAATACATTACAAACACAGGGGAGAAGGGTGGGGGTAGAGGGGCAGCCTGTCCAAAGGCATGGAGACCAGAGATGCCAGGTTGTATGTAAGGATGACAAGCAGGGCAGGTTGGCCAGAGCACAGGGTTTCAATCAGTCATGTGTAATAAGCTTGGGAAAGGGAGCCAGATGGAGCCAGATGGCTAAGGGCTTTGAATGTCAAATGCAGGAGTTTTTACTTTATCCTAAAAGCAATAGGAAGCCACTGGAACTTTTAGAACAGGGGAATGATTTGGTTGGACCTGTGCCAATGGTGTTAGAGGCTTCTTTAGGGACCCAGATGAATTAGAGAAGGAAGGAAATAGACATTTTATTAAGCATCTATATGTCAGGTACTGTTCTAAGCACTTTACAAATTTTTTAAATTTAATTTTTTTTTTTTTTTGCAGAGCAATGAGGGTTAAGTGACTTGCCCAGGGTCACATAGCTAGTGTCAGGTGTCCGAGGCCGGATTTGAACTCAGGTCCTCCTGGATCCAGGGCCGGTGCTTTATCCACTGAGCCACCTAGCTGCCCCCACTTTACAAATATTTTATCTTTACCACAACTCTGATATTATGATCTCCATTTTGCAGTTGAGGAAACTGAAGCCCAAAGTGGTTAAATGATTTGCCCGTGGTCACATAACTAGTAAATGTATGAGGCCAGATTTGAATTCAGGTCTTTCTGATTCCAGACCCAGTAATCTCTATCCACTACACCAGCATTTAACAGTGTGCCAGCATATAGAAGGCACTTAATAAACATTGATTGATTGATTATCCTACCTCTGCCTCAGTAGAGACTAGACTCAGGGGAACAAAGGAGGAACTCTACACTCTGTCCACTATACCAGGCTGTCTCTACTCTTAATAAAAATGATATAAAAATAATACTCCAGGACATTTATGGCCTAGTTTTTCTTCAAAGAACCACAGTGTTGTCATCTTCAGTTTCCTGGCTTACAAAACTAGTATGATCACATTTGCACAACCTAGTTCCCTGTAATTGTTAGGAAGAAATTGGGCTGTTGTGAGAAAAGCCCTTTGTAAACCTTAGAAAGTTATGTAGCAATGTGGTTATCATTATTCAAAATATATTGTTATTGTTACTAACATCCACAATCTTCCTATGGCACAAGAGGAGACATGAGGGTTTGGGGAACAACTCTACTCAGATAGCAATGATGTGGCACAACTGGAATCCAGTCTTCTTCCTTAGCTCTTGGCTAGGGCTAGGGCTAGGGCTAGGGACCAGAGTTGTAACTTCATTGGTAGAAGAAACTCCCAGGTGAGGAAACTTTTCCTACCAATGCTGGTAAGTACTTCCTCTTCATCTTAGAGTATAGGGGTCACCTGGGTCCCTTTAAGGTTATGTAACTTATTTTCCCAAGAATTGAAGTGGAGAGAATGCTGCATCTGTAGTCAGAAAGACTAATTTTGCTGAGTATAAATCTGGCCTCAGATGTTTTTCAGCTGTATGACTCTGGGCTAATCACTTTACCCTATTGCTTCAGTGTTCTCATCTGTAAAATGAGCTAGAGAAGGAAATGGCAAATCACTGCAGAATCTTTGCCAAGAAAACCCTAAATGGGATCATGAAGAGTTAATCATGACCGAAGATAACTGAACAACAATGACTTACGTGCCCAGGTGTCAAACAGCTAATAAGTGTCAGAGGTGGGAGTTGAAGCCAAATCTTCCTGGCTAGCTCCCTATAGACTACCCAGTGCTGTGAGTAGCACCGAACTTTAAAACAAACTCCAAATCCTGTGCCTTAAATAATAATGTGTATACCCTTGTTGGCTACCTTCAGAAGCGGTAACCATTAATACACCTGTAACTTTAAGAGCTGAATGTGTGGGTGGATTCATCAAAGATTGGAGCTGGCTGCAACAGACCTGGGAACTAATTAGGTACAATTGAGTTAAAGTCTCTTAGATTGCAGCTCAGTACTCATTTGCCTTCTCATCTTTACACTTAATGGCTTGAGTTAATTCTAGGGTCTCTAAATTACCTGGCTCAGAGGAAGAAGGAAGGATTTGGCTGTTATAATTCCTCCTTCTCTATTGATGCAGGAAAATCCAAAATTCAAGAAAGAATACAGTAAACCTGAGATGACATGCTCCACACTAAGAGCTCAGGAAAGGAGAACAGGGTGGGTAAGGCAATACTTTCTTCAAGAGATTGGTATATGGCAGTCTTAGCTGAACTAGGTTTAAACCACTCTGTCTACTCAAGTCAAGAAGTATTTAAGCATCTACTATGTGGCAGACTCTATAAAAGATAAAATTTTTTAATTTATGATTTTGGGGGGAGGCAATTGGGATTACGTGACTTCCAGATTTGAATTCAGGTCCTCTATCCTGATATATATTATTTTATTTTTATTTTTTTTTTAGTGAGGCAATTAGGGTTAAGTGACTTGCCCAGGGTCACCTGATATATATTATTGAAAAAATCAATCAGCAAATATTTATTGAGTGACTACTATATCCCAGGAACTGTGCTAGGTGAAGGGTAAAGGGTGCAAGTACAAAGAACAAATTAATCCCTATTCTAAAAAGGGCAACTCTATTGAGACACATGTACATATATGCGTGTGTACAGATTAAATATTTATAGGGGTCTGCTAGGTGGTTCAGTGGATAAAGCACCGGCCCTGGATTCAGGAGCACTTGAGTTCAAATCCAGCCTCAGACACTTGACACTTACTAGCCGTGTGACCTTGGGCAAGTCGCTTAACCCTCATTGCCCCATACCCCCAAAATAATAAATATTTATAGAATAAATAAAAATAAAGAGAAGGTAGCTAACTGCGGGGCAACTAGCGAGGAAGGGCACTAGTAGTTAGGGGCATCAGGAAAAGTTTCAAGTATAAGTGAGTGCTTTAGGTGTGTCTTGAAGGAAAAGAGGGATTCAATAAGAGGGAAGTGAGGAGAGAGTACATTCCAGGCATAGGGAATGACCGATGCCAAGGTATGGAGAGGGGAGATCTTCTTGTAACTTGTATAAAGATATCTTGAATCTTGTATGAAGAATGAAGGAAAAGTCAATTTGACTGGATCACAGAGTGGTGGAGAGAGAATAATATTTAATGATACTGGAAAGAGAAATTTGGGCCATGTTAGGAAAGGCTTTAAAGGCTAAATGGAGATTATATTTTATTCTAGAGGCAATAGTGAGCCACTGAAATTTGTTGAGTAGGGGAGTGACATGTTCAGATCTCATTTTGGCAGTAGTATGGAAGATGGACTGGAAACATTTGAGGCAAGGAGACCTATTAGAAGGTTGTTGCAATAATCTCAGTGAGAGGTGATAAAAGCCTGAAACTAAGGTGGTGTGGTTGTGAGTAGAATTTAAAATGTCCAAATAGGTAGTTAATATGTGGGAGTAGAGGTCAGGAGAGAAACTAAGGTTGGATATATTAGACCTGGAAGTTACCTGCATGAAGATGATCATTGAACTCATGGAAGCTGATGAAGTCATCAAAAAATATAGGGAGGAATGGACAGGAAAGGCAAGGAGAGGAGAATGGGGAGGAGGAGAGGGGAGAGGAAAAGAGAAAAAAGAAGGAAGAAGAGGAGAGTAAAGGAGAAGAGAGAAAGGGAGGGGAGAGGTGAGGAGAAAAAAGGGAGAAGAGGGAAGGAGGAGAGGGAAGAAGAGAGGAAAGGAAAGGAAGGGAGGGGGAGGAGGGGAGGGGGAAAAGGGAAAAGAGAGGAAGGGAAAGGAAAGGAGGGTGAGGAGGGGAGGGAGAGAAGAGGAGAGAGAGGTGAGGACCCAAGCCAAAACTTTGCTGACATCATTTATATGATGTCAGCAAAAGAGATTCAAAAGGAGTTATCAACCAAGTAGGAGAACTAGGAAAGAACAGTGTCACAAAATCCCAGAGAATTGTGAGTATCCAGAAAGTGATGGTCATCAACAGTGTCAAAGGCTACTACTTACATAGCTTTTAACCCAATGAACCTTATACTTATCTATGGTTCTTCTCCCTTTCTGGGGCCTAGGTTATAAATTTCTTTAGGGCAAAAACTCTATTTTGTTTCTCCTTGAGAAGAAATGTCAGATTCATCTTTATAACTCCCCACAGCTCTTTGCATAAGACCTTTGCACATAGTAAGTAACTGCCGAAAAAATGAACCACTTCCCTTTAAAAGAAGTCCAAGTTTTCTCATTTAAATGACTGGATCTGCTGTTTCAGCTTCATTTTATCACTGCTGAAAAAGATGTCCTCGCTCCTTATCAACCTGGAATCATGTCATAAAATGCTTAAATCTGATTTAATAGCAAATCTTTCTGGAGCACTTTTAGGGTTATAGAGTGCTTTACATATGTCACCTCATTTGGTCCTCAAAACAACTTTTCAAGGTAGGTGCTACTAATACTTTCAAGTTTTCAGACAAGCAAACAGAAAGAGATTAAGTGATTTACTTGCCCAAGGTCATCCAGCTAGTAAGTGTCTGAGGCAGGATTTGAACTCAGGCATCCTAACTCCAAGGTCAGCATTCCATCTATTGTGCTGCCTAGCTGCTCAATTAATCAATCAACAAACATTTATTAAGTGCCTACTATGTGACAGACACTCTGGGGGTACA
Source organism: Dromiciops gliroides (assembly GCF_019393635.1). Lineage (NCBI taxonomy): Eukaryota > Metazoa > Chordata > Mammalia > Microbiotheria > Microbiotheriidae > Dromiciops > Dromiciops gliroides. The sequence continues at coordinate 615,955,657 of NC_057862.1, forward strand.
AACACAAAAGGGAAATGGTACCTCTCCCCAAGGAGCTCACATTCTACCTTGGACAGTACAGGTTTGACTACAGATATATCTCTTTAGTAGTGGCTTCCAACCTTTTAATAGTGGCAACTTACCATTATTTCATATCCTTTCTTCTCTCTAACTGCTGCATCCTATTTTAGGGGGGAAATCTTGTCTGTGTACATGTCTTCTGGCTATCCAGTCCTTTTTTTTTGTTTCTAGCACCTAGTTCTGACTTGACTCTCTGGTCCTTGTCCACTACTTCCAGGGGGCCCCTGGCTTTTGTTCCAACTTATAAGTTCATACCCCTACTCTCCCCTTTCGACTCCCTTCTTTCCAGAGGCTACATTTAAAATGAGGGAATTGGGCAAGGGAATCTTTAAGGGGTCTTCCAGCTGTAATGATAGTCTCTTCTATATATTCTCATCCTCTTATGGATACAGGGCAAATTGTTGTTACCCACAATGCATCAGTTTACAGGTAACCCTTGATAGGTGTAGCAGTTGCAAACAGTTTCCTGACCCACACTCAGAATTCTGTAATAGCTGGAACTGAAAACCTTTCTCCAGAATTTAAGTGGAACAAGCATAATCTGAATATGACTTGGGTGCTTTGCTTATTTAAAATGTAAGTTATATGTGTCTGTAACTTAATTCAGTAATGATGGAGGCTCATTACAAAGCTTTGGGAAGAACAACAGTTTAATCTAGAAGAGTGATGCGAATGGTGTATTGGGCAGCTTTATATAAGCTGAGAAAAATCTGGAGGCTTGAAACATTTCAACAGCTCTTCTTACTCTCAAGGTTGTCATGGAGATGGTACATCTCCTGGCAGTGATACTCAAGGGGCAAAAGAAAATTGAGCAGCAGTGATGGACATTGTGTTTTCCATTTTTATTGGGATATTTTGCTTGCTGACATGACTTTTTTACAGCTCCTAGAAAAGCAGGGGAGATTTGATGTCTGTAAGGGGCATCATCAGTTACTAAGTTGCATGAAAGTGACTTCAAAAGGACCAGTGACTTCTGAAGAGTGGCTTTCCTTCTTGTAACCTCTCTAAGAGGGACTGTTGTCCTGAAACCTGTCTCTCTAGTCCAGACTTGCCTGTGAAAGATGAAAGGACAGCTCTACTTCCACAACTTGTAAATCTTCAGTGGCAAATGCATTTTTGTAGGATTGCCAAGCAGTTTCTTTAATGCCTGAACCTGCTGAGTGGTGTCCCAATGTGGTCCCTACCCTTTCACATTTCTAGAAATGAAATTCAGGGGGTTATGTAAGGAGTTGCCCTCCTATTTTGGTAAAGTGTAGGGAAGTACACTAATAGAGAGGCATTGGGGAGTAGTGGATAGAGAGCAGTCCTTGGCATCAGGAAAATCTGGGATTTAATCTCTGGATACTGCCTCAGACACAAATAGACTATATGACCTTGGTCAAGTCACTTAATCAGTGGTCAAGGTAACTTTCTTTTTTTTTTAACCATATAAATATTTTATTTTATTATTTTCCAGTTACATTTAGAGATAGTTTTCAACATCTGTTTTTATAAGATTTCTAGTTTCAAATTTTTCTCCCTCCCTTCCCTTCCTCCCCCCTCTCCAAGACAGCAAGTGATCTGATATAGGTTATATATGTACAATCACATTAAACATTTCTGCATTAGTCATGTTATGAGAGAAGAATCAGAGCAAAAAGGAAAAACCTCAAGAAAGAAAAACAACAACAACAAAAACAATAGAATCTGCATCCAGATTCAACAGTTCTTTTTTTTTTTTCTGGATTTGGAGAGCATTTTCTATCATGAGTCCTTTGGAACTATCTTGGACCATTGTATTGCTGAGAAGAATCAAGTCTATCACAGCTGATCAACACACAATGTTATTGATACTGTGTATAATGTTTTCCTGGTTCTGCTCATCTCACTCACCATCAGTTCATGCAAGTCTTCCAGGTTTCTCTGAAATCTGCCTGCTCATCATTTCTTATAGCATAATAGTATTCCATTACATTCATATACCACAACTTGTTCAGCCATTCCCCAATTGCTAGGCAACCCCTCAATTTCTAATTCCTTGCCACCACAAAAAGAGTAGCTATAAATATTTTTGTACATGTGGGTCTTTTTCCCTTTTTTATCATCTCTTTGGGAAAAAGACCCAAAAGTGGTATTGCTGGGTCAAAGAGTATGCACATCTTTATAGCCATTTAGGCATAGTTCCAAATTGCTCTCCAGAATGGTTGGATCAGTTCACAGCTCTACCAACAATGCATTAGTGTTCCAATTTTTCCACAGCTTCTCCAACATTTATTATTTTCCTTTTTTGTCATATTAGCCTATCTGATAGGTGTCAGGAGGAATCTCAGAGTTGTTTTAATTTGCATCTCTCTAATCAATAGTGATTTAGAGTAATATCATTTTCTCATATGGCAATCGAAAGCTTTGATTTCTTCATCAGAAAACTGCCTGTTCATATTCTTTGACCATTTCTCAATTAGGGAATGACTTGGATTCTTATAAATTTGATTTAGTTCTCAATATATTTTAGAAATGAGGCCTTTATCAGAAGTACTGACTATAAAAATTGTTTCCCAGTTTTCTGCCTCCCTTCTAACTTTGACTGCATTGCTTCTGTTTGTACAAAACCTTTTAAATTTAATGTAATCAAAATCATCCATTTTGCATTTCATAATATTCTCTATCTCTTGTTTGGTCATAAACTGTTCTCCTTTCCAAAGATCTGAGAGGTAAACTATTCCTTCTTCTTCTAATTTACCACCTTTTATGTCTAAATCATGTACCCATTTTGACCTTATTTTAGTATAAGGCTAGATGTTTGTCTATGCCTACTTTCTGTCAAGGCAACTTTCTAAAGACTATAAGGGGCAAAACAGGTGTTGATCTGTATGAATTCGGGAGGTTCCTCATTAGGATCTGCCTTTACCAATGAAACCTCAATTTCCATCTAAAACAGCAACAACAAATACTCCAATCCAATACGTACATCCATGAGTACCCTTTGTCTTTTCAAATCCACAATACACATGTAGAAATATATGGCAGTAATCAGACTATTAGGAAGGCCATGCCCATGAAGAAAAGAGATTATAAGAAGAATTTTCTGGTTAAAAAGATTCCCTTTGGGAGACCAAGGCTCCTTATACAATTCAATCCAGGAAACATTGATTAAACACCTTCTGTTTGCAGTACACTATGGTGGATACTGGGGAGACATGCAAAATTTAGATAAGATATAATCCCTAACCTTTGGTGCCTATGGGCTGGTATGCTGCATCACCATAATCTCTAGGTCTCAATTTTCACCTCAAAGGGAGATGAATTGTATGTCTTACTTGATGTGACTCATCAGAGGGTCTATGAACAAAGTTATTGCTGTCATTGTTTTTGTAACCTTTGGCCACACAACTTCTCTGACCTCTTTGGTCAGCCCGGTGCAGTTCCTGTACTGCACAGCCAACAAACCTTTGATCACTGCTTTCAATCTAAACAGAGAGTTGCAGGCCTTCTCTTCCTCAGCTTAGGAGGTGGTTAGAGACTTTACAAACACATCCCCTGGGTTTGCAATACTAGCAAATTGACTATTCAAGTATCTAAGAACTAGGACCATGCAATGTTGCAGTGTCAACATGCATGTAATGCATGATGAGAGCAGACCCCCTGAGACTCTCCAGTCATCACCTATATGTTGTTCCTCACTGCTTTCTTGCTCTTCCTGCATCGTATCTAGCACATATTTGACATAGAATTCAAAGGCCATTTCTTAAGGTAAGTGGACACTTATGCTTGCAAATAACCATAAAGGAAAAAAATAACAATCCATCTCAAGCATGCCCCTTTTCCACAGTCCAAACCCACCCTTCCGATGCCAGTGGGTCACTTTATGAGGAGAAGAGTATCTCTGCCTCCAGCAGTCCCTTCAAATGGACCATGGTTCATCCTTCCTTCTCTGTGATGGGCCTCAGTTCGTTTAGCAAGTCTTAGCCAGAAGTAGAGTCTTTAGTTACTAAATTCCAAGAACTTCCTTTTCTAGGCCTCTTTCTGGAGTTCTAGGAAATCTCCACAGCATCAGGCAAATCACTGAATATAGCAGCTGCATCAGCTTCTGTTTTACATTATAATGAGAGGGAGAGAGGAAAGGGAACAACATTTATTGAGCATGTACTTTGTGCCAGGCATTGTGCTAAGCACTTTGCAAACAGTATTTCATTTGATCCTTACCACAATCCTGGGAGCTAAGTGCTATTAAGATCTCCATTTTACAGTTGAGGAAACTGAGGCAAATAGAGGTTAAATGCCTTGTCCAGGGTCACACAGCTAAGAAGTATCTAGGGCTGGATTTGAACTCAGGTCTTTTTGACTATAGGCATAGCACTCTATCTACTTTTCCACCTAGCTGCAACTAGAGCAGCATAATTACAAAACACTTAGCCCAGTGCCTGGCACATAGTAAGTGTTATATAAATGTTAGCTTTAGTAGTAGTAGTAGTAATAGTAGTAGTAGTAGTGGTGGTGGTGGTGGTGGTGGTGGTGGTGGTGGTGGTAGGAAGAGGAGGAGGAGGAAGAGTCTGGCTCACTTTATTTTCTGATTTGATTTATTTTCTTCCACATTTTTTCTTGTATCACTTCTTAGGTCTATAGGAACACAATGAAATTCCATTGTCCAAAATAGAAGGCACCAAATCCAGGGGGCTTTGCTGAAAACATACATATTATATATATATATATATATATATATATATATATATATAATTTACATTGTAATTTTTTTTTAAAGATTCCCCAGGTTTGTTAATCCCCGTATGGGCCACCAATCTGTAAGGGCCAAATGTAATATGGGAAGAGTTAATTGGGAGGCTAGCAATATTGGGACTCAAAAAAACGAGGGACCTCTAGGTCCCGAGCCTCCTCTCTTCCACACTGCCCCCTCTCCAATTGTTTCTCCTAGACTGATGAGAAACGATATTAAAAAGCCTCCTTTCAAACCCCCCCCCCAAAAAAAACCCCCAAGGTTTATTGATGGGAAAAAATAAGGACAAAGAAAAGCAGAAAATATGACCTGTAAACTCGCCCACCAGATTCTCTATCCCCCTGTGCATCCATGCTTAATTCTCGCTTGCCTGCTGCTGTGAACTCCTCTCCCCCCTTTCTTCTTCTTCTTCTTCTTTTCTTCTTCTTCTCTTCCTCCTTCTTCTTCTCCTCCTCCTCCTCCTCCTTCTCCTCCTTCTCCTTCTTCTCCTTCTTCTCCTTCTTCTCCTTCTCCTTCTCCTTCTTCTCCTTCTTCTTCTTCTTCTCCTCCTCTCCTCCTGTCTTCCCTACCCCCCAGAATAAAAAACCCTTCTCTCACAGGAAACCCGGGCTGACCACCCACACACCCCAAGCCAATTCGCTGGCACCCCTAGGTGAGGTGCCCAAGGCCGTGCATACCCCCGCTGGGCAGAGGGAGCCGGGGTGTGCCTGCGGTGGAGGGAGCCGTGTGGGGCATGCCTGAGGCTTTCTAATTTTAGCCAAAGATGGGGTCCCCAAATCACAATCAATTCTTACAATATATATAATATAGATGTTATACAGGGTGGATTATGGGCCACGTAAGTAAAGGGAAGTGACCTGGTCTCACCTTAGCTTTTGTTCTGACTCAAATGCATTATCTCCATTGGTGATTTTCTCAGTTTCCATGTAATCTGTTACCTTCACTATTCAGTGGATTCCCAGATGTATATATTCAGTCCTCGTCTCTTTTGAGCTCCAGTTCCAAACCACTAACTTCCTTTTGGATAACTTGAACTGTATGTCCCCAAAGCAGGTTAAACTTAAATTTTCTCAAAGAGAACTCATTATTCTTTACCCCAAACCTTTCCCTCTTCTCGCCTTATTTTAAATGAATGCCAAGGGCACCAACATCCTACTAGTCTCCAGGCTGGTACTATAACTGCAGTATTTTACTTGACTGCATACTGAATCTCACCCCAGATACCCAACCTGTTTTCAGATCTTGTTTTTCTACCTTCACAATATCTCTTATACATACCCCCTGCTCTCCAATCATATAGACACTGTCTTACTTCAGGTTCTTACTATTTGCCTCACTATATATATATATATATATATATATATATATATATATATATATTTTTTTTTTTTGTGAGGCAATTGGGGTCAAGTGACTTGCCCAGGGTCACACAGCTAGTAAGTATTAAGTGTCTGAGGCCGGATTTGAACTCAGGTACTCCTGAATCCAGGGCCGGTGCTCTATCCACTGCACCACCTAACTGCCCCTATTTGCCTCACTATTGCAAAAGGTTTCTAATTGGTCTCCTTGTCTCAAGCCACTCTCTGCTCCAATCCATTTTTCCAACTTTTTTCTTTTCTTCTTTTTTTTTTTTTGCAGGGCAGTGAGGGTTAAGTGACTTGCCCAGGGTCACACAGCTAGCAAGTGTCCAGTGTCCGAGGCCGGATTTGAACTCAGGTCCCCCTGAATCCAAGGCTGGTGCTTTATCCACTTCGCCACCTAGTTGCCCCTTCCATTCAACTTTCAAAATGATTTTCTTAACATACATTTATAACCATGTCATCCCTTTGACTCCCCCACCTCAATAAACTTTACTGGTTCCCTCATATCTCCAGGATCAAATATAAAGTCCTTTGTCATAAAGGCGTTTTATGACTTTGTTCTTTCTTACCTTTTTAGTCTTCTTATGCTTTAATCACCTTGACTCTCTCTACCATTCCCCTACACTGGCTTGCTTGCTGATCCTTGCACATGACACTCCCATCTTCTGTCTCTATATCTTTGCACTGACTGAATTTCATGCCTAGAGGAGAATAAATGGGATTACTTTTGGGAAGCTGCAACATTCTTTTTAAAACCCTTAAGCTCACCCTTAAACTTGCCTATTTCTTTAACCCCCATATTCTTACAGTAATGATATATTATGTTGAGTTATAAAACCTTATGATTTCCAAAGATTTGAAGCTGAGAGTCACAAAGAAGAAATTGGATAAGCATATGGTAGCTATGAGCAAGCTATACACACATACATACACATACATATATATGTATATATACACACACACATGCAAATATATGTATATGAAATATGCAGCATAAGTGGTGTAAAGAGGGTCATCAAAGAAATATATGATCAAAAAGGAAGATGAACCAGTCACATAATTGGATCAAAGGATTACTGATGGATAATCCATATGTTCATCTCATAGGATGGACCTCTTAGGGGAATTTGTGGAAAGACATGGCTGAGACATACATAGGATGGGCAGACATGGATTGGTTGTGGCACCATCCACATCAGTGAGGTCAGAGGTCCATTTGAGTATCAGAGCACCATGTACAAGGCACTATATTAAAGGTTGTAGGTGATACAAAGAGGTAGAAGATGTGGCTCCCTCCCATCAGTTTGATTATCATCAGATCATTTTATAGGTGAAGTGGGTAATACCAGTCCATGCCAGGACACTGAATTGCTTCCATTTGAATTGTCTTAGGAAGATTCTGAAGATCACCTGACAGGATAAGGACACTGAGGTGCTTTCTTGAGTTGAACTGCTAAGAATTCAAACTCTACTGTAGAGAGAGCAACTCAGATGGGCTGGCTACGTTGTCCAAATGCCAAACATATGTTTACCTAAAAGACTATTTTATGGAGAGCTCTCACAAGGAAAGCATTCACAATGTTGTCAGAAGAAGTAATATGAGGATACTCTTAAGGAATCTCTTAACTTTGGAACTGATTATGTGACACGGGAGACACTGGCACAGGACTCCCCAGCATGGGGTGCCTTCATCAAAGAGGGTGCTGTGCTCTATGAACAAAGCAGAACTGAAGTAGCTCAAAAGAAATGAGAGAACTGCAGGTTTAGAGAGTCCACCCCAAATGTTCACATGGACTACTTGTGCCCGACCTGTGGTGGAGCACTCCAAGCTCATATTGGTCTGATCATCCAGGGTTGGATGTACTGTAACCCTTACTTGAACATGGTGATGTTATTTTGGTCATCTTCAAGAATGGAAGACAACAACCAACCAAATCCTCAGGTTGTCTGTCAAATCTAGACTCTTGTATTCTAGGTTCCTTTTAAATGCTGTATACCTGCAACATAAGTAACCCATGTATTTGTGGTGCTTTTTCAACAGGATGGTCCATTCTTTTTATCCATGACTTTATTGCGGCAAATCAGTCACCTAGTCAAGGGGTGAATAGGGTAGGAAGCTTATAACAGGGAACTGAAGTTTGAAGTAAATAGCATGGTGTTCACTTTTTTTTATTGGACCTATTATTTTATTGTTATAGGAAATGCCTGAAAAGGAAGTTTCCTCTACCAATTGGTTTTTCAACTTAAAGTCTCAGAGAATTATCTAGGGCATTAAGAGGTCCAGGATCATTTAGCCATTATGTGTCAAAGGTAGGATCTGAATCCAGGTCTTCCTAACTTTGAAGTCACTCTTCTACTCCCTACTGACAACCTCTCAGTACCTACATTATGGATGTAGAGATTGAGGTTTTACTTGGATCTTTCCTTGCTCTTTCCTCAGATTTATTTACTTAAGCTCCATATGAGCCAACAGAAGAATATGGCATCCAAGAAAGCTAGTGAATGAATGAAAAAACATTTATTTAAACATTGACTAGGGTCAAGGTGTTGTGCTGAGTGTTGGAGATGCAATCATAAAAAACAAGAAAGCCCTTGCACTCAAGGAGCTTGCATTTTAATAGGAGAAGCCAACAAATATAGGGAAGAGGTAGTTACAGGAAAGGTGAGTGGAACTAAAAGACCATTGACTGATGTGGTCTTCCCAAGAATGGTACTGCTGATTTGACCACTGTTCACAAAGCTAAAGGTAGGACAGCATGAGAAAATGGCCAAAGAAAAACAGCAGTGTGGTGGGTGTGGGTCAGGTTAGTTTTTGAAAACTCTTACCAGTGTGCCAGGAAGCTGGAGCTAGTGTGTCTGGTCAGAGGGGAGGAGGTAGGACATCAAGAATGAGGGAGGTGGTAGCATCCTTGTACTGTACTTTAGTCAGATTATTTCTTTGTGGAGGCCACATTTTAGGAAGGACATTGATAAAATGGAGAGTGACCAGAGGCAGGCTAACAAGATGACAGAGGCCCTCATGTTTATGTCATATTAAGATTGGTTAAAGGTGTTGGAGGTGTTTAACATGGAGAAGAGAAAATATAGGAGTGAGGGGAAAGTATGAAATCTGTCTTCAATAATTTGAAGAGCTATCATGTTGAAGTGGTTAACAATGGGTAGAAGTTGCAAAGAGACAAACTTAGGTTTGCTTTAAGGGGAAAACTCCCTATTGATGGGGGTCATTCAGGAGTGCTGGCTGGGGAGATAATGACTTTCCCCTTATTAGAGGTCTTTAAGCAAAGACTTTGTGGTCACTGATCAGATATCTTAGTGAGGAATTCTTTTTCCATCTATAGGTTAAAAGAGATGACATCTAATATCTCATTCAATGTGATTCTAAGATTACCCATTGGAACTGATAGCTTTTCCTGGTAAGCCTACTGCCAAATCAGAACTGTTTTTGAAAGCACTGAATTTCTCTCTTTCTCTTCTCTTTCCCCTCCAGTGTTTCTAAATTAACTGCTAGAACCCTCAGAGAGCCACCCTACTGAGTTAAATAAAGTGGCAGCAGAATCAGTGTTCCACACCAGGTCTGCTTCATTCAGTTTTCTGGCTCCCTTCACAGCTTCTTTCAGGCCCAACTGGCCTTTGCCACTTGTGTTTTCTTTTAAAATTTCATGCTTAGTTTCTCCTGGGGTTTGGAGCTTTGTATCATTCATTAAGGACATTTTTGAAAGAGGAAAAATAAACAACACACCTCTCCCACTCCATTGGTCAACCTTGAGCAGTGGAATCTGGGTTGTTAACCTTCATTCGCTGTTGCAAAATTTTGGCTTCTCTGTTTGGCAGATGGGGTTTCTTTAACACTGTGGTTGAAGATCCTACCAGCCTTTTGCAGCTCCTAGATTACCATAGGCTATCTAATATTGAGCTGGTATCATCAGCATAATTTCATTTTTATTTTATAGGATGGGCTGCATCATATGCAGCCAGCCTCATGGTACTAAGTGAAGCCAGGGTCCATCATGGCTGCATAAATCACTTTCCCCTGTTCCTTCAGGGAATATGAAATTGGTATCATCTGAGTAAAAGCAGTTCTGACTTCAACAGAGGCAATTCCTAATCCTGCCATCTGCTCTGGCCTGATTTCCATATTGGTATGAGGAGAAGATAGGATTTAAAAAAAACAACAGTGTATTTTGAACATAAGGAAATATACCGCTTTAATATTAAAAAAATAAAAGGCATCTCTCAGATTAAACATGATGGCATCCAGCCTCAGGTCCACCCACATAGGCAAGAAATGGTTGAATTTTTCTGCCTTCATTATATCCCCATCATCGGGTACAATCAACATCAGAAAAACTCATCCACCCAATTTTTTGTTGTTCAGTTATTCACTCTTTGTGACCCCATGGAATGTACTGTCCATGGGGTTTTCTTGGCAAAGGTACTGGAGTGGTTTGTCATTTCCTTTTCTAACCCCCACCCTCCCCCCACCATTACTTTGTATTTACTTTGCAGGCTATTTGTTGCTTCTTGCCAGTAGACTGTAAATTTCTAGAGAGCAATGATTATTCCATTTTTGTCCTTGAGCTAGAGCACCTGGGTTTGAATCCTATCTAGGAGAGTCAGTCAACTGCTATGGGTCTCAGTTTCCTCATCTGTAAAGTCAAGGGGTTGTGTTACCCACCTAGAAGGTCACTTCAAGCTCTAAGTTTTTGCCTCTGTGATCCTACAACGTGGCATATGGCACCTGGAACATTTTAGGCACCTAATACATGCTTGCTGAATTGAATTGAAATCATAGCTAGTAGACTCTGCTCCTCTCTGTCTTGACAGTGGGAATGTTCATTTCCAGAAGATCCTGGAGATGATCCAGGATATTTTAAAATCCACAATTGTTAGTGAAGAAATCTTTCCAACACCAAAGATTTGACTTCTATGTCTCTCTCAGTATGACCAGCCCTCACATTCAGGGAATTCTCCAAAAGGAACTAGGTCGACAATTTGGAATTTAAAATATTTGAACTGGATAAATAAAGATATAGGGTCTTGGTCTCTACCATCCCTAACTCATCACATGATTACAAGTTAGCTCCTCTATGGTGTGGTGTAAAGTACATTGGCTCAAGAGTCAGAGGGCCTGGGTTCAAATCCCACTTCTAGCACTCGCCACCTATGTGACCTTGAGTCACTTCCTTGAGTCTCAGATTCTTCATCTTTAAGATGAGAGAGTTGGAATGGGTGCTCTCTGAGGTTCCCTCTAGCTCTAGAATTAATAATTCTATTTTCCTTTCCATGCCCACCAAAGAGCAAGGCAGGGGCAGCTAGGTGGTACAGTGGATAGAGCACTGGCCCTGGATTCAAGAGTACCTGAGTTCAAATCCGGCCTCAGACCCTTGACACTTACTAGCTGTGTGACCCTGGGAAAGTCACTTAACCCCAATTGCCTCACCAAAAAAAAAAAAAAAAAGAGCAAGGCAATAGATTGGTTTACAGGGCTATAAAGAGAACTAGTATGGGATTTCTTTTATAATGAATCGTCCATTAAAATCTTTCTCATTACCCTTTGTAAGGGGCTAAAATTCTAGTTAGTCTGTCTAAAATATGTAATGAGTGGTTGCCAATAAATTATAAGCTTTAGCAAGAGTTAGACTTTTAAGCATTTATTAAGGAGAATAAGAATTTGGTGAAGAGAGAGAAAAAGGCCTAGATTCATCCATCTATCAAAGGGAGAGCACTTCTTTAGCTCTACTCTCCACCAGAGTCCTCAGGAAAGAGACAGACAGTGCCAGCCTCGCCCCCTCTTCCTCCCACAAGCAAACATCACTTCCTGACGCCAAAGAAAAGCCACATGTCTTGCCCTCAGGTGCCTTCTCCTCATGGCGGAGCTTTCCTACAGTAAGTCTCCAGCAGGTGGCGTCATTCCAATCGTTACACCTTACATTGGCATCGAGGTGACCCTAGGTTTTTGAAGGTCTTTCTAGTGGAAAATCAGTTCTTCAAGGCCCTACCAAAGGTAAGAATGACTGAAAAATAAAATAGCTAACATAGCCCTTTAAGGTTTGAAAAACACCTTATATTCATTATCAAAAATCCTATTAGGGTCATGCTATTAATTATAGCATTTTACAGATGACAAAACTGAGGCTGGAAGGCTAAGTGATTTTCCTTTTTCTTTCTTTCTTTTTTTTTCTTTAGCATCTGCTTTATTTTAGAGTTCCAAATTTTTCTCCCTCCCTCCCTCCCTTTCCTCCCCCCTCCACAAGAGGTGATTTTCCCAAGTAAGTGTCTAAGGCAGAATTTGAGCTCAGGTTTTCCTTACTCCAAGTGTATCACTCTATGCAATGAACCCTGTAGCTGCCTAGTGAATAGGAATATAGCAAGGGCCTGCATGCCTGTCATTCAAGGATCAGTCTAGTTAAGTTAGAAGAGGCTAATCACCAGCTTGGCTTCAGGATCATACATGTTTTGACCATAACATCATTCAAAAACCATCTACTAATCTAGAGGAGCTGTAGTCTGTATTAACAGAGGGAATGCACACATCAATGAAATCTTAGGTCCTTGAAGTGTTAAAGTATTTATTATGGAAAGTGATGAATGAATGAATGAATGAATGAGAAGAATTAAAAGTGCTCAGTATGTGCCAAACATTGTGTCAAACATTGAGCATACAAATAGGAAGGGAAGCTAGGTGGCAGAGTGGATAGAATGGAGTCGGGAAGACTTAAATCCAAATCTAGCCTCAGATGCTCACTAGCTGTGTGACCCTGGGCAAGTCACTTAACTCTGCCTCAGTTTCCTCTTTTTGAAAATGAGCCAAAGAAGGAAATGACAAATCACTCCAGTGTCTTTGTCAATAAAATCCCAAGTGGGGTCATGAAGAGTTGGACATGACTGAAATGACTGAATAACATATAAATTGGGAGCAAGCAAGCAAGTGAGCGAGAGAGAGAGAGAGAGAGAGAGAGAGAGAGAGAGAGGGAGGGAGAGAAGGAGGGGGAGAGGGAGAGAAGGAGGGGGAGAGGGAGAGGGAGAGGGAGAGGGAGGGGGAGAGGGAGGGGGAGGGAGAGGAAGTCCCTGATTTCAAGGAACTCACATTTTAATTGGAGGAAATATCACATATAAAAGTTCAGCAGCAGGACAGATAGCAAGGCCCAGAAGTTCTAAGGGCTTGGTGATGGCATAGATGGTAATACCTTGGTGTCTTTATTATGCAGTGGCAAAGCCAGATAGTATTCCATCTTATTAGAAGGAGAAAAAATGTTTGAACAAGGGTAAGGATTTATAGTCCTCTACTACATTTCTTGGTAGTGAAAGGAGGTTATTCAACAAGTATATGCTGTGAGGACACCACATAATTGATTCAGATGAACATAGCTGCCCTGCCTCTGAGTTGCCCATGGCTGTCCATCAGGCAATCATCAAACATCTTGGCAGAGAAGGCTCTTGTCACCTACTTCAGCTTCCCATTATAGCTGCCAGATACTATCATTACATAGGAGAAAGTGACCAAAATTATACCACAGAGTCAGCATTAAGAATCAGAGAATGCTGACTCCTACTTTCCATCGTGCCCGCCATTCCTCTTTCCTTAGTGTGCATAGATTCAAGTGAGTTTTGAGGTCACCAGAATTTCTCGGGGGTATTTATAACCTTGTAATTCACAGTTACTTTATTGTTTCACATACTGTACATTTTGACATTCCTCCTCACCATCTCCTGATTGTAGCAATTGGCTGATGAGTCAACCCTTTACATTCCTGCAAATTGTGAGTGTATAACACATTTACTCTGGGGGCAATTATGTTTCATTCCACCACAACTTAACAACTGCAAAACAGAGGGAAGCTTAGAAATTTGTGGCATGCCATGCAATAAAACCAATGATAAAGCCTTGGTCAAGCAATGACGGTGACTGTATCTTTTGGGGGGTGGGGGGTGGGGGTGGGGGTGGGAGGTGTGGTGGTGAGGCAATCAGAGTTAAGTGACTTGCCCAGGGTCGTACAGCTAGTAAGTGTCTACTATTTGATGCCTGATTTGAACTTAGGTTCTCCTGACTCCAAGGCTGATGCTCTATCCACTGAGCCAACCAGCTACTCTTACTCCCTTCAGTTATCACATTTATGAATCACTCATCCTTTTTAGTGGGTGCCTCACTGTAGCAAGAACTGTTTGAGTACAGAACTCAGAGTAAGGTGACTCTATCTTGGTTCCTGTCCAGAGGTATTTATCACTGATAGTAGCAGAGAGACCATGCCACAAAGTAGGTGAATCTCTAACATGGGACAATAGAAAAAGTATTGGACTCAGAGTCTCTGGGTTCAAATATACACAGTAAGTGTATGTAGATATGGGGGCATGTCCCCTGGCTCTCAAAGCCACAGTTGCCCTCTGCTCAAGCTGGCTTTTGCTCCAGAGTATTGATTTAGTTCCAACTCAGGTTAAGAGGAATTATATGAAAGATTTCAACAAAATGTCCTAAGTTCTGATTAACAAACATGACCTAGATAGTTGAAAATAACAGAAAGTATATTTAGATATACTTATTATGTATATGACCTTGGCTAAGTTGCATACATACTATTACTACTATTACTGCTACTACTACTACCACCAGCACCACCACTACTAGCTGACACTTTAACATTTGCAAGGTAATTTATAAATATGATCTCATTTGATCCTTACAAGATCCCTGGGAGGTAGGTGCTATTGTTATTCCCATTTTAAAGTTAAGGAAACTGAGGCTGAGAGAGATTAAGTGACTTGATCAGGACACAAAGCTAGTAAGTGTTTGAGGCGAGATTCAAACTCAGGTCTTCATGATTCCAAGTCCAAAACTCTCTCCACTATGTTACTTAGCTGCCATTTAACCTTCCTGGGACTCAGTTTCCTCCTCTGTAAAACGAGAAGGTTGGACTAAATGAACTCTGAGGTCTCTTCCAATTCTAGATTTAATTCCCTATGGCTTTATATCTTGGGAAAATGACAATGATGTAGTAAGGTACAGAGTCATAACTAGGGATTCTGGCACTTACAGTGAATTCGGTTGTGTATATGTAGGAGTTGGGAGAAGGAGAAGTGGGATTGGCTTTTGTAGTTGAGGTTGATTAGTGAGCTGGAGACAAACATCATATAGTTTGAGAAGATGTAAAACTAGGCAGTCAGAGTGTTTGAATGAGATGGGGTTTGGGATAGAGAAGATTATAAGCGAGGGACTGAAGTCATTTGGCCATAATTTTGGTAGTCACCAAGTGACCTGCAGGTAAGAATCTGGATAGAATAAAGTGAAGTTTAAAGGTCAGGAGACAGTTGCTGTTTGAATGCTGCTTGAAGAACTATTTGAAAATAGCAATGAGGAGGAAAGAGGATGTTAAATGTTCCTCTTAGCCCCTTGTGAAATGGGTTAGACAGAGAAGACACAGCCTCGGGGAGGAAATTAGGTTTCAGTGGGTACCAGAAGGTGGAAAGAATGTGAAAGGGAGAGATATGGAATAAAGGGGAATTTGTTAACAATAGAGGAGGTTTTGAAAGGGCACAGTGAAAAGGGAGGACTGAGGAGGATGGGGCCTAAGGAGGATTAGTTTACTTTGAGGGTAGAGGTGACCAGTATCTAGCATGTGCTATCTTTGTCCCTTATCCCCCTCTAGACCCTGTACTATCCTGGGCACCCAGGCCGGGAAGCATATTGGGAGAATTCTGCTTTGTTGGGAAGGAAGGCATAAGAGAAGAGCATGGCAGCAATAGTACTCTTAAGGATGGTATCCTGGGGCCTAGTTAGTAGATTGGACACTCAATAGTAGGGAGGAGGGGAGGGGAAGGCAGCATAGTCCCTGGCTCAGTGCCTGGGCCAAAGCCCCAGCTGCCCTCTGCTAGCTTGGCCTCTTGCTCCAGAGTATTGATATATTTCCAGCTCAGTTTAAGGGGAACTATATGCAAGATTTTAACAAAATGTCCTAACCTCTGCTTAACAACCATGACCTACATACTTGAAAGTAACAGAAAATGAGCCACTAATAACAAAAGGAAAATAATATGTATTTGGAAATCCTGGCCAGCTTTGATGTTGGAATTAAGCTTTTCTATTTTCTATGTGTTTACTACCAAAATGCACCCTAGGATTTATGCTGTAACTTTCTTTTAGGAACTAGAAATATTTTATATTAATTTAATATTACATTCTCATGAGGCAAGTTTCTTAAAACCTCTTAAAGATGAGGAAAACTAAGTATGGAGAAGCAAACAAACCAATCTACCCATGATCAAGTAGGACTTAAGTCAAGACAAGTCGATAAGCACTTATTAAGTACTTATTCTATGCCAGGCATTGTGCTAAGTGCTGGCAATACAAACAACCAACTGGCATAGTCAATTGGAATTTTGCTCTTAAGGGTGCTTCTAGCTTTTCTGGATTACTTCTTACCCAGGACTCATGCAGGGAGGAAGGTTTCTGGATTTCTTTCCTTCCTACTCCTCTTCTATAATGATGGGCTAACCTTATACTTTAAAAGGTGTGTGTGTGTGGGGGGGAGGGATTTAGTATTAAGTATAAAGGGGAAAACATAAGAGAAGACAAGGGAGAGAGATTACAAATGATAAAAAGAATAATAGTTTTATAAATTAGAAAAATACTTATACTTCAGTCCCAACCCTTAGCATAAACTATAAGTCATTAGTTATATTCCTCAGACTTTCTATCCATTCTTGACCTTATATTAACTCAATTCCAATTCTTTGGGGTGAAACCAAGATGGTAGAAGAAAAGGAAGAAAGGTAGCAACTTCTTCCCAGCTCCCAGCTCTTCCAAACAGACCTAGAAGATGTTTGTACATCAAATTCTGATCAGAAAATCCAAGACACCTCCCCCCCCCCCCGCCGGCAAATCATTTCCCCAGTTTGGGTCAGCATAGAGAGAGACAGACAGAGACAGAGACAGAGACAGAGAGGTCTGCAGGCACTGGGGCAGTGAGGACAGGGTCTGGCGAAGAACAATTTATGGAGTACTTCTGTTCAGGGAGAGGAGTGCTCTAGGGCAATGTGCACTAGGGTAAAAGGAAGTCCCACATCCACCATAGAGGGACCTAAACTTGTGTAAGACACAGAAACCAGTGTCAATTGGCAAATCTATCAGTCAGTGCCCAGTTCTGGATCACAGATCCAGGATGGAATGAATAGGGGACCCAGACCTAGGGCTGACATTCCAGAGTGAAGAGCAATCATAGGACCTAGCCTATGTACTTGTGTACTGAGCAAGGAGCAAGTTTAGAAGCAAGTAGCAGCTGTGTGGCTAAGACCCCAGGAGGAAAGTGGGATCTCAATTACAAATTTTAGCCTAATACGAAGGCTGTGAAGGAATAAACTAGGCAGGAATACCAGGCCAAAGGGAAACCTTTACTTCTGTCACTCTGAACCAGCAGAACTCTCCAGGTAGCTGATAGTGGCTGAGTTCAGCAGCAGTCTACTGAAATTACAATGAGTCAAGCCCATAGACATGTTGCTCTCACCTAATCCCAGGTCAGGAAAAGCTCAAAACATATTTTGTCCAGAATTAGACCACTGTGGAAGAAAGGAAATGTGCATGTATTAAGCAACTACTATATACCAGGCACTGTGCTAAATACTTTACAAATATTATCTCATTTGATCCTCACAACAACCATGGAAGGTAGGTACTATTATGATTCCCATTTTACAGTTGAGGAAACTGAGGCAAACAGAGGTTCAGTGACTTGTCCAGAATAATACATCTAATGAGTGTCTGAGATGGGATTTGAATAAGACTTTCTGACTTTAGGCTCAGAGCTCTATCACCTGTGTCACCTAGTGCATCTGAGAGCACTGAAAGCTTGTAGGTCCCCAACTTGAGTTGTCTCAGGGATCCTGGAATAATACAACACTCAATACTACAAGAAAACAAGAGCAGGACCAGTCCAGGCATTACCAGCTGAAGTGCACAGGGCCTATCCTAACATAAAGTTAGAAGTCAGGAAGTAAGCTAGAAGAATGATTGGAAAAAACCAATTCCACTATAAAGTGCTATAATGGTGACAGGGATGCTTAGGAGAAAAACCTTGAAGGAAAGAATGCAAAATAATTACAAGTATGATGGGTAAAACTAAATGTGTGTGGTCACCCTACCTGTCCCCTGTATGGGGAAAGCTAGCTAAGACAACAGTTTAACAGTTTAGGTATTAAACATTTATTAAAATATATTAGAGGTTAACAAAGAGAGAACAAGTGTCTCTGAAAGAATAGGAAAACCTAAACCTACCCCCCAGAAGCAATCAGAGCTCCCCCTCTCATGAGGTTCCAACCACCAACTCACTGGCTAAACCAAGTGACAAAACCAACTGCCTTACACACTGCTTCAAGCTGATTGGTTGAGAGTGGTCTCATGTTCACTCAGCAGGGGGGCCCTGATAATATTCTCACACAAGTGGACTCCCTAAGAAAAAACAGCTTTGGCATAACTTCAAATATTATTCCTGGAGGAGATAAAACAAGAGGGTTTTTTTTTTTACTTAAAAAGAGTTTAATTGATCCAGCAATACCACTGCTAGGTTTATATCCCAAAGACATTCAAAAAAGGGGGAAAATACCTATTTGTACAAAAATATTTATAGCAGCTCTTTTTGTGGTGGCTAAGAATTGGAAATCAAAGGGATTCCCATCAATTGGGGAATGGCTGAACAAGGAGTAGTGTATGGTTGTAATAGAATATTATTGTTCTATAAGAAATGACAAGCAGGATTTCAGAAAAAACATGGAAGGACTTACATGAATTGATGCATAGTGAAGTGAACAGAACCAGGAGAACATTATATACAATAACATCAATATTGTTCAATGAATTGTAAATGGCTTAGCTATTATCAACTATAAAATGATACAAGACAATCCCAAAGGACTAATGATGAAGCATACTGTCTGCCTCCAGAGAAAGAATTGATACTGATTGAATACAGACTGAAACATGCTATTTTTCACTTTCTTTCATTTTTTTCTTTTCTTTGAGTCTTCTCATATGAAATAACTAATATGGAAATGTTTTACATAATTGTACATGTATAACCTATATCTGATTGCTTACCACCTCAGGAGGGGTTGGGAGAGAGGAGGGAAGGAGAAGGAATAGAATTTGGAATTCAAAATTTTAAATAAAAATGTTTATTAAAAATAAATAAAGAGTTTGGGGCAGCTAGGTGGCGCAGTGGATAGAGCACCATCCCTGGAGTCAGGAGGACCTGAGTTCAAATCTGGCCTCAGACATTTAACACTTACTAGCTGTGTGACCTTAGGCAAGCCACTTAACCCCAATTGCCTCACCAAAAAAAAAAAAAAATTTAAATAAATAAATAAATAAATAAAGAGTTTAAAAGACTTTATAAATGAAATAGAAAAGTAACTGGGAAAGAAATGAAAATTATGGAAGAAAGATGTGGAAAGGGAATTAATGACTTATAAGAGGTACAGAACCTTGCTCAAACAACAAACTCTCTGAAAATTAAAATGGGCAAAATGGAAACTATTGATGCTATGAGACAATGAAGAGCATTAAAACAAAGTCCAAAGACAGAAAAACTAGAAGAAAATGTAAGGTATCTAATAGCAAAAACAATTGACCTGGGCAGCTAGGTGGCACAGTGGATAGAGCACCAGCCCTGGAGTCAGGAGAACCTGAGTTCAAATGCAGTTTGATATTTACCAGCTGTATGACCTTGGACAAGTCACTTAACCCTCATTGCCCCACCAAACAAACAAACAAACAAAAATTGACCTGGAAAACAGATTTAGAAGAGTTAATTTAAGAATCACTGGAGTACCTAAAAACCATAAGAAAAAAGAAGAAATGTTAATAGAAAAATATCCGGATCTCTTAGGCAACCCAGAAGCAGAAAGAACCTGAAAGTCATCTCCTGAAAGAAACTCCAAAATGAAAGCTTAGAGTAACATTATAGCCAAAACCTAAAGTTTCCAGGTCAAAGAAAATATATGTAAGCAGCCAGAAAATAGATTCAAGTACTGAGGAGCCATAGTCAGGATCACACATAATTTAGCAACCACAACTTTAAAGGAGCAGAGAGCTTGGAATATGATATTCCAGAATGCAAAGAATATAGATTTACAACTAAGAATAACTTACCCAGAACAACTGTGTATAATCCCACAGGGGGAATAAATAGACCTTTAATGAAACAGAAGACTTGTGCTGTTCCTCACACAAAACAATCCATCTTCCAGCTCTGGGCATTTGCACCAGCTATTCACCATGCCTAAAATTCTCTCTTCCTCCTGGATTTCCTGATTTCCTTCAAGTTCCAAGTAAAATCCCATCTTCTACAGGAAGCCTTTCCCAAACCCCTCTTAATTCTAGTACCTTCCCTCTGTTAGTTACTTACTATTTATTCTGCATATATCTTGTTTTTATATAGTTGTTTTCATGTTATATCCCCCATTAGACTGAGCTCCTTAAGGGAAAGGATTGTCTTTTGTCTTGCTCTGCACAGTGACTGGCA
The DNA here is from genome assembly GCF_019393635.1 of Dromiciops gliroides. Classification (NCBI taxonomy): domain Eukaryota; kingdom Metazoa; phylum Chordata; class Mammalia; order Microbiotheria; family Microbiotheriidae; genus Dromiciops; species Dromiciops gliroides. The sequence continues at coordinate 615,976,296 of NC_057862.1, forward strand.
AATACTAAGTGTTTAATAAATGTTTATTAACTGACCAACTGACCTCCAAGCAGTTCTGAGGAAAAGACCAGAGCTTTATAGAAACTTTGAAATACAAACACAGGAGTCAAGAGAGACATATAAAGGTAAACATGAATGAATAACCATAAGGAACTAAACAAGGATAAACTGTTTACTTCCTAACATGGTGAGATGATAGATGTGTCTCCTCTGAACACTATCATTGTCAGGGATTCTAGAGGCAGTCTAATTAGACAGAAAGCTTGGGAGTAGCTCTTCTATGTCTTCTTAAAAAAAATAAGTTAATGGAGGGGAAGAGGAACACAAAAGGGAAGGAAGGGGAAAGGAAGGTTAGGGAGAATTATTTCACATAATTAAGGTGAACAAGTAAAAATCTATGCAAATAAGGAGGAAGGTGTGGGGGAAGCAGGTGACATTTGAATTGCATTTTCATCTGAACTAGTCAAAGGAGGGAAGAATACATACACAGAGATGGATGCAGAAATAAATTTCAATAAATAGGAGGGAAAGGGGAGAAAGGAGAGGAGGGAAATAAGGAGGAAATTAGGTTAAGGGAGAGATGTATCCTAAGTAAAACAAACTCTAATCTAGGCTGTACAAAAATATTTGTAATAGCACTTTTTTCATATGGTAGCAAAAAAAAAAATTAGAAACTGAGGGAGGGACCTACATATTGGGAAATGTTGCTTGTTTGTTGTACATCCTTTGTTCTTGAAGAATACCATGACATCAAAAAGGCAATTGTCTTGACTTGCAAGTGAATTGGATTTAAGTGAGGCAGAGCTGTGCAAAGTCATCCGTCTCATTCTTTCCTCCAGAGTCATCTGAGTCCAATGGTAAGACATATGTCAGAACAACTGGACATTACCCCAGATATAGTGGGGGATCTTGGCCTTTTTAAGCTAAGGTCTTTCCTAGATCTCGGTTTCTCTGAGGCAACACCTATTCAGTGATTTAAGGCTAGGTAAGAAATGAAGCAAAAGATGGCCTAGTTTGCCTATTAAAAAAAATCTAGAAGGGGAAGACTTGCAGTGTTTCTGACCAGAAGAGAAATAATTGTTATTTATACTCACTTGGATTCATCAAAACCCAAACAATTACCAAGTGAGACTTGGGCTGGTCAGCCAGTGAGAACCAGAGTGATTTGGGTTTAAGGCATACTCAGGTAACTCCATTTGAATCCTAATGGACTTTATCAAAACCTGGAATGAATAAGTTAAGTATATAAAAGTGATGAAATACTATTGTGCTATAAGAAATGATGAAGGAGTTGTTAACAGAGAAACCTGGAAAAACTTGTGTGCCTCTACTGGTCCTGCTCTTGCTTTTGTTGAGTATTGAGTATTGCATTATTCCAAGATCTCAGGGACAACTCAGGTTGGAGACCTACAGGCTTTCAGTGCTCCCAAATGTACTAGATAAGCACAGTGGATAGATCCCTGGGCCTGGAGTCCGAAATACCTGAGTTCAAATCCTACCTCAGACACTTTCTAGTGGTGTTACTCAGGGCAAGTCACTTAACCTCTGTTTGCCTCAGTTTCCTCAACTATAAAATGAAGATCATAATAGTACCTATCTCCCAGGATTGTTGTGAGGATCAAATGAGATAATATTTGTAAAGTACTTAGCACAGATATGCAGAATGAAATGAGTAGAATGGGAGAATTATACAATGACAATAATACCACAAAGATCAGCACAATGATTAACCACCATTCCAAAGGACTCATGATGAAGAATGCAGCCTACCTACTTCCTGGTAAAGAGAAGGACTCAGAGTGAAGAATGGAACACATTTCTTTTGGATATGACTATTCATGTTTGTAACAGATGTTTTCTTTTTCTTTCTTAATTGGGGATGGGGTGGAAAGGAGAGGAAGATTTTTGCTGATTAAAAAATAAAATTTAATTTAAAAATATATATGTTAAACAAAAGATGTGTTTTAAATGTTTTAAATATTCAGTGGGAAAAAGCTTTAGTCTTCTTTAAGAAAACTCCCTGGAAGGATCACTTTTTTTTTTCTTTTTAAAGTATTCTGAACTTAAATAGCAAAAAACCCCTGAACATTTATTTATGCACAGCAGAACACACACACACGCAAAAAGGATTGTAGACAAAATAGGGAACCTTCATTTCATCCTGCTTGGTTTTTTTTTTTTAAAGCATACAATAAATTCTACACATTTCTTAAAAATAATCCTAGCTTTCACTATGCATTTGGTTGGCCAGACTGATGCAAAATCTGCTTCTTTTATTCTTAATTATGAGTATGTGAGTCAAGAACTTAGATTGGATCTTCACCACTACAGCCTTTAGCTTCAGTGATTTTTAGGATACCTCAGCCTACCCCATAGGTGGTCTAGTGAGTTTTAGACTTGGAGCCAGGAAGACTTGAGTTCAGATCCTGACCTCTCTTAGCCTCAGTTTCTTCATCTTTTACAGATGGGGAATAATGGTAACATATGGGGATAATAGTAACACCTACTGCACAGGGTTGTAATAATTACCAAATGAGGTAAAATATAGAAAGTGTTCTGCAAACCTTAAAGTTAAACTACCATCTGACAAAGTACTGACCTCCTGCCCAACTCTCAGAAAGAAAGATTTCCCATGGCTATATCCATTTTGGTTTGATGCTTTGGTACCTCCCTTACTATTATCTGTAGATCTTCACTCTGTCCCCTGTCCCCAGTCTGTCTCTGTCTCTCTGTCTGTCTATCTGTCTGTCTGTCTGTCTGTCTCTCACACACACACTCTCACACACATTCTCTCTCTCTCTCTCTCTCTCTCTCTCTCTCTCTCTCACACACACACACACACACACACACACACACACACACACACACACGGGCACGCGAGTGCCCTTCCTAACAATTGGAGCAGGCCAAAAAATGAAACAGAATTCTTCAGGAAGTAATGGGCTACTCTCTCTAGAGGTCTTTAAGCAAAGGCTCAAGCTGTTGCGGAGATTCTTATATAGGTAATGTTTTGTGGAAATTCTTTAAGAAAAATATATCATCTCACAATAACTCTTTGCCTCCTAAATAGAACCTTCTTTTGTAATAAATATGAATAGTGAAGTAAAACATATCAGCATATTAGCCATATCTTGAAAATGTATACCTCATTTAGTATCTATAGGCCACAGCCTTTTGCTGCCATGCTTCACCATCAATTCCCTATAGAAGGGGAAGCTAGGTGGTTCAGTGGATAAAGCACCAGCCCTGGATTCAGGAGAGCCTGAGTTCAAATCTGGTCTCAGACACTTTACACTTACTAGCTGTGTAACCCTGGGCAAGTCATTTAACCCTCATTGTCCTACCAAAAAAAAAATCCCTCTAGTAGTTATTAAAGTGATCAAAATTCTAAGTCTTTCAATGCCTTTTCCCTTGGAATTATTGCTATTATCATGCAAAATATTGTCTTTGTATCTATTCACACCAGTCTTCCCAAGATTCCCTGAATTTTTTGTAATTTCTTTCATCACAATAATATTCTGTTATATTAATATACAACATTTGTTTTTCAGTTTTTCACCAATCTGGGCATCCTCTTTCCTCCCAACTGTTTGATGCTATGACAAAGTATTGTTAAAAAATATTTTTTGCATAAATGAGACTTCCCCTCTCTTTTTGACCCCCTTGTGGTATGATAATTTGAAGTATCACTGGGTCAAACATCATGCATAGTTTGTTGACCTTTTTAGCATAGTTCTAAATTGTTTTTCAGAATATTTGGGCCAATTCACAACTCCTCCAGTAGTACATTATATGTGCCTGTCTTTTCACAGTCCTTTGAACATTTACCATTTTCACTTTTTTTTGTCATCTTTTGTCCATCTAATAGGTGTGAAATGAACCCTCAGATTTGTATTACTTCTATTCCTGATGCACTATTGAAGATGCTGCTATTTTCAGGTTCTCTTCTTATTCCTTTGTTTTTTGTTTGTTTTGCAGGGCAATGAGGGTTAAGTGACTTGCCCAGGGTCACACAGCTAGTAAGTGTCAAGTGTCTGAGGTCGGATTTGAACTCAGGTTCTCCTGAATCCAGGGCTGGTACTTTATCCACTGCGCCACCTAGCTGCTCCTCTCCTTATTCCTTTGAATCTTCTTTCTCACCTTCACTGGCCCCTCTTATTCTCCCCACTACCTAAGTGTGAATATCCACTAAAATTCTATACTTGGTGAAAGCCCCAAAGATCTGATTAGGTTTAATACAACTTAACTTAAATTGAACTTACCTCTGGGTTCCTTTTGTAACTCAGATTTTAAGCATGTTTTCAAGTTGGAACATTTGCACAAGATTGCTCTAGAGAATCTTGTGTAAATCCTCCAGGTCTGAAACTAGGTTAACCTATTTTGGAAGGAGAAAGTCTAGAGGAGGACATAGGGTGGGCAGAGAGACCCTGGAAAAACTAACACCACTAAGTCTTTAGAGAATAATTTTTTTTTAATTGGGGGGGTGGGGGGAGGGTGGTGGTAGGGCAGGGAGTTGAATATAGAGGTAAAGACAGGAGGAAAAAAGGGCTAGTAAACTGAAGAAAGTCTTCCCTTCTGTCTTCTATCCCCAACTCCCCTTTTGCTGAATTGGCTCTTGGGCTTTCTCCCTTCTTTCCTACTGAGAATGTTATGCTAGTGTATATTTCTTTGTATTCCAAGATAAAGTTATTTTGTGCTTTTGACAATTGATCCCACATACCTCCTACATGGTCTTTCACCTGATATTATAGTTTCTATCCAATATCAATTTATGTTCAAATAACAGATAAAGAATTTCATTCAACATCTTTGTTGATCTAAACATTTGACTAGTGTGGGTGAAGATAGCAAGCATTATCTGGGTTCTCTCTGTGTGGGCTTGCCTTGGCATTAATAGATAGTCACCCAAAAGAATGGTTTCAGTTTAGTAGCTTTTAGGCTAAGAAAACAAGCCTCCTTTCTGCTTGTCTGTCAGCATATTATGGTGAAAAGAATACTGGAATTGTAGCAAAAGGATCTGGTTTCAAATTCTGGCTCTGCTGCTACCTGTGTGACCTTGGACAAGTCCTCTTTGGGCTGTGGGTTTCTCTCTCATAAAATAATGGGGTTGGAACAGATAGATGACCTTTAAGGTCCCATCCAATTCTTCTTCTTCTTCTTTTTTTTTTTTTTAGTGAGGCAATTGGGGTTGACTTGCCCAGGGTCACACAGCTAGTAAGTGTTAAGTGTCTGAGGCTGGATTTGAACTCAGGTACTCCTGAATCCAGGGCCGGTGCTCTATCCACTGTGCCCCCTAGCTGCCCCTGGTTCCATCCAGTTCTAAATCTATGATCCTTTGATTTTGATTCTCATTCTTTTTGTCTTTTTTTCTACCTTTCTCCATGTTTCTCTAGCTGCCCCCTATACTCTAGAGTTCTCCACAAAAAGTCTTGGCCCCTGAGCTGGGTACTTTCCTTCCCTCCCCCCACCATTTAGTTTCTTTTTATGTGTTGTCTTTCCTCCTCCTCATTTTGTATCCCCAGTGCACAATACCTGGAACATAATAACATAATAGGCACTTAAGAAATGACTATTGAATGTTAAACAAATGACTGATAAATGTTAGCTGACATAAGATACTTAATAAGTGTTGAATTTATTGGTGAACCCTCTCCTGGGCTATTGTTTGAAATCCTTGGCCCTGAGCAGGGTACATGATAGTCATGTACCAGGAGGAAAAGACTGGGATCCTTATCAAAGGATGATCCACAAGGTCCGATGGTCCTGAGCTCTCTACTACTCCTAGTTCTGCCCTGGGGGATCAAGTAGAATCAATGAGCACATATTGTTTGAAACCAGGCAAATGGAAAGATTGGGGCTATCCATCATGGTACACTCATATGCAGAGAAATCAGTCTTGAAATTGGACAACAATTGTCCAACAAATTGGACAACATAGTTAGTCCATTCGTGGGTTTTTCCAGCTGTCAGCAAGCGGCAGAAACCTTGCTCCAGCTGTACAGCCTGGCTGCCTTGTTGATTCTCAAGGGAATGACTAATAGATGATCACTCATTTACACTGGAAAAAGCCCAAACAATCTCCTTAAATTAGACAATCAGACGCAGCCTTAGAGGAGCATCACTGCCGTTTTCAAGGCCACGCTGCTGGTGCCTTTCTTTTCCACCCGTGAGGTCAGATTGAGATTTTTGGCTGATGATTCCAGTGCCTTAACCTCATTTAGCAGAGTAGTAGCAGAATAATTGCATAGGGACAGCTACAATGCTCCTGAGGCGGATTTCTCTGGTGTTGACTGTTGAGCTGCTGGTCCCACTCGAGAAGCTGTGAGATATGAGGGATTTCTACTTGAAAATACGTGAATTACAGTCTGTGATTGTTCTCTTTGAGCCCCCTTTTGCCAGGAAGCTGGAGCCTTAATTAAAGGAAAGAAATCAACATTGATAAAGCACCTACTACGTTCAAAGCATTGTGCTGAACCCTTTACCAATATTATCATATTTGATCCTCACAACAACCCTGGGAGATAGGTACTATTCCTGTCCCCATTTTGCAGAGGAAGAAACTGAGGCAGGCAGTAGTTAAGTGACTTGTTCTGGGTCACAAAGAGAGGATTTAATCTGGGGTCTTTCTGACTCCAGGCCTGGTGCTCTATGTGTCACCTGGATCTTTCTAACTAAAGACTCAGAGAAACTTTTTCTTTTCTGGCGGTCACTTCGGTGGGAATATTTTAATTGGGCTCTGTCCAGAAAAGCCAAATTAAGAAGCATTTATTAAGCACCTATTCATTAAGAGAAAACTAGAACATCAGAGAATGACAGAATTAGAGCAGGAAGAGACCTTGGAAGTCATATAGTCCAACCTCTTCATTTTACAGATGAAGAAACTGAGGCCCAAAGAGGTTAAATGAACTACCAAAAGTCATGAAGATACATATGAAGTTGCCTAGATCCTCTCACTCCAAATAGATCCTTCTTTCCCCTCCACCATGTTGTCTCCACTATGGATGACATCAGAGTTGGGCAGTATAATGCAAGGTACTTGGGAATTAGAATAGGAAGACCTGGGTTCAAGTCCGGGATCTCCCCCTTATTATCTGGGTGACCTTGAGTAAGTTATTTAACTTCTCTAAGACCTAGTTTACTTGTATGCAAAATGAGGATAATTATACTTGTACCACCCCACCAGCCTAACAGGGTTATGGAGAGGAAAAGCCCTTCATCACCTGTCCCCAGGCTACCTTTCCAGGCTTATTTCATATTATGCCCCTCCCTTCACACTTTCCAGCCAGCCTAGCTTGATTGCTTGACATCAACATTCCAACTCCCATTTTTATGAATTAATGAATGAAAGAAAAAGCATTTTTTAAAACATTAGCTGCATGGCAGCTACTGTGTTAAGTATTGGGAAAAGAAAGAACAAAAGTGATAGTTCCTACTCTCGAGGGGCTTACATTCTAATTGGGAGAGAAAAACAACAACCTGTAAAACCAAGTGGAAGGTGGAAGGGCCCAGACAGCCTAAAAGTGAGGCCTAGATGTCAAGATCCAGAATTCATACCTGAAGTCAGTAGATCAGAGAACAGATTTGCAGGTCTACAGTGTGCAAAGGCAGGGCAGGGGGTAAGGTCAAGGGGGCCCTAGGCCCTTAGGCAGTGACAGGCCTTTCTTCATCTCCCTAGTTGTTAGGGAGAATCTCCCTCTTCAAATTTCCTTTCTCTGACTTATATGCATAAATGGCCTATCCCATCAGCAGCTAGGTGGTCCAGTGGATAATTCAAATGTGACCTCAGACACTTTCTAGCTGTAAGACCCTAGGCAAGTCCCTTAATCTCTGTATGACTCAGTTTCCTCAACTGCAAAATAGAAACAACAATAGCACCTACTTCCCAGGGTTATTGGGAGGAATAAATGAGGTAATATTTTGGAAGCACTTAGCAGAGTCCCTGACACATAATAGATGATTAATAAATACTTATCCTCGGGGCAGCTAGGTGGCGCAGTGGATAGAGCACCGGCCCTGGAGTCAGGAGTACCTGAGTTCAAATCCGGCATCAGACATTTAACACTTACTAGCTGTGTGACCCTGGGCAAGTCACTTAACCCCAATTGCCTCACTAAAAATATATATATATATATATAAATACTTATCCTCCCGCTCCATCCCCTTTAACTGATTGTAAAATCCCTTTTATTTTGCCTTGAAATGATCAGAATTCGAGGGACAAATGTCATTCAAGGGATCCGTGGACATAACCCCATGTTGGCTGCCCTGAGGGTGCTAGGACCAGACAGAGGCGGGCCATGGGTCCTTTGTGGATCTCCATGGAGCAGCATCTGAATTTTGGGAATTATGTTGACTAAGTCATGGCATATATAAACATCTGATTGGTACATTCCTGACCCCCTAGTAATCTCTGGGAATTTTGGGGGGAAGCCAAATGACCCAGAATCTGGATGTGAGGGTGATTAATAGCAAGTTGGACATACTCGTGAGTATGTGTGTGTTGGGGGAGGGGGGGATGAGGGTGAGAATGAAAGCCTGTGCCAGCTGAAGGAAGTTGTCAGGCTGGTTCAAGGATAAATTTTAATCATTTTATGTAAAAGAATCTAACCACGAAGAGTGTCTCAAAGTGTGGGGGGAGGGGGGATAGGCAAGAAAGTGACTAGAAACTCAGTTGCCAAGAAAACTGTCTCCTGCCTGTGGGGAAAGAGATAATAATGTGATGTTCATTCTTCTCTTGGGTCCATTCCTGACAGTGTGGATCACTTACCTTGACTTTAAACCTTATCTTTTTTCATCTTTAAAATGAGCACATTGGACTCACTGATATCCAAAGTCTCCAAGACCCTTCAAGCCTTCTATGATCCCAAGAGTGGTGAATTTGGAGTTGGGGGAGTTAGATGTGAATCCTGGCTCTGACATTTACTACCAATGTCACTATGAATTAACCACTTAATCTTCTTGGGCATCAGTTTCCCGACCTGTGAAATGGAGGGATTAGATTAGGTGACCTTCATGGAGAGGCTATGCTATTAGGATTTCAATCCACTTAGTTTGAGCATTCATCCTTGGCACTCAGCTATCCTGACTGGTAGATGAGTGAGTGAAAACTCGCTCAACCCCATCTACCCGCAGCTTCCCTAGCTTCTTGTCCATGCTTCGCCTACCTACAACTTGAGAGTTTGATAATCTATTGCCCAATGACCCCATTTACAATCCTTGTAATAGCTTTAACCAAAACCGCCTCCTCTGAACACCGTTCCCCCATATATGTTGTATCCGTGTGAGCTCCTTGAAATCTGAGGCCGTCTTATTTTTATATTCATATATATTGCACCCAACATGATGCCTGGCAATAGCAGGCACTAGGTAAATGCTAGATCGATGAAGCCTATGATTTTAAGTTTTAAATGTATTGTTTTTTGTTGTTATTATTGAGTAGTTTCAGTTGTGTCTTACTCTCTGTGACCCCATTCGGGGCTTTCTTGGAAAAGATTCTGGAGAGGTTTGCCATTTCCTTCTCCAGTTTATTTTATAGATGAGGAAACTGAGGCAAACAGGGTTAAGTGCCTTGCCCCAGATCACACAGCTAGTAAGTATCTGAGGCCAGATTTGAACTTAGGTCCTCCTGACTCCAGGGCTGGAGCTCTGTCCACCGCATCACAAAGCTGCCCTAAATTCTAAGTTATGTGATGCCAAATGTGTGACAGGACTTCAAAGAATGAAAAGCTCAGTGGGAGCCTAAGGAATTGAAGAAGGTGTCATAGAGGTATTCACAGTGGCACCAAGTATTAAAAGAATAAGGATTTGTTTGGAAAGAAGGACTGCTATTACTCCAGGTGAGAGGAATAGAATAGAGAAGATTTGAGGTGGGAATAATGAATAAATGAAAAAGCATTTATTAGTTAATCCAGTCAATCAACACTTATTCAGCCTTTACTCAGTCCAAGCACTGTGCAAATCGTTAGGGATACAAAAGGGGGCAAAAGACAGTTCCTGTCCTTAACGGGCTCACAATCTAATGGAGGAGAAAATAAACAAACAGATAGGTACAAATAAGCTAAATCTAGAATAAACAGGAAATAATTAAGAGAGAAAAGATGGAACAGTGAGAGGAAGGAAAGCGGAGGTCTTTTTTTTTAGAAGACCTCAAGGAGTTCATCTGTAAAAGGGAGAGGTGGCCGGAAAGGGGGTTTTGTTTTAGGGCTGTAGAAGCTTGAGGGACAAATGGATGTCTGGACATGAAGCGAAGCTGAAACACGGATGGTGTCTAGGGACAGCCATTAGTAGCCCAAGTGGTTTTAGCCATGGTCGAGGGAAGGGAATGGTATTAAGAAGAAGATGAGAATGATTAGAGGGAGAGGTGTGAGCAGCACAACTACCTAGTAATAATAGCTAGCATTTATATAGAACTTTTTTTTTTTAGATTTATGTATGAGGTATTTTATTTTTTCCATTACATGTAAAGATAGTTCTCAACTTTTGTTTATACATGCTTTGCAATTTCAGATTTTTCTCCCTCCCACCCCTCCCTCCCCCCCTCCCCTAGACAGCAGGTAATCTGATATAGGTTATATCTATATATCTCTATACATATAGATATAGATATATATATATACACACACATATATATACACATAATAACATTAATCCTATTTCTGCATTAATCCTGTTACAAGAGAAAGAATCAGAGCAGTGATGCAAAACCTCAAAATAGAGAGGAAAAAAAAAACCCCAACAGCACCCAAAACAAAAGAAATAATATGGTTCAATCAGCATCTATACTCCACAGTTCTTTCTTTCTTTTTTTTTTCTTGGATTTGGAGATCCTCTTCTATCATGAGTTCCCTGGAACTCTTCTGTACCATTGCATTGGTGAGAAGAATATAGTCCATCACAGTAGGTCAACACTCAATGTTGATGATACTGTGTACAATGTTCTTCTGGTTCTGCTCATCTCACTCATCATCAGCTCACGTAAGACCCTCCAGGTTTCTCTGAACTCTTCCTGCTCATCATTTCTTACAGCACAATAGTATTCTATTGTATTCATATACCACAACTTGTCCAGCCATTCCCCAATTGATGGGCACCCCCTCAACTTCCAATTCCTTGCTACCACGTAAAGAGCAGCTATAAATATTTTTGTACATGTGGGTCCCTTTCCCCCTTCCATGATTTCTTTGGGCAAAAGACCTAAAAGTGGGATTGCTGGGTCAAAGGGTATGCACAGCTTTATTGCCCTTTGGGCATAATTCCAAATTGCTCTCCAGAATGGTTGGATCAGCTCACAGCTCCACCAACAATGCATTAGTGTTCCAATTTTCCCACAGCCTCTCCAACATTTATTATCTTCCTTTTTTGTCATTTTAGCCAATCTGATAGGTGTCAGGTGGTACCTCAGAGTTGTTTTAATTTGCATCTCTCTAATCATTAGAGATTTAGAGCATTTTTTCATATGGGAATAGATAGCTTTGGTTTCTTCATCAGAAAACTGCCTGTTCATATCCTTTGACCATTTCTCAATTGGGGAATGACTTGGATTCTTATAAATTTGATTTAATTCCCTATATATTTTAGAGATGAGGCCTTTATCAGAAGCACTGGCCTCAAAAATTGTTTCCCAGCTTTCTGCCTCCCTTCCAATTTTGGATGCATTGCTTCTGTTTGTACAAAAATTTTTTAATTTAATATAATCAAAATCATCCATTTTGCATTTTATAATATACTCTATCTCTTGTTTGGTCAAAAACTGTTTTCCTTTCCAAAGATCTGATAGGTACACTATTCCTTTCTCTCCTAATTTACCTATGGTATCACCTCTTATGTCTAAATCATGTATCCATTTTGACCTTATTTTAGTATAAGGTGTAAGATGTTGGTCTATGCCTAATTTCTGCCATACTATCTTCCAGTTTTCCCAGCAGTTTTTGTCAAATACTGAGTTCCTATTCCAGAAGCTGGAGTCTTTGGGTTTATCAAACACTACATTACTAGTGTCATTTACTACTGCATTTCCTGAGCCTAGCCTATTCCATTGATCTACCACTCTATTTTTTAGCCAGTACCAGATAGTTTTGATGACTGCCGCTTTATAGTAAAGCTCCAGGTTTGGTACTGCTAACCCACCTTCCTGTGAATTTTTTTTCATTATTTCCCTGGTTATTCTTGATTTTTTGTTTTTCCAGATGAATTTTGTTATTATTTTTTCTAGCTGTATAAAATAATTTTTAGGTAGTCTGATTGGTATGGCACTGAATAAGTAAATTAATTTAGGCAGTATTGTCATTTTTACTATATTAGCTCTGCCTATCCATGAGCAATTGATATCTTTCCAATTATTTAGATCTGATTTGATTTGTGTGAAGAGTGTTTGGTAGTTGTGTTCATAGAGTTCCTGGGTTTGTCTTGGCAAGTAGACTCCCAAGTATTTTATATTATCTACCGTTACTTTAAATGGAATTTCTCTTTCTATCTCTTGCTGCTGGACTTCGTTGGTCATGTATAGAAATGCTGATGTATATAGAACTTTAATATTTGCAAAGGGTTTTACAAGCATTATCTTATCTTATAATCCAAACCACTCCATAAGGAAATGCTATTATTATCCCCATTTTACAGATGAAGAAACTGAGGCTGAGAGAGGTTAAGTGACTTGCCCAGATTCACACAGTTAGGAAATGGCTGAGGCTAGAATTGAACTTAGGTCTTCATAACTCCAGGTCTAGCATGCTCTTTATTGTGCCCTCCCCCATCCCCAACTGCCTAAATCCATGATGTAATGAAATTGGGACTGCACAGGGAGTTCCACTTGTTTGATCTGTACCTTTATTCAACCTCAGCTACACATAAAGATGGTCATAAACTTGCTTACCCAAAAGTGTTCAACGTCTACAATCCATAACTTTGAAATTCCTCTGCCTATAACCTCATGTCTTTCCAACTCTCCCTGTGCCTCATCTGTCCTAAGCCCACCCACTCTCTGTCCTCACGGTCCTTCAGTCACTACATCCCTCCTTGATTTCCTAGGCCACCACCACTGCTCTGGCTTTCATTTCCTCTCTTTAAAACCTCAACCCCTTAGTTAACTCCTTCAACTTTATGTTGTTCTCATAGCTTGAATCTTTTGCCCCATTGTCCTATTGACACCATGTTCAGGAATCACCTCCCCCATCCGTCTTTTACACTTCTCTTCCTGTGCTGCCAAACTCCCCCTGAGAAAGTCACACAATTGTGCTGACTGGATCCACTGCAAATACATTTATAGAATCAACTCATGTCTCGCCCCAAATAAGTTCCCTTTTCTTATTGTCCTATCTCTGATATTGGTACTGGACTCCAGCTCAGAACACCAAAGCCACCTTTTGTCTCTTCATCTCTGTCACTGACGCCACACATACCTAGCAACAAGACTGTACTATGGGCTAGCTTGGCACTTTGTCAGGATTTCTCAAAAAAGCACCTAGCTGGGTTGTTCTTTTATTGTTGTTTGTCCTTCATTCTCTCTCTCTCTCTCTTTTTTTTTTTTTTTTTTTTTTTTTGGTGAGGCAATTGGGGTTAAGTGACTTGCCCAGGGTCACACAGCTGGTAAGTGTGTAAAGTGTCTGAGGCCAGATTTGAACTCAGGTACTCCTGAATCCAGGGCCAGTGCTCTATCCACTGCACCACCTAGCTGCCCCTGGCCTTCATTCTTGAAGAGGATGTTCGGGAGCTGATGTCATGACTTGGAATGAATTGGATTTAAGTGAGAGAGGGCTGTGCAAAGTTACCAGCCTCACTCTCTCCTCCAGAGCCATTTAGATCCAGTGGCAAGATATACATCAAGATGACTAGAGATGGCTCTGGATCTTTAAGGTAATTGGAGTTAAGTGACTTGCCCAGGGTGACACAGCTAGTAAGTGTCTGAGGTGAGATTTGAACTCAAGTCTTCCTGACTCCAGGGTCAGTGCTTTATCCACTGCACCACTTCACTGCCCCTGGCCACATAATTAAAAAAAACAGGATTCATGGGAAAGGACCCTGATGTTGGGGAAAATTGAAGATAAAAGGAAAAGGGGATGACAAAGAATGAGATGGATAGATAGTGTCAAGGAAACAATGAACATGAACTTGGACAGACTTTGAGAGATAGTGGAGGATAGACGGGCCTAGCATATTATGGTCCATAGGGTCACAAAGAATCAGACACAATTGAATGACTGAACAGCAACGGGAACATGCCTAGGTCTCCTTTTTCTTAAAACAAAACAAAGGCTCTTGATTTTAGCATTCCCTAAGGCTATCACTCTCCATCTCTCCTCCTTGTCCCAGTGAAACTGAGAAAAAGCTATCTCTTTAACTATATTTTCTCACCTCCCACTCACTTCTTAAACTCTCAACATCTGGCTTCCCCTCCCCTCCCCCGCCCTGTGCCACACACAAACTTGGCTGAAATAACACTCTCCAAGGTCACCAATATTTTTATTGCTAAATCTAGTAATTTTTTCTTCAATCCTCATTATCCTCGACCTCTCGGTAGCTTTTGACACTGTGGACAGCCTGCTCCTTCACTTATACTTTCACTTCTCTGGGATTTTGTGACTGCTTTGTTCTGGCTCTCTTCTATAAGAGTGTGTTGGAACTATGAGAGCTGATTGCTAAATTTTCAGTTGGAGCATTTACACCTCAGAAACCGGCAGTCACTACAATTTGGGGTTTTATTTATTGTTTTGTTGATCATCTAGATCTAAGAATATGGAATTTAATACTGAAATTATAAGTGCATATGTATACATTCCCCCCCAACCTCCTCCCCCAGTTGTTAAATATACCAGCAAACCTCTGAATTGTTCTATAAAAATTGCTTGAACTCAGTGAGAGTGGGGTAGAAGGCCCAGGAAATGAATTGGAGACGTGGTGACTATGGAATAATTAATGAAAATAATAACACGGAGTGCTTTAAGGTTGGCAAAATGCTTCATATATCTTATTTTATTTGAGTCTCACAGCACTCCTGTTCTCTTCTTACTTGTTAGCCCAATCCTGTGTAGTAGGTTTTCTTTATAGTTTTATGATCCATGTCCTACCTATTCATGAGTGTATTCCAGGACTCCATTCTAGGCCCTCTCTTCTTTCTCTACACTCTTTTTGGTGATCTCATTAGCTTCCATGGATTCACTATCTTTTCAATGTAGATAGCCCCTGGTTCTATACCCAGCCCTCATATCTCTCCTGAGCTCCAAGAATGAAACTCCAACTGCTTGCCATGATGTCCCCATTTGGATTTTCATAGGCATCTCTAACTCAGCATGCTTCATGAACTTGTTAACTTTGTCTCTAAACTCCTCCTAATTTCCTTTATGATATCATCCTGACTTCCCTGTTTCTACCTTTTGTTTTTGTTTTTTGTTTTGTTTTTTGCGGGGCAATGAGGGTTAAGTGACTTGCCCAGGATCACACAGCTAGTAAGTGTCAAGTGTCTGAGGCCAGTGTAACGATTGGAATGATGCCACCTGCTGGAGACTTACTGTAGAAAAGCTCTGCCATGAGGTGAAGGCCTCTGAGGGCAAGCCATGTGGTCAAGGTCCTTAGCATCAGGAAGTGATGTTTGCTCGTGGGTACTGTCTATCAAGGCTACCAGCCAATCAACTTGAGGAACCTCCCATTTCTGGGAGGGGGTCATGAAGTAGGAAGCGGATGCTGGTGGAAGGGTTCTGTCTCTTTTTTGGTTCCTGACCTTGCCATGGTGGGTTGGATGATAGGGTCTCTTAGAAATAGTTAGATTGTTACCTTTCTCTCTGATCCTAATACTCTGTAATAAGTACTTAAACACTTAAATACTCTTCTAAAGCTTATAATTTATTGGTGACCACTCATTAGATTTTAGATAGTATAGCTAGAATTTTAGCCCCTTATACCATATTTGAACTCAGGTCCTCCTGAATCCAGGGCTGGTGCTTTATCCACTGCGCCACCTAGCTGCCCCCACCTGTTTCTACTTTTTGATCCAGGAAACATTCTCCATACTCCACTATCCTTATCCCCTGGATCTAATCAGTTGCCAAGTCTTGTCAATTCCTCCTCTCCAACATCTCTTGAATCTGTCTCCATGGTTCTTACTCACATAACTACCCTCATCCTCTCCTGCCTGGAATATTGTAATAGGTCTTCTAATGAATTTCCTAATAGCCAGACCCTGTTTTTTCAGATCTATCTTCCTCATAACTGTTGAACTGATATGATTAAAGTATGTCACCATCTCACTTCAGCCCAGGAAGCTTCAATGGCTCCCTTTTGCCTTTGAGAAAAAATGCAAATTCCTTTCCTTGGCATTTAAAGTCCTTCATTATTTGATTCCAACCAACTTTTCCAGGCTGATAATAAAAGTACCTCTCATGCACTTTACATTTCAGCCAAACTGGCCTGCTGGCTGTTGTCCATACACAACATTGCAACTCCAGCCTATACAGGCTGTCCTTTATGCCTGCAATGTTCTCCTTCTTCACCCCTGCTTCTTGAAATCCCTAGATCTCTTCAAAACTCATCTCAAGTTCTTTCACCTTCAATAGGCCATTCCCAAGTTGCTCGGTTTTTGCTCATCCCTCACCCAGTTATATTTTGTACATACCTTGAGTTAATTTTGCCACGAGCCTATTGTAAACCCTCAGTAGAATGTAAGCTCTTTAAGGGCAGGCACTCTCCTTTGTACTTCTATTTGTACTCTTCTTTGGCACACAGTACAAACTTAATAAATACTGATTGGTTGATTGATTGATTCTAGGCCCATTTCTGATACTAACTCACTGGACAAATCACACTCTCTCTCTAGCTTCCATGTCCAGTGCCCTTTTGACTATACCATTCAAAATGAAGGAGGGGCTAGGTGGTGTAGTGAATAAAGTACCAACCCTGGACTCAGGAGGACCTGAGTTCAAATCTGGCCTCAGACACTTACTAGCTGTGTGACCCATGGCAAGTCACTTAACCCTCATTGCCCCGCCAAAAAAAAAAAATTTTTTTAAATATGAAGGGGCTGAACTCAGTGACTTCTTAGTTCACTCCCAGCCTGAAATGTATTTCTATACTCTAGTACCAGTCAAGTAACCAGGAGATAGCATCGAGACCTGATGCTCTAGTTTGAAGAATGCTAAGATTCTAAATTCAGTCCTGAACCTGATTCCTAGTTAAATCTTTGATGTGGTCTTCCAGATTATGGAATCTTTGGTTTCCCTGTCCTTTCTCTGGTCCCTTGGGGAACGGAGATATTTTCCTGTCTGGACCCCAAAGATTCTTTCCATAGGGATCAGGGCTGCCTGAATTGATCTTGTTGTCATCTTTTTTTTTTTTTTTTTGCTTCTGTCCTAAAGGCTTCTATGACAAGCCTTGCAATCATATTTTCACCTCTGGCCTCCTACTCTTTGCCCTATTAAAGCATCTTGTCCAAATCATCTTGGCTAACCAGGTGTTAAGTCTCTTCCTGGGCTGGGTATTGAGCTTGCACCTGTTGCCAAAAGGGATGGGTCTCCTTCTGGATGTTACTGTGAGTCCTGCGGCATGGGTTTAACTATTATCTCCTTGCACATGACTCCCATGTCTATTTGTCCAGTCCCTATATCTCCCCTGAGTTTCAGTCTCAGATCAACAATTGCCTATTGGACATTTCAAACTGCATGTTCCAGAGATATCTTAAATTTAGCATGTTTAAAACCTAACTCATTCTCTTTCCCTCTAAACTGTCCCTGGTTCTGAACTTTGCTGTTTCTATTGAAGACACCATCATTCTTTTGGTATCTGAGGTTTGTGATCTTGGCATTCTCTAGGATGTCTCACTCTCCCTCACCTCATGTATCAAATCAACTGCCAAATCTTGACATCTCTTCCTTTTTACCACATCTATCATGTTCAACTCATTCTTTCCATTCTCACAGCTACTACCTCTTTCAGGCCCTCATTATCTCTTGCTTAGATTATTTCAACATTGTCCTAATTGGTCTCCTCAATTCAAGTCTCACCATTCCAGTCTGCTCTACGTTGCTGCCAAATTGATTTTCCTTAAGAGCTCTTTAGAGCTAACTAGATGGTGCAGTAGATGAGTGTGGGCTTGGAGTTCAGAAGACCTGAGTTCAAATCCAGATTCAGATACTTACTAGCTGTGTGACCCTGGGCAAGTCACTTAACCCTCTTTGCCTTAGTTTTCTCATCTGGAAAATGAGATGGGGAAGGAAATGGCAAACCACTACAGTATCATTGCTAAGAAAACCCAAAATGGCATCACAGAAAATGACTAAACAAAGAGATCTGATCATGTGACTTATCTTACTCAACCATTTCTGGAGCTTCCTATATTGCCTCTAGGATAACATAGAAACTCTGCTATTTAGTGTTTTGTTTTGTTTTTTCAGGGCAATGAGAGTTAAGTAACTTGCCGGGGTTCACACAGCTAGTAAGTGTCAAGTATCTGAGGCTGGATTTGAACTCAGGTACTCCTGAGTCCAGGGCCACTGTGCCACCTAGCTGCCCATGCTATTTGGTTTTTAAACTCCTTACACTGCTTGTTTCCAATCTATCTTTTAAGCTTGGTTAGATATTACTATCCCATCTGCATTCTGAAATTCAGCCATACTGGATTTCTCTCTAATCCTCATGCAAAATCCTCCTACCCCTATTTAACTCCCCCTACCCACCCTAGTCCTGCCATTTACAGTCTTTGCACCTTTAAACTGGCTGTCCTCCACCCCTAAAAATCATTCCCTCTGTACCTCTACCATAGAGAATCCTTCTTTTCCTTTAAGATGCAACTCAAGCACCATCTTCTTCAGATGTTTGTTTTTGTCAGTCATGTCTGACTCTTTGTGACTCCATTTGGGGTTTTCTTGGCAAAGATACTGAAGTGGTTTGCCATTTCCTTCTCTAGCTCATTTATACTGATGATGAAACTGAGGCAAAGAGGGTTAAGTGACTTACCCAAGGTCACACAGCTAGTAAGTGTATGAGGTCAGATTTGAACTCAGGGGGCAGCTAGGTGGTGCAGTGGATAAAGCACTGACCCTAGATTCAGGAGTATCTGAGTTCAAATCTGGCCTCAGACACTTGACACTTACTAGCTGTGTGACCCTGGGTAAGTCACTTAACCCCCATTGCCCTACAAAAACAAACAAACAAACAAACAAAAAGTTTTGAACTCAGGTCTTCCTGACTCCAGGAGCAGAGTTCTAACCACTAAGCCACCTAGTTGCCTCAAATACTTATTACCTATTGACTGATGGACCACTATTGGTGGTAGTAGTCAAGAAGTTCCATGGAGGAATTGAGATTTAAACTAGGCAGTAAAGAGGAAAAGCATTTTGGGGTACTTTAGCAAATGGCTGATTAGCCTTAATGGATTACTTCTCTCAGGGGTATTTGTGTTTTAACTGTGGCCTCAGTCCCTGTTTAATATTAGCCAAATAAACAAAACCTTTGAATGATTTCAGTCATAAGCAAGCGTGGTGGAAGTGATATGGGCATTTTGGGGAGGGCAAGGACATGATCCTTCCCTGTGTCTTTGAAATGACATCATCACAGATGGCTACCTATTTCAGCCAGAAGGAAAGTTTTTTGTAGCATTTAGAGATCTAAATAAATTTGGAAAGCAAGCCCAACTCCTTCATTTCACTAATGATGAAACTGAGGCCCAGAAAGATTGTATCCTGGTCCAAGGTCACAAAGACAGTAAATTAAAGGCCACAATTCAGCAAGCATTATATTAATATGCTTATTATGGGCCAGGGGCCAGCCTGAGAGCTTAAAATACAAATATAAGCAAAAAGAAAGAAACTTCCTTCCCTGAAGGAGCTTACATTCTAATTGAAGTAAAGACAACACATAATATCTGAATATTCAGGAGAGTAACATGGTTGGCCTGGGCTCAGCTTGCCATTACAGGTTAGGCTCATCCTGCTTGTCCTTCTACACTGTGCAGAAGATAGTACTGTTAGGGTCCCAGGACAAGGACTTGACTCTAGAAAGTACTCAGGTGGCTGGGAAAGAAAGGAAGGAAGGAAGGAAGGAAGGAAGGAAGGAAGGAAGGAAGGAAGGAAGGAAGGAAGGAAGGAAGGAAGGAAGGAAGGAAGGAAGGAAGGAAGGAAGGAAGGAAGGAAGGAAGGAAGAGAAAGAGAAAGAAAGGGAGAAATAAATACTTAGAACAGCTGCTCCTCTTTCACTCAGAAATTCTGGTTAGAAAAGACCTTAGAGATCATCTAATGTAAGCCCCTTATTTTATAGATATGACATTCTAAGCTTTGCTTCATAGGCCGACAAAGGTAACTTCACCTCTTGGGGTGAGAGGGAAGGCTGATAGAGGGGTGGGGGTAGGAGAAGGAAATCCCAGGAGGTAGGAAACTTGAAAGCTGAACTTTCCAGACTAACTGCCTAGGTTTCATTACAGATCTCAGCACTGTGACCTTCTCTCTTTGCAAGGTTGCTGGCACCTTGGCCTGAACTAAGCTTCTAAGTCCTGCTAGGATCAGTTATTAGCATTCCAACTATATTTAACTTGGAACAAACTCTGGATTCATCAAAGCCGGATTTCTTTCTTTTTTTTTTCCTGCCCACAAAATCAGTCTATTGATTTAACACATTGAAGTGGGGGGGGGGGCAGAAACACAGGGATGAAGTTCCAAAGTTTTACATTCCTTAGAATGTTCACCTGAAAAGGATTTAAATTACTTACTACCCAGATTTAGAATGTAATTAAAATATGAATATTCCTGTTGTTAGGTACTTGATCCTTTTTATATTTATTGTCCCCAGAAAATGTAACAAGGGACACTACCACTTTACTGATTGCCTTAGAGTGAGGCACTCTAAATGTGAGTTTTTTTACCTGTAAAATGAGAATAATGATTCAGAAATATTTCAGGCAACCAAAAGTTGAAAGCCATAACTAATCTTTGCATGGGAATTAATACAAGTATTATGATCCCTACTTTATGTAAAGAGAATCTGAGGCTCAGAGAGGCCTTAGAAGCATCAGATATGGAGCTAAAAAGGACATTAGAGATCCGCCAGTTCAGCTCCCTCGTTTTTCAGAAGAGGAAACTGAGGCTGAGGGTACAAAAGTGACCTTCCATTATATGAATTTGACTCCATACAAAAGAAACTGAGCAGAATAATCAGGAATAAATGGAAAACTCATTTTTCAGAGAGAGAGTTTTCTTCTCAGAGAACCAGAAATGTGTTTCAGTCCATGAATCTAACTGAGCGTTTCCTATATAATGACACTATACCTGTCACTAAGAGGAAGACAGAAAAGATCAGAAAGATAACATATAAGCCCCTTCGTATGGAAAGATAAGGAACTTGGCCTTCATCCTGTAGAGCAGGAATTCTTCACTTTTTTTTGTGTCAGACTCCCTTCAGCAGTCTAAGTGAAACCCTTGAACCCCTTCTCAGAATGTCTCTAAATGCTTAATTAAAATACATAGGATTACAAAGGAAACCAAATATATTGAAATAGAGTTATCATTGATTTTTTCTTCAAAAACAAGCTCATGAATCCCCGGTTAAGAATCCCTGCTCTACACACACACACACACACACACACACACACACACACACACACACACACACACACACACGAATCCCTGCTCTAGATATTTGGGAGTTACTGAAGGTGTTAGCACAGGGAAGTGACATGATCCAAGAAGAGTTTCCAAGAATATTTGTTTGTCACTAATGTCTATGATGGATTGGGCTAGAGAAGGGGAAAACTGACAGACCAGCCAGGGAGTGCATTGCAATAATCTAAGTGTGAGCTAATAAAAGATTTAAATTGTGGTGGCAATAGTGAGGGCAATGTCAGACATAGGGAAGTGAGGACTGAATGTACTGTATGTAGTTGAGGAATCAGTACAAACACTAGAAACAATTTGACCACATTTAAGTATCAAATAGTACTAAATAATCCAGTACAAACTGAAAACAAACTGACCCTGTATAAAAATGGTTTGTGTTCCAAAAGTTCATTTAGGAGTCTCTTGACTGGAACTTGGAACATGTTTTCTTATAGAAACAATGACATAAATAGTATGCTCCCAACATAGGCCACGAAAGCCTATTTAACAAACTTATAATGTAGTTGAAATTCATTTTAATTTGTAATGAAAAACTATAGAAGGCAATACTATTGTAATCATAATAATTAAAATTTTAAAAATACAATTGAATAAGAAATAGTGTTTTATTTATCTTGAATGTTGGTGCCCGGAGAAAAGCAGACTTAATTAGAGTAGAAAGAGGAGGTGGATGGAGAAGATCACAGAAATTCTGAAGGGGATTTTAGGACATTTGTAAGAGTTTTGTCGCTGAAGGAAATGGTTCCTTTGGGTATATTTTTCTTTTAAAATGTTTCTAAGGAAGTCTGGACTATTACCTCCCCTTTCTCAAGAATCATTAGCTTGAAACAAATAAAGGAAGAGAGAAAGACACATTTTCCTGAGATATCTGGGCAAGAGTTGGAACTTAAAGGAGGAAGGGGGTTGAGAGGTCATATGTGTGTCATTGAGAGAAGGACACTTGCTTCACATAGCATTACCAGAGCTGTAATTAATTGAAGATGGAGGAAATGATAGCCCTGAGGGGAAAGAAAGTAGGTAATGGGGAAGAACCATGAGATCAGAATTCCTTCTTGCTGCTTCTCAGATGACACCATCCATCCTAGACAGTTTAGTCATTGCTGAATTCAAGTTTTAGGATCATTGGGGGAAGAGGATTAGCAGACAGTCCACCCTTTTAATGTAAGGATTGTTTTTAAGGTTTGTAACTAGAGGAATGTCTGGAAATAAATGCTAAAGGGATGTAAAATCTGAGTGGGATTAAGCTGGGAAGTCTTCCCAAAAGAGGTGAATGGAGGTGAGAAGATGGTAAAGGGAATATGAATCAGCAGAGTGGGAGGAGGGAGCTCATTGGTTGACATTGTTCATGGCTACTAGATTTGTCCTCACTTTTTTTCTCCTCTCTTTTCCTAAGCCAATCAACCAGTCAATCAACAGGTATTTATTAAGTGTCTACAACTTTGCTAAATGCTAAGCATATAGTTACAAAGAATGAAATAATCTATACTCACAATGAGCTTACATTCTAATGAGTGAGACAAGTGCATACAAACTTGTATACAGCATAAATGTTAAGTGACAAATACAAATGTATAAAGTCATTAAATACAAGGTGTTTGGAAGGAAGGGTATTAGTATTTGGGGGCTTCAAGAAAGACTTCACATAGAAGAAGATGGTTGGTAGCTAGGTTGTGCAGTAGATAGAGTGTTGGGCTTAGTCAGGAAGACTTAATTTATGCTTACTGGAGAAGGAAATGGGAAAGCATTCCAGTATTTTTGCCAAGAAAAACCTCATGGACAGTATGGGCCACAGGATCATGAAGAGTTGCACACAACTGAACAATAATAAGCAGCATTTATTAAATTTTTACTATTATAAAGTTGCTATCTGTACGGGGCTAAAATTCTAGCTAGACTGTCTAAAAATCTAATGAGTGGTCGCCATAAATTATAAGCTTTAGCAAGAGTTTAGACTTTTAAGTATTTATTAAGGAGCATAAGAATTTGGTGAGGAGAGAGAAAGAAGCCAAGTTTCCTTCATCTATCTATCTAAGGGAGTCAGCATCTCTGCTCCAGCCAAGCTGAGGTCCCTGGCGAGAGAGAGAGAGAGAGAGAGAGAGAGAGAGAGAGAGAGAGAGAGAGAGAGAGAGAGAGAGAGAGAGAGAGAGAGGGAGAGCGCACGAGCGAGCCCTCCTTCCCCCTCCCAGAAGCCTCTTGTGAAAAAGGAAACAGGGCCGTACACACACACACACACACACAGCTCCAAGCTAATTGGCTGGTAGCTCTGATTGACAGGACCCATGAGTGAACATCACTTCCTGACACTGCAGCTGCATGGCTTGTAAATCACATGCCTTCTTCTCATGGCAGAACTTCCCTACAGTATCTCTCCAGTAGGGGGTGCTATTCCAATTCTCACACTACGTACCAGACATTGAAATAAGCACTGGGTGATACCAAGAAAGGCACAAATGAGTCTTTTTCCTCAAGGAGCTCACATTAACATGGAGGATACAATAAGCAAACAACTATGTAGGCACAAAATATATATTGTATAAGTGGAGAGTAATCTTGGAGGAAAGGCACTAGCAGCAGGGGTGAGTAGAAAAGGCTTTCCCTAGAAGGTGGCATTTGAGCCAAGTCTTGAAGGAAGACTTCTAGTAGGCAAAGGTAAGAAGGGAGAGCCTTCCATTCATGAGGAACACGTAGTGAAAAGGCATGGATATGGAAGAGGAAGTGTCATGAGGGAAGAATAGCAAGAACACCAGTGTTACTGGGTCATATATGGATTATGTGGAAGGGACTGGAAAGATAGGGAGGGGCCACGCTGTGAAGGACTGTAAAAGCTCTATAGAAGATTTTACATTTGATGGTAATGGGAAGCCACTGGAGATTACTGAGTGTAGGTGTGGTCATACCTCTCACTCATCTGAATTCTTATAGATTAAATTGTCCTGTGCCATTCATTAGTCATGGGCAAAGAATGAGTATGGTGGTAATGGAAAGAGAACTGGAAGAGCTGGGTTTCAATCCCTGCTCTGATGAGCACATGTTGTTTCACTTCAGGTGAGTCACTTAATATCCTCATGTCTCAATTTTCCAATCTAAAAATAAGAGGACTTTTGTTAGGAAGGTGCTTGGGAAACCTTCAGGCACTCTGCAAATGTGAGTTATTAAATCACAATGCCCTGTTGTCAATACATTGTTGTAATAACCTGTTTTCAATAGTT
The DNA here is from genome assembly GCF_019393635.1 of Dromiciops gliroides. Lineage (NCBI taxonomy): Eukaryota > Metazoa > Chordata > Mammalia > Microbiotheria > Microbiotheriidae > Dromiciops > Dromiciops gliroides. The sequence continues at coordinate 616,001,095 of NC_057862.1, forward strand.
ACATTATTAAACCTCATCACAGCAAGGTATCACTAGGTCTCTGCGTGGAGGTGGGTGACTCTGGGTTTTTGAAGGCTAAAGGTCTGGCAGATCCTAATCAAGCTAAAAAGACTTGGAGTACACACCCAACAATGGTCTATTGGCCCCCAGACTAGTCTGGCTAAGCTCCAGACACTTAATCACCAGGTGATACATTTTCTCATTCTCAGCAACTGTGAAGGGAGCTGTGAGCTGCATTTGAAATTGCAGATCCTTAGAGTATTGAAGTCCCCATATCTTATCTTCCCAGATAGAGGGTGAACTCCTTGGAGCAAGGAACAGATTATAAGGTTCTTTGGGAGAAGAACCCAAACTGCCCAGGTTTGAAATCTCATTCATAATTGACTCTTTCTTCTTTCTCCTTCATTCCCTTCAAGCAATCAGTTGCCAAGTCCTGTCAATTCCACCTCTACAATATCTCTGGCATCAGATTCCTCCTTCCCACTGCCATGGGAACCATCCTCATCCGGAACCTCATCACCTCTCACCTGGGCTGTTCTGAGAGTCACCTAACCAGTGTCACTACCTCTAGTCTCTTCCTTCTCTTATTCATCCTTCATACAGCTGTCAAGGCAATCTTGTGCCATTAGATTGTAAGCTTGTTGAGGGCAGGGTGTGCTTTTTGCCTCTTTTTGTATTCCTAGCGCTTCACACAGTCCCTGGCACATAGTAGGTCCTTACTAGTTTATTAATTGATTTCTTGTCTCCTACTCCATACTGAATAAAACAAAATACTAAGCCTTCTATTTGAGATGTTCCACAAATCTGTCTCCAACCCCCCTTTTCAGGCTTATTTCATAATACTTCCCTTCATGCTATGTTCCTGCTAAAAACAATGGAAGTTTCCAACCTCCATACATTTGCCCAGGTAGTTGCCCTTCTAGGCTCACCATTCTTTGGATCTACAGTTTTATGTCTGTAACGATTGGAATAACGCCACCTGCTGGAGACTTACTGTAGAAGAGTTCTGCCCATGAAGCGAAGGTCTTTGAGGGCAAGACCAGGAGTCTTTTCTTTGGCGTCAGGAAGTGACGCGGGCTAGTGGGAGGAAGAAGGAAGAGACTGGCGGCTCAGTCTCACGCTCTTTCCTGAGGACGCTGGTGGAGAGCGGAGCTAGAAATGTGCTCTCCCTTTAATAGATAGGAATCTAGGCCTTTCTCTCTCTCTTTACCAAATTCTTATTTTCCTTAATAAATGCTTAAAAGCCTAACTCTTGCTGAAGCTTATAATTTATTGGCGACCACTCATTAGATATTTTAGACAGACTAGCTAGAATTTTAGTCCTTAACATGTCCTTAAGGAGCTTATGATCTCTTTTTTTTTAAATTTTTTAAAAAATTATTTTAGTGAGGCAATTGGGGTTAAGTGACTTGCCCAGGGTCACACAGCTAGTAAGCGTTAAGTGTCTGAGGCCAGATTTGAACTCAGGTACTCCTGACTCCAGGGCCGGTACTCTATCCACTGCGCCACCTAGCTGCCCTATGATCTCTTACAAAGGTAGGGCACACACCTCACAGGCCATCACTGTAACAAGATAATCCTTTTACACCTCCCTGGTTGATTCACTGTCTCACTCACCACAGCATCTATTTAAAACCTTTTCATCCTTCCTCACAGCCCCCATAGTACTTCCTCTGCCTACTCTTTCAAATGAAGACCTTGCCTTTCATTTCACTAAAAACACAACTTGAGGTCATTCACTGAGAGCTTCTTCTCTCCCTCCTCATCTCACATCACTCCAAATCACCTTAATGAGATAGTTAAATGGTAAAACCAAAGGCAGTCAACATGGTTCAGTGGAAAAGCCTGCTAGATTTGAATTCAAAAGAGCTGGGTTCAAATTCCAGTTCTGTCACTTTTTACTTGTGTGACCTTGGGGAAATCTCATAGATTCTTTAGTTCTTGCAGAAGGGAGTGAACTAGAAGACCTTGAAGGTCCCTTTCAACTCCAAATCCTACAATTTTGGGTATATTCTACAGTGCTAAGATTAAGTGCTAACATGAGTGTCCTAGATAACAAATGCCAAGAGAGAGTGGAGGAGAGAGACATTTAAAAATGTGGTACAGGGGCAGCTAGGTGGTGCAGTGGATAAAGCACCAGCCCTAGATTCAGGAGGACCTGAGTTCAAATCCAGACTCAGACACTTGACACGTACTAGCTGTGTGACCCTGGGCAGGTCACTTAACCCCAATTGCCTCACCAAAAAAAAAAAAAGTGGTACAGGGGAAGGAATACTGGAGTTGGAGTCGGATGACCTGAATTTGAATCCCAGCTCTGCCACCTTCTATCCCCATGAACTTGGGCAAATGACTTAACTTCTCAGATTCTTAATTTTCCCCTTTGTAAGATGAAGGGGTTGGATAAGATTCACCCAAAGTTCCAAATCTCTAACATTACGACTGTATGATCCTGGGTGTCCAAGAAGACTTCATGGAGGAGATGGGATGGATATAATTTGGATAAAAGCAGGGTGAGGCAATCTAGCCAGCAAGAACGAAGACCCACAGGCAAAATTGAGTCAGGTGTGTTCCAGGAACCAGGGGAAACCTATTTGAATCAATGTTCATGCTAGGGAGGAGTGGGGAAAAAAGATTGGAGCAATGGCATGAGGGAAGATAGTAGAGGACCAAGGTAGAAAGTTTGAACTTTTACAGACTCATCGGAGAGATCACTTGGTTCAATCCAGTCACTGTGAATTAAAGTCATAGAAGTGAAATGATTTTCCCAAGTTTACAAAGCTAGTAATTGGTGGGTGTGGGGTATTATGCTGAGAGAAGTGGGGAGCCACAAAGGTTGGTTTTGTTTTGTTTTGATGAACAGGAGAGTGACAGAGTAGTGTTTCAGAAAGAAATATACCCAATGAAACATCCTTAAGCAAGCTTACTTCTAAATACCCCAGGATAACAAGAATTCTTACTTCATATACAGCCCTGGAGAATTGCATCAGGAATGTAACCCTGGAGTATTCAGGGAGTAGGTAAAAGGTCCCTGGCACTCCTCTGACCCTGGCCCCTCCAAATCACTGAAAGGCATACCCTTTATCAGACAGAGCTGTCCAATGTCCAAAGAGCTAGACCCTGAGACTATGGCTCTTGAACAATGAAGTTTAGATTATCTTTGCAAATTGAGGGCATGGATAACACAAATAATGGATAATCAAATAATCACCTCTATTCCCAAAATAACTTATATTTGACTTTGAGATGTATTTTTAAACATTTGTTGATATGAAGGGAATAACAGTACTATGAACAAGGTCATGGAGATACTCTAAAAAGCTGATTAAAGAGAAGGTAGGAAATTGTCTTTCCTTCTTTTCCCCCAGTCCAACTTGGCTTGGTTCACTGCTTTCTGTTAAATGGACATAGCATAATCCTTCAGAATCCTAAAAAGTAACATCAGGCCAAGTCAAGCTATTTTCCCTTACTCTTTCTCTTCCTCCCTCTCTGCCTCCCTTTCTGACTGTCTCTGTTTCTCCCATTCTGTTTCTGACTGTCTCTGTCTGTTTCTGTCCTATTCTTCCCTTTCTCCTCCCCTCTTTCTATCTCTGATTCTCTGTCAATCTCTCTCCCTCTTCTTCCCTCTCTTTCCCTCCCTTCATCCCATTTCTCTCCCTCTCTTCCCCTCCCCTCTCTCTTTCTCACTCCCTTCCTGTCTCTCTCTGCCTCCCTCTGTCTCCTTCCCTCCTTTCCTCTTTTCATCCCCTCTTCTGCTCCCCTTTCACTCCTCTTCTCCCCTTCACTGTGTTTCTTTTCTGAATCCCAGCATCCTCAAATTAGAAGAAGTAATAGTGTTTTCATTTTAAAGGCATTTTGAGAGGGAAGGCTAACTAAAGATCATGGACAGGTCCACAAATGGAATGGAATTAAGCAGACTAGGTGTTATCTGTCAATAAGAACATGAAAGCAAGATTTATTGTGGATAGTCTCCCTTGGGATTACTGATGAAAATGTATTCATGCATCTGACAGTCTTGCTCAGAAAAGGGGGAAGGGAGGGAAAAGAAGGAGCAGTTCTTATTTATTAAGAAAATAGAACAAAACAATAGCTAGACACACCAGCTATTCACCTGTTGTTCTCTTCTAGTTCCTTCCTTTATTTGGGTCAAAATATTTCACAATATCATATCCACCCTATTCAGGAGGCCTGTGGGAAAGAAGCAAAGCTATCTTATAAAGGGCAGAGATTGTGTTCTTGTTCTTGGCAAGTTCTCTTGGGAGGCATTGCGTACACTCAAGGCTCTGTATAAATAAATAACACGGATATAGAATTTGTGGGGGAGGGTTCTCGCCCGCTGTTATTCCAAGGCCTGGTCCAACTGAAGCCTTTGTGATGAAGAGAGACTTGTTTGCACTTCTCAGAGCCCTACCAGCACGGTCTATTTGCTGAGTGAGGACAGGTTTGAGCACACAGGCACTTTGATCTCCACTGACCAGCACTTGTCTAGGAGTTCAGGTGTGGGAGAAAAAAAGAATTAACTAGTTCAGAACTTTAGGGAAGAGCATAAGAGCAGGAGAAAAATCAACACTGCTTTTATGTTTCTTGGTATTATTTCCAATTACTTCCCATTAAATGACAGCATATGAGAGTTGGAAAGAAGTCCAGAAACTGTCTGGTCCAATCCAAACATGAACGAGAAACCCCTCAACAACACCCTGAAGGAATGGCCATCTACCCTTTGCTTAAACTGAAGAAGTAACTCATTGCTTCCCAAGACAGCCCACTCTAACCTTGGAAGATTTCTAATCATTACTCTTTCCTTTGTAATTTCTACCCATTGCTTTTACTTCTGCTTTCAGGAGCCAAACAGACATCTAATCCTTCTTTGAGCTCTTTAAATATGTAGAGACAGGGGCAGCTAGCTGGCATAGTGGATAAAGCACCAGCCCTGGATTCAGGAGGACCTGAGTTCAAGTCCAGCCTCAGACACTTGACACTTACTAACTGTGTGACCCTGGGCAAGTCACTTAACCCTCATTGCCTGGCCAAAAAAAAAAATGTAGAGACAAATGTTCTATCCTTTCCAAGTATTCTCTTCTTCAGGCTAAACACTAATACTATATTTGTTTTATAGGCCACACACACTAGCTGGGTGACCCTGGGCAAGTCACTTAACCTCAATTTGCCTCAGTTTTCTTAACTGTGAAATAAAGATAATTACAGCACCCAGGTTGCACTGTTATGAGGATCAAATGAGATAATATTTGCAAAAAATACTTAGCACAGTGCCTGGCACATACTAGATGATATATAAATGCTTATTGACTTCCTTTTCCTTCTCTCCTTACTCACTTATCCCTTTATAGGACTTAGCTGCATTTTTTTTTTTAACATTTGTAAGACCCATGGGGCAGCTAGGTGGCGCAGTGGATAGAGTACCGGCCCTGGAGTCAGCAGTACCAGAGTTCAAATTCGGCCTCAGACACATAACACTTACTAGCTGTGTGACCCTGGGCAAGTCACTTAACCCCAATTGCCTCACTAAAAACAAACAAAAAAACATTTGTAAGACCCTATATTTGCATAGATAAAACCCTCTGCAGTCTTAGAATTCCTCCTCAGCATTGAAGGATAAATGGCCTACCCCATGGAGGGTGGCTTTAGAGAATTTTGGGAATCCTATTGTGCATACTAGTTTTCACATCCCAGACCTCTGGACCTCAAGATAGACCATTCAGCTAAAACTTTCTGCCAACAGGCACTAATATACATTAATAGTCTAATGGTAGTTAATATTTATTAAAATGACTCAGAGCAATTCAGGATCTGGAAGCATGAATTGAATCATTAAATAAAGAAAGATATTAATTTACTAAGTCAACAAGCATTTATTAATCACTTCATTAATATGGCGGGTACTACGGTTGGGAATACAAACTTAAAAATGGAACTTCTCAGTTCACCTAACATGGTGCCTAGTCCTGGGCATGCTCAATCTGAGATTGCCCAACATGTGCTTTAGAGGGAGCTAACTTTGGTAGCTGAGCAGAAGATGGACAAGTGTATAAAGAGACGAGGTAAAGCTAAGATTTGAACCTGGGACCTCTGACTGTTGGATACTGTTAGGGTTTTGGGGGTGGGTTTTTTTTGTCTTGTTATTTTAAAGTCACAACTTGTCTATATATATATATATATATATATATATATATATATATATATATATATTTATTTATTTATTTATTTATTTATTTATTTATTTATTTATTTATTTTTGTGGGGCAATGAGGGTTAAGTGACTTGTCCAGTGTCACACAGCTAGTAAGTGTCAAGAGTCTGAGGCCGGATTTGAACTCAGGTCCTCCTGAATCCAGGGTTGGCCAGTGCTTTATCCACTGCACCACCTAGCTGCCCCTTGTCTATATATTTAATGAACAAATTGGAACTGGAGTCTAACAGAGGAGATTCCTTTTGCAAAGCTTCCTTTAAAGTGAACAGCTAAATGCTAGGCATACTGTGTCTACAGTGTCTACTGCTCTGACAATCTAGGAATTCTGTCAAAAAAGGAAATGAAATTAATCTGGCATGGTCCATACATTCCAAACCCATTCTGGATCTCTGGATTCTCTTTTGGATTCTTTCTGGATCCCCTATTTCCTTTCCCACATACAAAAGTCATCCCATTAATATTAGGGAGAGGGATTGGATACATACATATATGTAAATATGTATGAATATATGCATATATACACACATGTGTGTAGATAGAGGGATAGATAGATAAATGGATGGATGGATGGATGGATGGATGGATGGATGGATGGATGGATGGATGGATGGATGGATGGATGGATGGATGGATGGGTGTTTCAATCTCCACTCTAAGTTCATTACCGCTCTATCTGGAGGTGAGTAGCATTCTTCATCTTGAGTCCTCTGGAATTGTGGTTGGTCATTGTGTTGATCAGTGTTCCTAAGCCTTTTAAAGCTGTCTTTACAGAATTAGTATTCCTGTATAAATTGTTCTCCTAGTTCTCTTCCTTTTGCTTTGCATTAGTTCATGCAGGTCTTCACAGGTTTCTCTGAAACTATTCCCTTTATTATTTCTTACAACATATAATATTCCATCACATTCATATATGATAACTTCTTTAGCCTTTCCCTAATTGATGGACATTCATTCCCCATAGTTTCCAATTCTTTGTTACCATAAAAAGAGGGGAAGCTAGATGACGTAGCAGATAGAGCAGTGGCCCTGGAGTCATGAGGACTTGAGTTCAAATCCAGCCTCGGACACTTGATACTAGCTGTGTGACCCTGGGCAAGTCACTTAACCCTGTTTGCCTCAAATATCCAGGGCTATCCTCAGTCATCCTGATGTATATCTTGCCACTGGACCCAGATGGCTCTGGAGGAGAGAGGGAGGTTGGTGACTTTGAACTGCCCTCCCTCACTTAAATCCAATTCACTGCAAGCCATGACATTACCTCCTGATGTCATGATCCTCTTCAAGAAAGGACAAACAATGGACCATAAAAAGAGACGCTGTCAATATTTTTAATCCATTGGAGTCTTTTTTTTCTCTTTCTTTGTTCTCTTTGACTTAGTAGTGGTACCACTGTGTCAAAGGGTCTGCACTGTTTAATAGTTTTTTGGGGCATGGTTCCAAATTGCTTTCCAGAATGCTGGATCCATCCACAGTTCTACCAACAGTACATTAATGCAACTGTTTTTTCCAAAGCCTCTATAGCATTTGTCATCTTCCCTTTTTTGTCAGCTTTGCCAATCATATAGATATGTGGTAGTACATTTGGAGTTATTTTCACTTGCATTTCTTTAATTATTAGTGGCTTAGTGAATTTTTTTCATATTGGATTTCTTCCTATGAAAACTAGAAAACTGGAGAATGACTTATTCTTATGAATTTAGTCAGTTCCCTATGTATCTTGGAAATGAGACTTTTATTAGAGAAAATCATAAAGATTCTCCACCCCCTAGCAATTTCCTGCTTCTCTTCTAATTTTAGCTATATTAGTTTTATTTGTGAAAAACCTTTTTAATTTTGTTATCAAAATTGTCCATTTTACCTCCTGTGAACCTCTCTGTCACTGGACTGAAACATGCACTTTTCCCCTATCCATAGATCTGATAGGTATTTTTTTCCATGTTCCTGTAATTTGTTTATGATGTCACCTTTTCTATCTAAATCTTGTATTTTGATCTCTTTGAGAGCTAATCTTCCTAAGTCTAAAGTACACATTAGACTGTGTCTAGCCTCTTCTCTGACATTATAAAATCTAAGATGGTTTATTCACTTCTTCCTAAGGTTTCTATCATGTTAATTTCATCAGGCAGATAATTCTTGCTTATAAGAATCAGATCCAAAGTAGCAGCTTTACTCAGACTCTTCCACTACCTTTAGAAGCATGAAGTGATAATTACAAGTGTGTCAAGAATTCATCAGCTGGTTCATTTTTTGGCAGCAAGAGAGAACGTCAGCAGATATCTGGGTAGTTAAGGTTCCCCTATTGCTATTCTAGCAGGCCTCTTTGCCTGATCTGTGATGTTTCCCAAATTCTTTGTCACACCCCAAGCATGATGCTGGATGTAATTGTTAATACTGAAATTTCTCCAGAACTCCCCAGTGCTCATCCATTAAAGTGCAGGATTCTATAGAATGTAGACTGGAAATTCCAACTGCAGGCACTAAGAGATCACACATTTTCATATGTCATCATCTTTACAGTTTATTCTTCAAGAACCATTAAGTACAACTACTTGACTGATAATAAATGTCAATATCCACTTTTGTAGTTTCTTGTTTGCCAACAGAAAGGAAGGACATGTGCTTGATTGATAGTGTGATGCCAACATTTTTGTCTGTTATATTTGGTCTTGTTTTTTCTTATCTTGATGTTATCTTTCTTTATATAAGTAGAATCACATATATTGTTCTTCAGGCTCCTCTGTCTTTATTCTGCATCAGTTTATTCAGATAGTCTTCTGTGTTTCTCTGAATTTTTTAAACTTGTCATTCTTTACAGCCCAATGTGTATCTTAAAGCTGACTCAGTGGTTCTCCAATCATTGGCACATATTTCATTTCTAGATTTCTGTTGTCACAAATAATGCTGCTATGACAGGAAGGTGGGCTAACTGTACCAAATCTGAAGCTTTACTATAAAGCAGCAGTCATCACTACTATTTGGTACTGGCTTAGAAATTGAAGGGTTAATTACGAAATCAGGAAGATCTTCCCTGTTCATGAGAATATAGACTTGCTGGGACCCTTTAGTTTTCTGAATCAATCAGGAGGATTGATAGGTTTGTTTTCTTCCTCGAAAGCCTGGCCTGCTTCCTTGGTACAAAACAGAACCTTTGCAGAAGTTCAGAAACAGATAAATGTATTCTGGTCAAAGCAGGATGTTCTTCCTATCTCTTAGGCTTGACCAGCATTTGAGAAAGGAAGATAACATCTCTGCTGGTAAAGCAAGCAGTTGACTTAATGTCTTCCTTGTTTAAAACTGTATATAAGTCTTCACTGGGAAAGTGGTCTTTGGAATCTCACTTGTGGAGAGGATGCTCTGCCTGGGACTTTTCCCAGTCAGGACTCCAGAAGCTGTGAACTGGGATTCCTCAGCTAGAAATCCAGATGTTGGTGCTTCCCTGATTTGGTGATGTATGTCTTTTATTACTGTAGTTGTGATTGGAATTTTTATTGTGTCTTTGATTCTCTGTTTTTATACCTCTGAAACTTATTGTCATTGTCTAACTCACTATCCTATAATTAATAAAGTTCTTGTAACTCTAGAAGTGTGAGTGTGCTTATTATACCTTGCAAATCTCGAAAACTTTACAATACAGAACTAGAGTGGAGGATCAATGGAATAGGTTAGGCACATGAGACGCAGTAGTAATTGACTTTAGTAATGTAATTTTTGATAAACCCAAAGGCTCTGGCTTCTGGTATAGGAACTCAGTATTTGACAAAAACTGCTGGGAAAACTGGAAGATTCTATGGTAGAAACTAGGCATAGACCAACATCTTACACTTTATACTAAAATAAGTTCAAAATGGGTACATGATTTAGACATAAAAGGTGATACCATAGGTAAATTAGGAGTGGAAGGAATAGTTTACCTCTCAGATCTTTGGAAAGGAGAAGAGTTTATGACCAAACAAGAGATAGAGAATATTATGAAATGCAAAATGGATGAATTTGATTACATTAAATAAAAAAGGTTTTATACAAACAGAAGCAATGCAGCCAAAGTTAGAGGGGAGGCAGAAAGCTGGGAAACAATTTTTATAGCCAGTACTTCTGATAAAGGCCTCGTTTCTAAAATATATCAGGAACTAAATCAAATTTATAAGAATCCAAGTCATTCCCCAATTGAGAGGCAGTTTTCTGATTAAGAAATCAAAGCTATCTATTCCCATATGAAAAAATGCTCTAAATTACTATTGATTAGAGAGATGCAAATTAAAACAACTCTGAGGTACCACCTCACACCTATCAGATTGGCTAATATGACAAAAAGGGAAAATGATAAATGTTGGAGAAGCTGTGAAAAAAATTGGAACACTAATGCATTGTTGGTGGAGCTGTGAACTGATCCAACTATTCTGGAGAGCAATTTGGAATTATGCCCAAAACGCTAAAAAAGCTGTGCATACTCTTTGACCCAGCAATACCACTTTTGGGTCTTTTTCCCAAAGAGATCCTAAAAAAGGGAAAAGGACCCACATGTACAAAAATATTTATAGCTGCTCTTTTTGTGGTGGCAAGGAATTGAAAATTGAGGGGTTGCCCAGCAATTGGGGAATGGCTGAATAAGTTGTGGTATATGAATGTAATGGAATACTATTGTGCTGTAAGAAATGATGAGCAGGAGGAGTTCAGAGAAACCTGGAAGGACTTGCATGAACTCATGATGAGTGAGATGAGCAGAACCAGGAGAACATTGTACACAGTATCATCAACATTATGTGTTCATCAACTGTGATAGACACTGTGATTTTTCTCAACAATATGATACAAGATAGTTCCAAAGGACTCATGATGGAAAATGCTCTCCAAATCCAGAAAAAAAAGAACTGTGGAATATGGATGCAGATTGAACCATACTATTTCTTTTGGTTTTGGTGCTGTTTTTCTTTTTTTGAGATTTTTCATTTTTGCTCTGATTCTTCTTTCACAGCAAGACTAATGCAGACTAATATGTTTAATGTGATTGTACTTATATAACCTATATCAGATTACTTGCTGTCTTGGGGAGGGGGGAGGAAGGGGAGGGAGGGAGAAAAATTTGAAACTAGAAATCTTATAAAAACAAATGTTGAAAACTATCTCTAGGGGCAGCTAGGTGGCTCAGTGGATAAAGCACCGGTCCTGGATTCAGGAGGACCTGAGTTCAAATCCAGCCTCAGACACCTAACACTTAGTAGCTGTGTGACCCTGGGCAAGTCACTTAACCCTCATTGCCCTGCAAAAAAAAAAAGAATCAATCAAGACAACTATCTCTACATGTAACTGGAAAATAATAAAATACTTTTATAATAAAAAAAACAAATAATACTGCTATGAATATTTTTGTACATAAAGGGCCCCAGTGAGAATTTGTCCCATTCCTAGAGGTATCTGGGTAGCACAGTGGATAGAGCACTAGGCCTGGACTCAAGGAGTCAGGTTCAAATCTGGCTTCAAACACCAGCTGGGTGACACTGGTCAAATCATTCAACCTCTATTTGCCTCAGTATCCTCAATTGCTAAATGAGGATAACAATAGTATCTAATTCCCAAGGTTATTATGAGGATTAAAGGAGGTATCTGTCAACAATTTAGTACAATTGGCAAATAATAGGTAAGCTTAATCAATATTTATTCTCTTCCTCTCTCCTGACTTAGCAATTGAATGACTAGGTGAATCTTTGCCAACCAATTGCCTTTTCTGGGCCTTAGTTTAACTGTGCTTTTGTCTTTTTTTTTTTTTAATTTTTGTGGGGAAATAGGGGTTAAGTGACTTGCCCAGGGTCACACAGCTAGTAAGTGTCAAGTGTCTGAGGCCAGATTTGAACTCAGGTAGTCCTGAATCCAGGGCCAGTGCTTTAACCACTGCACCACCTAGCTGTCCCCTGCGCTTTTGTCTTAATGCTTAATATCAAGAGGCCGGAGTTTTGCTGTCACAATATTTGTGGAGAACCCAAAACACTGATGATACTTTGCCATTGTTGTTGTTGAGTTATTCAGTGATGCCCAACTTTTCATGACTCCACTGACCATAACACACCAGGCCCTTCTATACTTCACTATCTCTTGAAGTCTGTCCAAGTCCACGTTTATTGTTTCCATGACACTATCTATCCGTCTCATCCTCTGTCATCTCCTTTCCCTTCTACCTTCAGATTTTACCAAAATCAGGGTCTATTCCAATGAGTCCCATCTTCTCATTATGTGGCCAAAGGATTTAAGATTCAGTTTCAGTATTTGACCTTCCAGTGAACAGCCTGAATTAATTAAAGTACTGGCTGATTTGACCTACTTGCTGTTTAAAGAGGATGCTTAAATAGTGTAAAACAATAACGATGTACATTTTACACGCACCACTATTTCAAAGTCATTTGGATTGCATTAGCAGCATCATTTCATCCATCTCCTTATCTTTTCATCACAATTCTTTTTTTTCAGGGCCAGCAAATTCAGAAAGTATCAATCTTCTATTCTAGCACTACCTGTAATAATCATGTTCCATTATGATTATGCATTATCCTTCTCTGAAACATCAAAATTTGAGAACTAGATACACTGTAGATATTTTGCTCCTCTTTACCTTGTCAGGGTATTGTGCCAGATGGTCTCTACAATCCTTTCAGGCCTACATAGATGATTCTGTGATATTTTTTTTTTTTGGCGATGTTCTTAAAGGAAGCTTGATATTTTAAAAAGGGGATTCTTCTTCCTGTCAGGAACTGCCTGGCTCCCTTCACTACAGTCAGATATCCCTACTTGCTTCTACTTGTAAGTGCACTTTCTCCAAATCCCACTCTGAGACATATTTTGTTCTGGGCATGAAGCATAGCGTATCTCCTGGGTTTTGTTTTGGTTTTTAATTTTTTTTATTTTTACATAATCCTTTGTCCAGTGTCATCACCCTCTTACTGCTTCTGGTCTTTGCTTCTCACCCAGACACCTTGTCTAGATTCTGACCTCTTGTTGTCCACATTCTTTGTCCTCCAATCTTCTAATCTAAGCTCCTGATTCTCGTTACTAGACCTCTGGACTTTGGACCTCGCTTGCCTCATCCCACAGTAAATATCTGCTCCTTCCTACCTTTGCTTACTTTTTGTACTTGAAATTTATCCAATCAAATAAAGAGCTTCTAGTCCTGGAGATTTGTAAAGTACTTTGTAAACCTCAAAGCACTATATGAATGCTAGTTATTATTATTATGTTGAAATGGATGACCATTTGTCCAAAATATTATAGAAAGTATTCCTTTATTGAGTGGGAGGATAAACTAGACATGTCAGAACCAAATCCCCATATTAGAAAACCACAAATTAACATGATCTCTGTTGTATTATCTTTTTATTTGTTAAACATTTCCCAGTTACAATTTAATCTAGTACCTAGCTGCCCTGGGAAGTTTTGCCCACCATGTATCTTAAGGTTGGCACCTATGAAATAGATAATCTCGCATTTCCTTTTTAATTCTGAGCTTCTATGAGTCTGTGGTGCATTTTGATTCCTCCCCCACTATTGGTATTTCCCAGCTCTGCTCCTTTCTAGCTGAATTTCTGGTCCTGACCTCTTGTATCCTCTCTTATATCCCTGTCCTATTACTGCAATGAACTCAACCTTATGCTTCCCCTCAATCAATCAATAAGCATTTATTAAGCTCCCACTATGTGCACCAGGCACTGTGCTAAACACTGGGGATCTAAAAAGAGGCAAAAGACAGTCCCTGCCCTCAAGAACTTTGCTACATTTTCCTTCTTTTGTTCCACCCCTGCCCCCAAGAATTAACCTCTACTGTCTTGGGACCTTTGTTCCACATGTTTTTGCCTCTCCTGTCCTTTCCTTCTCTGCTTCCCAGACTGGCCCATACCAGACTTTTTGGTGAGAAGAATTTTCTCACCTGGATAAAATAGCTCCACATTCTTCACACTCTTTACTGCTTCTCATTCTTTTGCAGGGCTTAATTCACTTAACTTTGCTCCACACCCTCACTCTCCTTTTCTCCCTTTTCCTCCATTGCCAGATATCAGAAAATCATGTACCCCGGTACAAAGTGATCACTCAGTGCCAACTTCTTCCTAACATTTCTAACAAATTCAAACATTGTTTTAATACAGTCATGGATGAGGAACTGATCCCTGTCCAAGCCCATCTGGTAATGGTATCTATCCCCTTCTCTCCATTTGCACAAGCAGCATAGTAGGTCAGGGCCTTATCATTTCTCCTTTTCATTACTGCTAGAACAATTCCAGTCTTTTCTCCTCTTCAGTCCATTTTCCACATAGCTTGCTGAACTGTATCTTTTATTTTCCTTTTTTTTAAAAAAAGATTTTGTTTCTCTTCCAATTAGACATAAAAACAATTTTTAACATTTATTAAAAATTTTTTTCAACAACAAGCATTTATTAAGCACTTAACATGCATCAAGTACTATGCTATACTTGGGATGGAAAAAAAAAAAGCAAAAATGCAGTCCGTATCCTCAAGGAGTTTACAATCTGATGGAAGGATAAAATGAACGGCTAGGATTGCTGCCTAACTGTATTCCTAAAGTACAGCTCTTACCATGTCTTTACTTTGGTGGAGAACTTATTGTAATTACCTGTTGACTCTGGGATAAAATTTATATTCCTCAGCTTGGCATTTAAGGCCTTTCACAATTTCTCTAGTCTACCTTTCAAGACTCATGTCATATAATTTTTCTAACATTTGTTGTATTAAGCTAGGTTCAAGACTGGAACAAAAATATTTTCCTGAGTTGGCATAGAAATATAGAAATAAAAATTATTATCAAACAACAAAGATATTCATTGCAGTTGGTTAAAATGTACTTTCTTGTGGGACAACTTTCTTTGATTGAATCTTTTTAAAAATTGAATATTTATTTGGATTTCTCTTGGTGAGAGTATTCAACATCTTAGTCATTATACAAGTTTTTTATTCAATCTTTAAAAATGCCTTTTCATATAAATATGTCACTATGGAGGGCACTTATCTTAATGGTAATTCATTCTTTCCACTCTTGACCCCTTATAGTTGAACCTGTCCTAGGCTTTGTCTATCTCTCCCCAACTGTCATTTAGAATGTAATATTTTCTTCAGCCACAGCCCTTCTTTTTCCCTGGAGATTTAACCAGTCCCACCCAGGGATAGCAATTAATGTTACATCTTGGATCCTGGGTGGGGTTAGGAATGCCATTTCTCCATTCTTTCCTCTAAATCTGTCTTTTCTCAGGCTGTATGTTTCTCTTTTAAAACTCCCAGACCTGACTCCAGTTTCTTCCTGGCTCAAAGATTTTGAGAGTTTGATTCACTTTTTTTTTTTTTGGGTGAGGCAACTGAGGTTAAGTGACTTGCTCAGGATCATACAGTTAGTAAGTAAGTGTTAAATGTCTGAGGCTGGATTTGAACTCAGGTCCTCCTGACTCCAGGACTGGTGCTCTATCCACTGTGCCACCTAGCTGCCCCACTTATTTTAACTTTAAAAAAGAAATTGTGTGCATTTGTAGCATTAAAAGATAAAACATGTTGATATACCATACTATATATATTTTATGCATTTCTGAGTGCTTACTTATTGCATTAGTGTTGGAACCATAAAAGATTTTCACAGGCTGGCAAAGAAACAAATGAATAAGAAAATAATAATTTTTTTTTAAAAAGGTCTACACTGGGGCAGCTAGGTGGCACAGTGGATAGAATACTGGCCCTGGATTCAGGAAGACCTGAGTTCAAGTCTGGCCTCAGACATTTGACACTTACTGGCTGTGTGACCCTGGGCAAGTCACTTAATGCCAGTTGCCTCACCAAAAAAAAAAAAAAGGTCTATACTGTTACTGATTCAAATATACTTTCACATAGACCTGGTACAGTGGAAAGAGTCCTGGGTCTGGAGTCAGGAAGACTTGAAATCAAATCCTTCCTTGGATATTTACTAGCAGTGTAACCTTGGGCAAGTCACTTAACTTCTGTCTGCCTCCGTTTCCTCAACTATAAAAAGCAGATAATAATAGCACCTCTCTTTCAGAGTTGTTGTGAGGATCAAATGAGATAATATTTATAAAGCATTTAGTACAGGGTCTGGCATATAGTGCGCCTGTATAAATGCTAATTATTATTATTACAGAGGCAGCTAGGTGGTACAATGGATAGAATGCCAGGTCAGAAGTTGGGAAGACTCATCTTTCTTAGTCCAAACCTGGCCTCAGGCACTTAGTACCTGTGTGATCCTGACCAAGTCACTTAATCCTCTTTGCTTCAGTTTCCTTAATCTGTAAAACTAACTGGAGAGAAAGTGGCAAAAGATTCTAGGATCTTTGCCAAGAAAACCCCAAGTGGGGTCGTGAAGAGTTGGACATGACTGAAAGGATTGAACAACAACAAAATGTGCATACATACACACATACATACATATACATCTATACATATACACATCATATATATATATATATATATATACACATACACACAGCCATGTATGTATCTATATCTATATCTATCTATCTATCATCTACCATGTATCTATCTATTCATCCATCCATCCATCCATCCATAGTCTTTTTCTTTATGACCCTTATTCCTTTGAGCACCCTTCACAATACTTCTAAAATTGTGTCCATCTTAATTATGACATTTTTACTGTTATCATCACCCCAGGGTTCTTGTTACACCCCAAACTGAATTTTGAAGGGGTCCCATGCCCAAAGCCATTTGTCTGGTTTCTAAAGTGGACTAGAGAGATCTGTCACATTGGGAACAAGTGGTATAGCTGCTTATCTCGCCACCAGAATGAGCTGTTGATGAGCAACCTGGCCACTCTGCTGTGCTTAGGAGATAATGGGGACAAGTATGGTATTTGTACTTTGTGATCCAGGCCAGTGCTAGAGAGGTTGTGGGAAAGAAGGCTAGAGCTGGTTTTTCTATTAAAAGACAAAGATCTAAAGGATCTTTGAGTAAGTTTATCTTCTGCTCTAGCATTGTATTAACAGAAAAAGATCCTTCATCTGAAAAGCTTAGATACATATAATTGCAATTCAATTTAATTCAATAAAGATGCATTAAGTGCCTACTATGTGTTTGTGTGTGTGAAATTACCTGGGGATACCTGGGATGGGGGCATGTTCCAAATAGAGCAGCTGATGGGAAATGGAGTGATTATTCCTTCAACAGTCTCTGTAGAAGCCTCATTACCCCCTTTCTGCTGGTTTTGAGAGCTTCCCAGCAATCTCTCCTTCTTGTGCCACTTTTCTCTATTTTAGAAGAAAGGGTTCAGTTATTTTCCATATGGAACTCATGTGAAAGGGCGTCATAGCCCAGGCACTGTACCACTCTTCAATTTGGGGAGGGCACATGGTATAAAGAAAAAAACCAAGCACTGACTCTACACCTAGAGGACCTGTGTTCAAATCTTGTTTCTGATTCCTACATGATCTCAGACAAGCTCTTTAACCATCCTTGGCCTCTGTTTCCTTATCTGTAAAATTTGGTGGTTGGAGTAGACAGTCTTACAGTTCCCTTCCAACTCTACATCTGTGAGCTTTCTTCCTAAGCCTAGGCCTATGAGGTAATTAGTCTTCAGTATGTCTCCCACATACTCTTGCATGAACAGGCTGCAACACATCTCCCAAGAATTACATAGCAGAAGTGATATAAAAGATACCACGATATATACCTGGAAGAGAAAGTGACCTGTTCATAGAACAGGAAAGCCCTCTTCTTATATTGGTATCCATAGTATGTCCAGATGATCTAGAGAGAGGTCTCCCTGAATGTAAGTTGGACCCCCTGCCAAAGATTTGTGAAAGGACAAGGACAAGAGTTAAATAATATGGGCAGGCATCTGTATGATTGGCAAGATTACCCTTATAGATGAGATTGCAGATTGTTGGATGTATTAAAATATGCCTTGCACTAGACACTTTTGGGCAGCAAGGTGGCACAGTGGATAGAGCGCTGGATTTGAAGTCAGGAAGACTCAACTTCCTGAGTTCAAATATGGTCTCAGTTACTTCCCAGCTGTCTGATCCTGGACAGGTCACTTAACCCTGTTTGCTTCTGTTTCCTCATTTGTAAAATGAGTTGGAAAAAGAAATGGCAAACCATTCCTGTATCTGCCAAATGGGGTCATGAAAAGTCTGACATGACTGAAACAAATGAACAATAACAAAGACACCTCTATCACTAACTCAACAAAACATACCAAAACCAGAAGTGCTTCTCCATCACAACATCAATGTTGGAAATGAAAAATCTTGGAGTAATTCATGATTCTACCAGTTACCTGATAACTTGCTATTCTGGGTCTCCAACAACTATCCTTGGCAGGACTTCTCTGTCCCAAATCCTACATGCTACAGCTTAGATCCAATCCCTTTTGTTCTGTTTCAGTAGAAATGTAGAAGCCTGGTTCCTATATCTTTTGAAGTAACTTTATTATGAAAACTCCTCCTGAGTTGTTCCTTGGGTTTCTTTTCTATAGACTGAATGATTAATTTTTTACTTAGGGTCCAATCATACTTGGGGAGAGTTGATTGTGCTCACCTCCATGAGTACTTTAGCCTTGAAGTTCAGAGTTTTGAGTTTTCAGGTGACACAAAGGACAACAGAGTGATGCGTTGTGGGTATAACTAGTGCCAACAACGAATGTAGTGTACTCAAGAGGTCATGTAAATATATTAGAAACAGCTCTAGTGCTGACAGCTATTCCAATGTCATCTTGAACACTTCTCATAAATACAGAGCTCATTACTCTTGGAGGAAACATATTTCACCCTTGAGTAACTTGGGGAAAGTCACATTTTTGGGAAGCCCCAGAAGATCTATCTACTCTGAAAATATATCATGACCTCTTGCATAAGACAGAGGATTCCTACAATGAGGAGTATAGCTAAGAATCCAGTAGTGGGAATGATAAATCCTGTGAAGTGGTCTCATTATTTGAATTTGCTCAGCATATCGCCATTGGAATGGAACATATTTTGGACAATTATAATGGAACATAGCATGAATTGGAATACATGTAACCACTTCACAGACTTCATTATTTACACCAATTGAGTCCTGGGTATATAAGTCTAATGGAGCCATTCAACTTGCCTTGTTTCCCTTTATCTTGTTCAGTTACTGTGGCCCTAGCTCTTTAAGGCCGGCAAAACACCATCTCCTTTCTCCCTTCTCCGCCCCCCCCCATTCTGTTTCTAAGGGTATATGGGGGTGCTCAGAGAGGACTATCACCTCTTATGCGAGGGCTTGCTCAGTCCTTTACAGGGCTGCTCTTCCACCTTTGGTGTCCACTGTTCACCCAGTTCCCACCTGTAGCTCCAAGAAGCTGTAGCATGTACAGTGGCCAGACTCTAGTAAACCATTTTGGCAGACAGGCTAAATCAGGTTGAAGGTAACCAAGGGGTCTCAAACCTTTTGGTGAGTTAGGGGGGTGTCTACCCCAAGCATGTGAAGACATCTTTTGGTAGAATGACAATATAAGAACAACTTATGCCAATGACAATGAAGGCAGCTAAAGCAAACTTGGTGGAATGCTTAGAGCTTGGTCAAACATTAAAGACACAAAAGTCATCTACTGCATCCCAGGCCATTGTCAGTCATCTTGACTTTTGTCTTGCCACTGAACTTCAATGACTCTGAAAGAGAATGAGGCTAACAACTTTGTTTACTTCTGCCTCATTTAAATCCAATTCATGCATGAGTCAAAGACATCACCCAATGATGTCACTGGTCCTCTTCAAGAATGAAGGACAAACAAGAAGACTTCCACTCTTTACTTTACATATTTCCCTGCCCCCTTTGCCCAGTGACTTCCCAGAAAGCTCTAGAATTAAACTTCTCTGTGTATAACTCACTCTACAAGAGAATTCTTATATAATCTCTCTGACCTTAGCCTTGTCTCAACACTACCACCTCCTCCCATTCCCTGGTTCTAATCTAACTTTTTCACCATGCATTTGTCTATTCAATCTGCAACCTAGAAGTTCAGGTTCTCATCAACAACTGCTCCTGTCCCACCTGCTCCAGTGAAGAATCTCTGTCTACTTTCCTATTTATGTCCCAGTGGGAAAATACTAGTGGATTTAGTGATAAGGATGTAATTAGTGACCTTGGAGAGAGCTATTTTAGTGAGTGGTAGAGACAGAAACCAGACAGCTAGGGACTGAGGATTGAGAGGATGGTGATAAAGTGGAGGTAGCTAGGTCTATGCTATTCTTTATAAGACTATGAGAGTGAATGGAAGAAGAGACATAAATAGTTGCTTGGTAGGATTGTAGGGTGAAAAGAAGGATTGGGTTTTTGTTGTTTTTTGTTTGATTAGGATTGGGGAGAACTCAATATGTCTGTGGTCTGAGGGTAAAAAGCCAGTAGAGAGCAACAGATTGAAGATGTGCCAGATAGAGGTAGCAAAGTGGTAGAACACACACATGAAGATGGAATTAAGAGAATAGGTAGAGAAATTAAATTTTACAAAGGGGATGGTGATATCGTTTCTGAGTACAGAGGAAAAAGGAAGAAGATATTAATTTTCAGCTGCTTCTAAGTCATCTATTTTTGGAATTAAACATCAGTTCTTTCAGTTATTTCTTATATGATATGGTTTCTGTTCTTTGTGGAATCATAGATTTCCAGAGTTTAAGGGACCTTGGTGGTCAAGAAATTCAAACCATTCCTGAAAAAAAAATCCCCTTATAACATGAAATTTCATAGAATCACAGAATTTTGAGAGTTGGAATGTACTTCAGGGATCTCTAGTCCAATTGACACATGAAAGGAACCTCCCTGCCCCCAAACACATGTAAAGAATTAATTGTGATTTGAGATTTTTCTGACCCCATCTTTGGCTAAAGTTAGAAGTCCCAGTGCACACCCTGACTGGCCTCAGGTGCCACCACCTCCACCTGCACAGTGCTCCACCCACCTCGAGCCAACATCTACATGGGCCTGGGCAATTTATGATGATTGGACACCTGGTGAGGGGAGTCAGGTGACCTTCAGCATCTGGAAACTGGGGTGGCTGGCATCTGTACAGCCACCTGTTGATTCTGTCAATCAGGGATGCCAGTCAATTAGCTTGGAGCTGTGTGTGTGTGACCGCTCTGTTTCCTGTGAGAGAGGGGGTTTTCTGGGAAGGAGAAGGGGAGAGATTCTCCATTCTGGTGTGTGAGAGGGAGAGAAATGGGGCACAGCTGTTTGGCTCTTTGGGAACAGCTGAATCAGGTTGGTGTGATTTCAGGTCATATTATTTTCCTTCCCCATTCCCTTTTTCCTTGGTCCCTAGTTCTACTAACCTTACTTGTGTTTTAAATTTGTTCTTGTTAATAAACCCTGTTTTGGTTTTTGAAAGAGGCTGCTAGGGGCAGCTAGGTGGCGCAGTCGATAAAACATTGGCCCTGGAGTCAGGAGTACCTGAGTTCAAATCCAGCCTCAGACACTTGACACTTAGCTAGCTGTGTGACCCTGGGCAAGTCACTTAACCCTCATTGCCCTGCAAAAATAAAAAAAAAAATTAGTTTTGGGGCAGCTAGGTGGTGCAGTAGATAGAACATCGGCCCTGGATTCAGAAGGACCTGAGTTCAAAACCGGCCTCAGACACTTGACACTTACTAGCTGTGTGACCCTGGGCAAGTCACTTAACCCCCATTGCCTCGGGAAAAAAAAAAGAAAGAGGCTGTTAATCTCCTTCCTTACCCCAATATTATGGTGAGCCACCTAATTAACTTTCCTCATATTGAATTTGGCCTTTACACACACCTGATGAATTGTCTTAACTCTGCTTGAAGACTTTCAAAGGAGGGAAAATCCATTACTTCCCAAGTTAGCCCATTCTATTTTTGGAAAGCTCTAAGGGAACTTTTTCTGTGTGTTGTTCAATTGTTTATTTATTCATACTGTGATTTTTAGCATTCAGGTCATATCTATTTTGAGGTTTTTAAAATTCTATTTTATTTCATTTTCATTTCCAAGTTCTATCCTTTCCAACCCATTGAGAAGGCAATATAAATAAAATTCATTACGAACATATGTAGTCAAGCAAAACAAATTTTTGCATTAACCATGTATGAAAATTAAAGAAAGAATAAAAAAATATGCCTCCTTCAAAATATGCTATCCTTCAAAGTATGTCTATACTTTGAATCCATCAGCTTTTTATCTGGAGGTTGACAGCATGGTTGATCATTGTGTTCATCATCAGAGTTCCTAAGTCTTTCAAAGTTGTTTGTCTTTATAATATTGTTGTTATTGTTGTTGCTGAAGTTATTTTCCTGGTTCTACTCACTCCACTTTTGATCAGTTCATAAAAGTCTTTCCAGGTTTCTCTTAAACCTTCTCCATTATTATTTCTTACTGCACAATAGTATTCCATCACATTTTTATACCAAAATGGAGTCAGGAGGACCTGAATTCAAATATGACCTCAGATACATACTAAACCGTGTGACCCTGAGGAAGTCACTTAACCTCGTTTGCCTAAATTTCCTCAACTGTAAAATGAACTGCAAAAGAAAATGGCGAATCACTCCAGTATCTTCACTAAGAAAACCTCAAATAGGGTCACAAATTGTCTGACATGACTGAAATGACTCAACAACAACAACAGAATTATATCTCCCCTCCCCCATGTCTTCACTTCTTCAGTGTTATCATCCCCATCACGTAATCTTCATATGACACAACCTTGAGGTCCTTCATCATCATCTTCAGTTAATCAATATCTGGCATAAAAAATGTTACCCATAACTGAACCTAATACCAGGATAGGGGACAATGAGATGACCACCCCTCTACTACTGGAAGCCATTTTTCTTTTAATGCAGCTTTGGTATTTGTAGATGTCAAGTTGGCATTGTTGGTTCCTATTGATCTCATAACCACTAACACCTACAAATCTTTTTGGGACAAACTGCTCCAAGCTAGTCTTCTTCTGGATAAAATCCCATTTGTCATTGTCTGTCTTAAAATGGGGCATCTAGGACCACATACCAAGCAACACACTCTTCACCTTCCTTTTAGAAAAAAACAACTCTCTGAGAATTAATTGTATTTGCTGAGTATCACATGAGATACTTCTATTTACAATGAGGAAGGTAATAGTCTCATTGCCTATATATGTAAATTTCCATATAGTGTTCATATCAAGCCCAGGGTTGCCCTGGCTGGAACACATCTGTGTAATTTTATTCAGCTCTGGGAGCACCAATTATGGGGGGTCAGGAGAGCAATGACAAAGCAGACCACATCATCTTCCCATTCCTACTTCTGTAAGCACTTTCACTTTATAAATATTTGTTGAATTGAGATGAACTGAAATGAAAGTGTGAGCCAGCAGTGATAAGCAAAGATCCAGCCCAATTCAGGCCAGATCCAAATTGATTAGAGCACATGACAGCTGGGATGCTGCTAATAATAGAGGCTAACTTCCAGAGCCTCAAATCTGGGGGGAGAAATAATCAATTCAATTTCTACTTAAAGAAAAATCAATGTGCATAGCAACCAGAAGTTCACTTAGGCCAAAAGGATTGTATTATTTGAGATTTTTCCCTGTACATGATATACTATAGAATCCTCACATTTGGAAAGGCTCGTTAACCACTACACTGGGATTCGGATACTAGGAAGGCTCTTTGCTTCTCAGACCCTACTGAGCTCACTATTAACACTATTAACATCATGGATCTATAGGTTAGAAGTTACTATGTGTAGAAGTAGGAACTGAATTTCAAGCAAACTACTTTAAAGCTTCTTGACAAAGGAGAGGAACTCAGAGTCCAGCTTTACTGGGCCAATTTTTCTCCTATTATTCACTTTTAACTCAAAAAACTGTCCTCTGGGCCATGTCCACAGAGATCTCAGCCAGCTGTAGAAATGGAGAGTTAGGAGCAAACACACTTGATTCCCAAACACATATACCCTGAAAGGAGATGTCTTGACTTGTTCATTGTGTGATCATGGACAAATTACTCAATCTCTCAGTTTCCTCATCTACAAAATGGACATAATCATACTTGTACTACCTATGATATAGGGTCCTTGTGAGCAAAATATTTTGCAAACTCCAAAGGCTATAAATTTGAGCTATTTATTGTTATCAAAAATCACAATCAAAAAAAAAATTTTTTTTTAGAAAGAAGATGGTCTGCTCAGAAGGTAGCTATAATGTTATATCTTATGCTATTTCTTTCTTTTTTTTTTTTAAGTGAGGCAATTGGGGTTAAGTGACTTGCCCAGGGTCACACAACTAGTAAGTGTTATGTGTCTGAGGTCGGATTTGAACTCAGGTACTCCTGACTCCAGGGCCAGTGCTCTATCCACTGCGCCACCTAGCCGCCCCATTATTTATTTCTAAAGACCCTCCTCTGTGGGCCAGATACTCCTGGGCAAGTCTGATTTTTTTGCAGAGGACATGCTGTGCTCCTCTTCTTCACACTGTGGTATCCATGGGGAATATAGCCAAGGGGACACATAAGAAGCACCCCTTTCCTATTTAAGTCTTTGGCCTGCCTACCAACACAGTCTCCTTTCCCATTCTTAGAGAAGCAGCCAATTTAGTACCACTGGAAGTTACTGGTGGCTCGTCATTCCCTACCATCATTCCCAAGCCTCTACTGGCTTTCACACAATAAACAGGTTGTTGTTTTTGTCATTCTTCTTCTTTTTAAGTTGCTCAGTTGATGGATTCATAGAACCTTGGGGGTGATCTAGTCCAATCCTTGATTTTACATATCAGGAAATTAAGACCTAGAAATAGAAAGTGATTTGCCCATGTTCACACAGCTAATTAGCAAAAAGACCCCCTCAATAGAGGGGAACTATTAGCAGTAGTAATAACAATAACAACAATAAAACATTACAATATAGTGAAAGTTTGCAAAGCGTTGTATATATATATATATATATATATATATATATATATACATATATACACAATGCTTATAATTTCACTTGATTCTTATAATAACCCTGTGAGGTAGAAACTATTATTAGCCCTTTTTTACTTATGAGGAAACTGAGGCTGAGAGAGGATAGGTGGCTTACATAAGGTTACAAATTAATATCTGAGTCAGGATTTGAATCCAGGTTTTCTGAAATCTAAGACCAGGGCTCTTTGCCAGTCCCCAGTACCTTGTGCATAGAGCTACTCATTCCTGGTGTCAGGAATATCTTTCTTTGTTGACAATGAACAGAAATGGAATAGAGACCTGGATTTTGTTCCAAGGTCCTGAAGTTTTGAGGGTACTTATAGGATGTATCCTTCAACTGACAGAAACAATTGAATTTAACACCTAGTTAGCAAGAATGAGTTAAAAAAGGAAGCTACTAGATGATAATTCCTTTCTCCATCTCAAAGCAGCTTCCCTTCCCCCACCATGTCTTGCACCTCAGGTGAACTCCTTCCCAGCTCAGCCACACCCTGTTTCCTTCCCTAGCAACAGGCTCCTTAGCAGAAGACTTGGATGAACTCCAGCATCTTGGAATCTATTCCTTCCATGGGAGCCTCTGTGCTGTGATAAAATAACGGGATTTGGCAGATGCCCAGGGGCCCCACCTGAAGATTGATTTAGAATTGATTGAATTGGGTGAGACTGAGAAACTGACTGAGAACCTACTTAAGAATGATTAAATTGAGACCACACCTGGCTGGCCCTGAGTGGGGTGTTGTTCTCAGAGGCTGTGGACTAAGCCATCAACAGGAGACCACTCTCAACCAATCATTTTGAAGGGCTTCCCCAAAAGGGGAGGAAGACAGGAAGTAGGAAGCAGAGGCTGGCTTGCTGGATCTTTCTCTTTTCATTAAGCAATTGGCGTATGGCAGCAGATGGAGAAAAGGAGGGTCCCTCTTGTCATCCAGGATTTTGGCATGGTGGCAGCAGAGGCAGAACAGAGTAGAAAGATCTACTCCATGTGTTCTCTATAGAAGCATGGATAGTTAAATAAAGGTGATTTTCTCAACTTCTCTCTCTTCACTAACTTCTAAAATACTTTAATAAATCCTTAAAAGCCTAAACTCTTGCTGAATTTATCAGTTATCTTAGCCAGTCCCCCCCCCCCAAAAAAAAAAACCCTGGAGGGGCAGGTTAGGACCCACAATTAGATTTTAAACAACACAGTCCCAAGATCTATAGTTTCTTCTATTCTCTCCTTTCTTTCTTTCTTCCCTGTCTCCACCAATTGTTTGCCCTGCACATGTTTTGTGGTGCTTTTGTCCCCAAAGCCAAAATTGCTGAAAATGAAGAAAAACAGTAATAGGAGGTGGTGGGGAAGAGATTGAGGGTGGGGCTGGGAGGGAAGGAGGCTCAAACAAGATGAGGGGAAGGGGAAGAGGATAGTGGGTATTTCCACCAGTGATCTCCAGGCTTAACTATGGCTTTCCTTTCCCAGGCTGTGAATTGAAGATTAATCCTTTGAAACCCAAGACAACACTGAATCAGGGCTGAGGGCCAAAAAGGTAACTACCCTGTCAGGAATGAATGCTGGCCTGAGATTGGAGAGACTCAAATTCCCTCCCACTACCCCCCCCCAAAAAAAGATTAGAATTCAAGGTCATAGGCAGCAGCTTTTACCATGATTAACACATAACTTTTAATCAGGCATTTAGATGAGAACCTTGGAGAAGCAAGAGTGTGAAAGCAATGTAAGAAACTCCAAGGTTAGACCATATGTTGTATAAACTTTTGGCCGTGGAATGTGACACTGTTAGTCACTGCCAAAAATTAGACTTTCTTCTTCCTCCAAAATAAAAAAAAAAAAAGAGGTGGGGGAGGGGAGAGGTTGAGAAGTAGAAAGCTTGGATCTTACTTTCTGGTCTGACTATAACTTTGTAACTCTGCTCCAACTCCCTCACCGGAGAACGAAGTAATGATAGTAACAGTAGCCAACATTTATAAAGCACTTTTAAGTTTACAAAAACATTTTTATACTTTCTCTTATTTAAACCCCACAACAACCTTATGAGTTAGATACCACAGATTTTACTCTCTTCATTTTATATATGAAAATATTGAGGCTCAGAGAGACCTAAGGTCACCAAGCTAGCAAATGTCAGAAGCCAGATTTGAATCTATCTTCCTACCTACAGGTCCAGCACTGTATTATGTCATACCATTCTTCAGAGGAGAGAACTGAGGTAGGTTAAGTAATTTGCCTAGGGTCAATAGCTGGGGAGTAGATTTGAGTTTATATTTGAACTCAGGTCTTCGTGACTCCAGGTCTATTGTATCATCTAGCTGCTGTGTCACCTAGCTACCTCAAGTAGGTGGGGTACCTGTTTCAGTTACGAATAGGACCAACCCTGTTCAACATGAGACAAAAAAAAAAAAATGAAAAGGCAATCAGATGCCTATCTCATTCTCCAGTTTCTCTAAAAGTAACAGAAAGACCATATTATTATGGATGAATGAATAATTAATTAGATAAAGTCCACCACCACCCCCTCCCTCCCTACCTAGCCAAAGCAACAGCTTCCTGTGGTTCCCACGCTCTTTCTCATATGATGCTACATATAATCAGCTGTTCTACTTGCTATGACCTCCTAGGATAAAAGTACCAGTACCCCTCCCCCTTTGCTTTCTAATTAAGGTGGTGGAAAAAAATGCAAAACAGTACAGGAATAGGCCACCGGGCTTATACTAACACACTTTTTTTTTTTTTTTGGACCCAGATTTAGGAAAATGACCATCCTGGAAAGAATGAAATGCTGCCCATGGCCCGGTCTTGAAGAAGCACAGTTTTCTACTTCCTCTAGAGTGCTTTGCTGATACCAAGAGAAAACAGCAGTGACAACAAGCTGAAGCAAATATTTCCCATATATTCTTCAGCCAGAGATAAGATCTTAAACTTTTCTTTGAAGGGGGAAAAAATCATCCTTTTGTTGTTTAACCCTGGGACAACTGCAGCCAAGATGATTAGAGATGCTGGCCACCTTCCATGCCTCCTCTTGTTCCCAGGAATTTGCTAACTCTGCATTTAAGTCCAGCTGAAGGTTGTGTAATCTCCACACCCACCTCAGTCTACCAGCTCCTAATGAATGTGGACCCTTCCTGTTTCTCAGGTCCACAAAATGCAGTTACCCTTTCTCTTGTGCTGTGGTCACATTTTTTGCCATGTCCAAATGAGTCAGATTTTAGGCTGATAATTATCCATCTGCCACAGGTGGGTGAGAAATCTGAAATGAAATGGAAAAAAAATGAAGACATGGGCTTTCCACCCCATGGTGTGTCTCACTGCTTTGCCTATTTTTACCTTGTTCTCAAGCAAAAGGGAAGGTATTAATAATAATAGCTTACATGATATGGATAAGGAATATGGATGATAAAGCCAGTTTATATATTCCAATGGAAGGAAGAGCAAAGAGGACGTAGTGCTAAATTGCAGTTTGAGTATTTTAGGTGAGTCCTAAGCAAATTTTCATATCATAGTTGATACAAACTACAAGATCACATTGATGGAAATGGGTTGATGGGTAACTAGGGCCAGGCCAGTAAGGCTTTGCTCTAGGGCACTGACATTAGGCGATATATATTCCTTTCTCTGAGCAGTACAAGACCTAACCACTTCTGCTCTATGTCCTCCAGGGGCCTGTACCCAAAAGATTAATGTTTTCCCCTTGGCCAGCCCACCCCCCAAACTGCCCCCACCAAGATGTGATGAAACTTGAGTCTTTTCTCTGTCAGATGAATATTCTCACCTTCCTGCCTTTGCTATTGGTCTAGCTCATATGTAGCCATTACCAACTAGTGGATACTCTTTTCTTCCACTAACTGTTCTCTGTACTGCACTGGCCCTACCACCCCATAATACCCTTCCATCCCAGGTGGAAGAATTTCCTGTTCCCTCTCTAGAGGCATCTTTGAGAAGGCAGTGTAGGGTAGAGGAGGGATCTGAGTCCCCTATTGAAATTCAGATACCTCTTAAGAGAGTCACACCTTCAGTTTTTATGGCTTTCTGATGGACACACCAGGTGGAAAGAATAGTTGGGCAAGATAAACACCTCAATTTGTTTCTAATCCTAAAACCTAGATTTAGGATTCTTATCCTACACTTCTTAGAGTTAGAGACTTAGGGAGGGCCTAGAGAAACAGGAAAAGAACTAGACCATGAAAGAGGAAGTAGATGTCTACAAAAGATGGATTTTGTGATTGACATCACCGTTTTGGGGGCAGGTAGGTGGTGCAGTGGATAAAGCACCAGCCCTGTATTCAGGAGGACCTGAGTTCAAAGCCGACCTCAGACACCTGACACTTACTAGCTGTGTGACCCTGGGCAAGTCACTTAACCCTCATGGCCCAGCAAAAAAAAACAAAAACAAACAGACATTACCATTTTGTACATAGCTACACTGGGCTGGTACTTAGGAATATGGCAGAAGGAAATAATAGCTGGGGTGCCACTGAGAACTACCTATGGGCCAGAAGCATGAGGGGGCAGAGAAGGGAGTCAGAGAAGAGAAAGAATAAGGGAGAGATAGAAAAGTAAGGAGGGGACAGCTAGGTGGCACAGTGGATAAAGCACTCACCCTGGATTCAGGAGGACCTGAGTTCAAATCTGACCTCAGACACTTGACACTAGCTGTGTAACCCTGCACAAGCCACTTAACCCTCATTGCGCCCCTTCCCCCCAAAAAAGGAGGGAGATGGAAGGCCTTGGAAGCTGGGGATTTCTTCTCAAACTCTTATTCGGAAAGGAATTCCCTTAAATTTTGGCTTATCTAGGAAGAACAATGCTAACTGGGAGGTGATGGACACAGTGCAAGGGAAAAGGAACCTGGATTTGAAGTCAGAAGAGCCAGATTCAAGCCTGGCTCTTTCACTTGCTACCTGACTTGTATAACCTTGGACAGGCCACTTTTCTTTGGGCCTCAGTTTTCTCTCCGGTAAAATGACCTCCAAGGCCCCTTCCAGTTAGTTCCTTGTGGGCCTATGAAAGAAGTGTATTGGTGGGGGAGGTGGTACTGCCAAACAACTTACCCCAATTTAGTGGCATTGAACAGCTTAATCTGTAGCTGGAGCATGGTTTGCCCTGTTTTAGGGCAAGGACTCAGTCACTCTGTAAGTACCTCAGAAATACAGTCTGAGTCAGAAAGACTCAGATCCTGTGTGACCCTGGGCAAATGACTTAATCTCTGTTTGCCTCAGTTTCCTCATCTGTAACATGAGGATAATAATAGTGCTTCCCTCTGAGAGTTGTTCTGAGGAGCAAATGAGATAATAATTGTAAAGTGCTTAGCACAGTTCCTGTCACATTGTAAGCACTATATACATGTTAGCTATTAGCTATTTAATTTAATAGAGCTAGCTAAAGCTTCCTGATCCATACACACCCAGCACTACCAGAGCCAGACCTTATGAATGGGTGGGAAGTTGCATAAGAAAGAACCTGGAAACAGCTGTTAATCTTGATTCATTCCCACCCCCCCTTCCCCCTTTTACCTTGAGATAAGACTGTCTTTGTTCTGATACCCAGTTATGTAATTCATTTAAATTTTTAAAAAATCTCCTTGGCTAAAATATATATATATATATATATATGTATATATATGTATATATATATTTACTATTCAGCATTTCTGTTGTCTTGATTTGTTACTTTAATTGAATAGGTAGTCATGCGTTTATTTTAAGGATTTTTTTGCATTTCTCTTTTAGTCCAAACAAGGTAATGCTCTGTTTTACTTTTTAAAAAATTAATTGATATATTTTGTTTTTACATAACCTAAATTTCACTCCTCCTAGCCTATTTCCTCTTCCTCCTCCAAGACAGCATGTTATGTAATAAATATCTTTTTTTTTGTATTAGAAAAATGAGGGAGTAGAGGAAAAAATTAGCAAAAAACAATGCATTGAGACAATCTGACAATATATGCAATGTTCCACACTGTGGAGCCCCCCATTTTTGTGTCTTCTCATGGCTCTTCTCAGGAGTCATTTTAGTTCTCTGCATTTTGCAATATTCATTTTTAAAAATTATTTCATGGTGATTCTTTAAACAGTATTTTTCCAATTATGTATAAAGATAAAATTTAACTTTCATTAAAAAAAATTTTGAGTTTCAAATTTTCTCCCTCACTCCTTTGCTTCCCCCATCCTGAAGATGGTAAGCTATTTGATATAGGTTATATATGTGCAATCATGTAAAACGTATTTCCATATTAGTCATGTGATGAAAGAAGAAACAAACCAAAAGAAAGAAATTGTGAAAAAAAATAAAGAAGATGAAAATAGTATGCTTCAATCTGCATTCAGACTCCATCAGTTCTTTCTCTGGATGTAGATAACATTTTTCATCATGAGTCCTTTGGAATTATTTTGAATCATATTGCTGAGAATAGCTAAGTCATTCGTAGTTGATCATTGGGCAATAGTGCTATTACTGTGTATAATGTTCTACTGGTTCTGATCGCTTTGTTTTGCATCAGTTCATGTAAGTCTTTCCAGGTTTTTCTGAAATCTGCCTGCTCATCATTTCTTATAGCACAATAGTATTCCATTACATCCATATACTTTCATGATGATTCTTTCTAGTTACATCATTGTAGTCATTGTGTAGTTTTTCTTGGTTCTACTTCATTTTATATCAGTACAAGTATTTCCTTGCTTCTCACTAATTATCCTATTCACTATTTCTTACAACACACTAAACATTCCATTCCACTCACAAAGAACAATTTTTTTCTTTTAGCTATATCCATGGAGGTTTGCTTTTAAGATATATCAGGACCAGTCTAATGATCTACCAGCACTGAGAAATGGGTTGCAGCTCTGATCTGTAGAAGTCTTGCTTTCAGGGCAGGCCTTGAGAAAGAACATTTCAAAGCACAGGGCCTCTCAAACACACCTGTGGTGTTTGTCAGCATTTGCTAACCATAGTACCAGAGCTAGGTGCAGAGAGGGGCATTAGTTACTTGGACTTTGAAGTCATTAGTCAAGGACCTGTGATTTACTTGGCTGGGAATTCCTTCCACAAGATGTAACCCATCTTTGTTAGTAGACAGTCTTAGAGAGTTACTTGAGGGTCAAAGATATTATGTGACTTACCCTTGGTCATACAGCTAGCTAGTTTCAGAGGTGGGATGCTTAGAGGTATGTAAGAAAAATCTCTTACAAGAGTCAGCATCTCTCCCCTCAGATAAAGATAAATTTTTAACATTATAGCTTATATGTTATATTTATATATAGCATATAGCATAATGTATGTTTATATAATATATTAATATATTATTTAACGTTATTCATATTTGTATATTTATTCATTAATATTATAAATATATTCATACATTATGTCCATAATTATTAATTATATATTAATTTTAATATGATACATATAACTTATAACTTCTCTATAAGTATCTGGGAGATCTCAGAGCCCTGAAACAATGTGGTTATGAAAAGAGTATGAAAAGGACATTTTCTGTGATAGTAGAATGCAAGCACATCAAATCTACCTTTGCTACTGAAAAGGGCCTGATGACAACAGAATGCCCTGTGACTGTACTCACCATCACTGTGTTTTCTCAGTCCCAAAATCCCTCTCCTGCCACTACTTCCTTGTATGGATCATCTCTCCTTACTAGAAAGTTAACAATGCCTCTTGAAGGCAGGGACTGTCTCCATTTTTGGTTTTGTATCCATAAAGCCGAGGATAGTGCCTTGCATATATAAACATAGGTCTGTCTTAAATGCTTTTTCATTCACTCAATGTAAATCTCCTGAGGACAAGAATTGTTTCATTTTTTCCCCCTTTACCTTCCCAGCTCTTAGCATGGTGCCTTCAATACCCCTTAGCTGCATTGCTGTGGACCCCATCATCCTGCTCTTTTTTCCTCAATAAAAATTAGATGAATTAAAGGACAAATATGGAAATATCTGAACATGAGGCTCCTGAAGTGACTAGTAATTAGAAGGCTTCAGATTTTAACTTGTTGAATTTCTGCTATTAGAAGCTCCTGTTAAGATGTTTTTCCAAAAAGATGATGAAAACAATTCTAATTTAATATGTGGAGAGTTGGTGAGCCTGTTTTAGGCAGGGGCAATGGAGGGACCTTTCCCCCAACTTCAGAGCATGTGCAGGGGTCTTCTGAGTGTTTCTTCTTGCATGCTCTTTGGTGATAAGTTTTTTAATTGGCTGCTGAACTGGAATTGAGTGTGTATATTGTCTTATTAAGTGCTTAGTAAACTATAAAATGACATTGCAATATTCCAATAGATCCAGGCTTTGTCCCCATGGATGTTGCTTCCAACAATACGGGTTGTGGGGGCAGCTAGGTGGCACAGTGGATAAAGCACTGGCCCTGGATTCAGGAGGGCCTGAGTTCAAATCCAGCCTCAGACACTTGACACGTACTAGCTGTGTGACCCTGGGCAAGTCACTTAACCCCAATTGCCTCACCAAAAAAAAAAAATACGGTTTGTGACTCATTTATTCCTGCCCATTTTGTGAGACTCTTTGATCATGTCCTGCCATAAAATCGCCACAGGGAATCCACCCCAAAAGCTTGGGAACTCTCTATTCTTCTCTGGGTACCTCAAGGGTACCTGTGGGGCATGTGGGCTCCCCGCTGGTTATCTCTCACTCTCACCATATTCCCATTTCATCTTTTTTCAATTGTACAGTTCTTTAAGGCAACCAATAGAAACACCATGTAAATATGCCATTATTATTGTTGGCCTAGGTTCATAATAAATATTGGGTACATTGAATGGTGGTGGAGGGAAACCCTCCGTGGATTGTCTGTAGAGATTATTTCCCCTTCCGTGCTTAGGTAGAGCAACACACATGCACACGTGCACACACACACACACACACACACACACACACACACACACACACACACACACACACACACACACACACCCTACATGCTCTCAGAGCCAAAAAACTTGTTCTAGACCAGACCCAAGGTATCAAAGGGACCTGGGAAAGCGATATTAGTAGAAGGCTGTGGCTTTTTGTGCTTCTCTATGCACAGGCCAGGCTTGGCTTTGCTGTTAACAATGGTTCAGGTGATTTCCCTGAGGAAGGTACCTTGGAAAATCCACAAATGGGGCAGGAGAACGGCTTTCTCTCCCTCTGTAAGCAGCATTGTTTGTGTCCTTCCATGCTTGAAGGGGAGAATTGGGCTCAATATGTCTGATCTTATTACACTAGCCTGATTTCACCATTGCTGGGATCCGGTTTGGTAGAAGCTCCCCCAAACTCAGACAATAATCTTAAGGGCACTGGAGTGTGTGTGTGTGTGTGTGTGTGTGTGTGTGAGGGCCTTGCTACAAAAAAAAAATCCATATTTTAAGCACCAATGTTCTCCAAATCATGATGCATGAATTCAGTGGAATGCCATTATACCTTAAGAAATGATGATGTACGGAATTCAGAGGAATATGGATATATGTGCACTGACAGTATTCTGCTCACTTAAATCCCACTCTAGAAAGACTCTTCTTGTCATATACTTTATCTAAAGTATCTGGGCCTATTTTTATATTCCAACATTAGCTTAGTACAATTGAGCTGGGTATTTCAGGAGTGACAGCCAACAGTGAAAAGTTAGGGCAATATAATGGTCCTCATTAGTTGTGGAATTAAATACTCCCCGAGGTTGACTGGTTTTGTCCACCGGCTGTCAGCGAAGTATAGAGTCCACTCAGGAAGTCCCTGTGTAGACTCAGTGGGGACGAGCTGGAGGGAATGGAGTCGTCATGAAAACAATATCGTGGTTAGATTTGGAAAGTATATCAGGCAGTAATTTTATAGCCACTTATAACAACAGTGGTTGCTCTGCAAGCTGAAATAATGATCATCTGGTAATCGGATCCTGTGCTCTGGGGCCTGCAGCCACAACATGATTGTCATAGACTAGCTTAAGGGACCTGCCACAAATGGCCATTTTTCCAAGGCCTAGGATACATATACTTCTGTCCTGGGGCTCCACATAATGACTTCTGACAAGGCTATGGGGCCATTAGAGAGGCACTCAGGTACAATGCTATTCTCTAGGCCCCACTTCTGACTCTCTAGATGTTCTCTGCCATCCTACAGCAGGCTTCTTACCCCGGAAGGTCAGTCTGCCCCTGGTCTTTTTACCCTGGCAGTGACCTCTGCTCCTGAAACCCTTTCCTCTGATTGGTCAGTTCTTCCCAGACTCTCCATTTTAAGGAGGATGTCCAGGCCAGCCAAGTCTTCATTACTCTCTAGCCTCTACTGACTCTCTGGATTTTTTCCACCATGACACCACTGCTACCTACCTTCTTCATCCTCTTCTATTCCCATCCCTCCCCCATTATTTAATGTGTTTTCTAATACCATTAAAATGTAAGCTCCTGGAGGCAGCTAGGTGGCACAGTGAATAAAGCACTGACCCTGGATTCAGAAGGACCTGAGTTCAGATTCAGCCTCAGACACTTCACACTTACTAGCTGTGTGACCCTGGGCAAGTCACTTAACCCTCATTGCCCCACCAAAAAACCTCCAAAAAAAACAAAAAAAAAAGAATGTAAGCTCCAAGGGAATTCTTTCTTTCTGCTTTTATTTGTATTCCCAGAATTTAGCACTAAAGGCCTGACACATATTAAGTGCTTAATAAATACTTTTTGGCTTAACTTGACCATATAGGTGGTGCCCCATGGTGTACTGAGCTCTAGGACTTTGAGTCACAAGATCTCGATGTTCTTCCAAAATCTTGCTTCTGCTACTTACTTACTAGTACTGAGCCTCATTTGCCAAATCTCTAAAAGGGTTCTCCATAATCTTTATGCTCTGTACACCAAGGGATAACCTAATTGTGAAGTTCAAATGATGGAATATAAATAATATGCTATGTCAGCATTTGATGTTGTTATTCAGTACAGCAAGGTAGCATCCCATTTTTTAAAAAGTCATTATGGGGGCAGCTAGATGGCACAGTGGATAGAGCACCGGCCCTGGAGTCAGGAGTACCTGAGTTCAAATCCGGCCTCAGACACTTAATACTTAACTAGCTGTGTGACCCTGGGCAAGTCACTTAACCCCAATTGCCTCACTAAAAAAAAAAAAAAGAAATAAAAAGTCATTATGAACTTGACTTTTATTTTACCTTCTTGTATGTAAGGTGTCACTGCCAAGCCCATGCTATAGCCTCCTTTCACTTACCATTTATCCTTTCATTGGAAGAAAGAGGAAGAAAGAAAAAGAAATATGAAACCAATTTTTAATAACAAATATAGTTAAGCAAAATAAATCAGCACATTTATCATGTCTGACAATGAATACCTCCTTCTACCTCCATATTCCACAGCCTCCTTGATGAGGCCTATTTTATTATCTATCACAATGAGTGATTATATCGATCAGACTTCTGAGATCTGTCCTGACAGTTTTCTTTTACATTATTGTGGTCACCAGGTAAATTGTCCAAGAAGACAATTTATTTTTTTGTTTTTGAGTCTGGATCTTCCAGTCAGGGCAGGTAGTACAGTTATCACTCAGAGGCCTGACCCCACTGCAGATATTCCCAAAAACCCTGATTTTAAAAAGATCTTTTTATTTTTGGTAGCAGGGAGCTATCTCTTTATAGTCATTGATCTCATAAATTGCTAGTTCCATTCCTCTCAAAGTGCATTGTATGTATTCTCATGTATAATATACATATATATCATGTTTCACATATGACATATATATGACATATATACATACAAACATCCCCTTATTTTTTCCTATTAGAATGTAAGCTGGGGGCAGCTAGATAGCGCAGTGGTAAAGCACCGGCCCTGGATTCAGGAGTACCTGAGTTCAAATCCAGTCTCAGACACTTGACACTTACTAGCTGTGTGACCCTGGGCAAGTCACTTAACCCTCATTGCCTGCAAAAAACCCAAAAAAGAAAAAAAAAAAGAATGTAAGCTCCTTGAGAATAGAGATTGCTTCATTTAATTTATATCCCTAGTAGAATGTCTGACTCATAGTATGCACTCAATCATACTTTTTGATCGACTGATTGAATGAACTGTCAAATGTTCTAAATGTAATTCAGACTATTCTCTTCTTCTTAATTCAGTTCTGGGTCCAACTCCTTATCTACCTGCAGTACAGGTACAAATAATATATACTGATGGGCTAAATCAATGATATGTTCACCTAACTACATTTAATAAACTGAGAAATGTGCAATCTTCATCTACTTCATGTTTCCTGTGTGGATTGTTAGGCAGACCACTTTTTGACTGTTGTCGATTTCATTGCCTTCATCAAGAGTATGCATGATAGGAAAGGAAAGTGAACTAATCATGTAATATGAGTGAAGAATAAAAAGTAACTAGCCCTCTTGCTTCACTGGTACTCATAAAATACAAAAAGAATAAGAGCAAGTGTTATATTAGGTATATCCTCTGTTGAGAGAAATTATTATTTCTCTCTTATATTAATAACTAATTATTAATGTTGGGGATTGTCTAGATTGCCCTATTCTGGGTGGTCTGAGTGATCAGAGTAGCATCCCATTTCCTTATTAAAATAGACCCACCCACCTCTCATTACAATATTCATTCTTCTCATTAATTGTTAACTTGTCAGAGTGATTGTCTCTTTCGGAACACTCACTCTTCCAACAACATAAAAGCCATCAATAGGTCACCATGATCTGTCTTTGGCTCATGAGAAATGGCCAAATGGCCAATCCTTTTATTAATTATTCACTAGCCATAATTAATAAAATAATTAATTATCCAGAAATTATGTCTCTTGAATGTTTCATTCATCACACTGTGAAGGATATAGGGAAAGACATAGATAAGCATTCAATAGGATGGCAAGCTGTGGATGTGGATGGGTTGTCTACTTTACTACTAGAAGGGATACCTACACTCGAGAGATTATGATGCATCAAGTCTTAAAATATTATAATCTTAACTTTAAACATTAACAAACCAATTTGACTTATATTGACAAGTTAAACTGCTGGGAGGGTGGTATTTTGTTTCAACTTTCTACCTTTCTCTAGCATTCTGCACACAGTAAGCATTTAATAAACATTTGTTGAATTTGGACTTTTTTGGGAGGGGGGGCAGGGCAATGAGGGTTAAGTGACTTGCCCAGGCCCAGGGTCACACAGCTAGTAAGTGTCAAGTGTCTGAGACTGGATTTGAACTCAGGTCCTCCTGAATCCAGGGCTGGTGCTTTATCCACTGCACCACCTAGCTGCCCCAAATTTGGACTTTTAAAATAACCTTTTGTATGCAAATAGATTTAATCCCTTTTCATTGGTTGCCTGGGATCTGACTGATAGAAGGATAATAATTAGTAAGCCAATATAGCTCTCTTCTTTAAAAAAAAAAATGGAGCACCAATGAGTGAGTCTTCATTAAGATGAATCTTTGAGGTAACTTTTCCTCTCAAAGATCATTAAGCTATGCCTGTGAGGTGCTTGCTAGTAGTAGTAGTAGACACAGGATATTAGTAAAAGGTTATGGGGGCAGCTAGGTGGCACAGTAGAGTAAGGCAGGATTTTTTTTTTTTTTTGCGGGGCAATGGGGGTTAAGTGACTTGCCCAGGGTCACACAGCTAGTAAGCGTCAAGTGTCTGAGGTCAGATTTGA
Organism: Dromiciops gliroides; assembly: GCF_019393635.1. NCBI lineage: Eukaryota > Metazoa > Chordata > Mammalia > Microbiotheria > Microbiotheriidae > Dromiciops > Dromiciops gliroides. The sequence continues at coordinate 616,039,869 of NC_057862.1, forward strand.
ACTCAGGTACTCCTGAATCCAGGGCCGGTGCTTTATCCACTGCTCCACCTAGCCGCCCCCGGCACAGTAGATTAAGCACTGGCCTTGGATTCAGGAGAACCTGAGTTCAAATTTGGCCTCAGACACTTGACACTAGCTGCGTAACCCTGAGCAAATCACTTAACCCCAATTGCCTCACCAAAAAAAAAAAAAAAGGTTATGGATACCTATTTTATGTACTTATATACCCGGGCTCACACAAAAATTTCTTGGGTGAAAAGGGGTCATGAGTGGAAAAAGTTTAAGAAGCCCTGTACTAGAGTCATATTGGTGGTATGTGGTTGGAGTCAGGAATTGTAGTCAGGAAAATCTGATTTGAATCCTGTCTCACACACTTACTAGCTTGTAACCCTTAATCTCTCAGCCATTTCCTTATCGGTTAAATGGGAATGATAACAGCACTTACTACCTCACAGGTGTAAGGATCAAATGACACATTATTTGTAAAGTGCTTTGTAAACCTTTAGGTGCTATACAAATATTAATTATTATTACAAATTATAGTATATTATTTAAGTATAACATGACAATAATATTATAAAGTATAATTATAAAATATTATGCTATAATACTATAATACTATATCATATATTATGAATTATTACAAATATTAGCTAATATTATTCTCCTTAATTAAACTTGCGAGGCTCCTTCTATCTATACATCTATGATACAGTGAACTAACCTACTCTGTCTCTATGTGTGAGCCTAACAGAGAAAAATGTGACAGAGAAACAAACAAATTAATTAATAATGATTCATCATATGTGATGAGAAGGTTAAGTTGGAGAAAGAAGCTGGCTCCCTTGGGCATAGAAGTTGGATGGGAATATAGTTTGCTGCACCACCCTTTTATCCTAAAAATTTCCTGAATAATGCTGTTGATAAAGTTCATAATGGACATGGGTACAACCAGATTCAAGGCTTATCCTGAAAGGGTCAAAGAACCAGCTGATATTGAAACTGTATATGACCTGTAGTCCTTGCCACACTATCTGTAGGAAGCCTGCCCTTTGGCTGGTTTTGTGTAGTTCATCCTTTGTTCAAGAGGGCCAATGACATCACAGGATTTGTTGGTGAACTGAATTTAAGTGAGGTAGAATTCTACAAAGTCTCAGCCTCACTCTAATCCACAGTTATTGAAGTTCAGGTGCCAAGATAAAAGTCAAAGAAGACTAGCAATAGCCCAGGATGAAATGGATGTACAAAGGCTTCTGCTAATTTAAGTCTCCTGGACTTAATCTTAAATGAGTCAATCTATTTCTTCTTCATTTAGCTACTGGTTTAGTGGTATACTGTATGAGATAAAATATATTTATTCTGTATTACTTACACTTGAGTAGCTAGGTCCCAGTGCTCATCATCTTTTTAGGTAGTGCATAAGACAGTCTACTGAATTGATAATTGTTTTTAATGGATACATAATCATAGGATGATAGATTTAAAGCTGGGAGGGGTCCTTAGAGGTCAATACTCATTTTTAAAATGAACTAAGATTCAGAGGGACATGGTGATTTACTAAGTTTACAAATGGTAATGAGTGGTAAAGCCAAGATTTGAACTCAAGTATTTTTTACTCCAAAGCTAATGCTCATTCTATGGCCCCATATATGCACTATGTAGTTATTACATTTATTTATTTATTTGTTTGTTTATTTTTTGGTGAGGCAATGGGGTTAAGTGACTTGCCCAGCATCACACAGTTAGTAAGTGTTAAATTCTGAGGCTGGATTTGAACTCAGGTCCTCCTGACTCCAGGGCCAGTGCTCTATCCCTTGTGCCACCTAGCTGCCCCATAGTTATTACATTTAACACAAATATAGCATCTTTTTTTAAAAAATGTTTTCCATTCATTTAAATTCTCTCCCTCCTGCTTCTCCCCCACCCATTGAGAAAGCAAGCAATCTGATACCCATTTTACATGGGAAGTCATGCAAACACATTTCTATATTAGATAAAATGTAGCATCTTTCAAAAAAAAACAACAACCTAAAAGTAGCAAAGGATGGCAGTATAATGAATGCCATCTTATACCTGGAGAAATACAAGCAGGGAGATGTTAAAGACCTTTCCAAAGACACAAAGTAGAGTCCATAGGAGCCAGAATTAGAATCTAGAGGCCTTGAAGTTGTAGTCTTTTTCTTACCCTCCAGAAAATCAGTCATTTCTTTTTTTCTTTTTTTTTCTTTTTTTTTTCCTGAGGCAATGAGGGTTAAGTGACTTGCCCAAGGTCACACAGCTAGTAAGTGTCAAGTGTCTGAGGCTGGATTTGAACTCTGGTCCTCCTGAATCCAGAGCCGGTGCTTTATCCACTGCGCAAAGCAGTCATTTCTTTAAAAAATCCTTTCTTGGAGAGATTATCTTCCAAACTGAGCCCCACAATCTAAAAAGCATATAACCCAAGTTTTGAGCTTGTACATTTATACAAAAACTTCTCTTGGTGGAGAGAATGATTATTCAAGGGTCTATGCTTGCGTGAGCAGTGGTAGTGAAAGCTTAAGAAGGACTTCTTTTGACTTTCATCTTCAAGAGAAGACACATGCAGTTCCAGGCTCTCTTTAGGGAAAGGCCTAGGGAGTGACTGGCAAGAAAACCAAGCTTACCACCCTTCTCTTCATGTAGGCAAGTAATCATCCTTTTTTTTTTCAGGGCAATGAGGGTGAAGCGACTTGCCCAGGGCCACACAGCTAGTGTCAAGTGGTTGGATTTGAACTCAGGTCCTCCTGAATCCAGGCCAGTGCTTTATCCACTGCACCACCTACCTGCCCCAAGTAATCATTCTTTAAACAAATGAAAGAGTCTTATGCAACTGCCAGGTCTGAATCCTTGGTTACATTCAGGACCACTACTAGGCCCATAGGACTCAGGCCTTATTATGTCTTCTCCTTCTCTACTAAGAGGCCCCACTCAGCTCTGGATCCATAAATGCAATGACTGGGTTCAGGCCGAGGGGAGCCTGACCTCACAAAATAAGGTTCTTTAAGTATCCAGTGCATAGGTAACCTTTTAGGATATAGGGAAGCAGCATGGGAAGTGTGTTGGACTTGAAGATAAGACATACCTGGGCTTGCATCCTGCCTTCTCCATTTATATTTACTAGTTGGGTGACCCCAGACAAGTCACTCAATTTCACTGTTAGTTTCTGATTTGTAAAAATGGGAACATGATACTATTTGCCTACAGATCACTGTAAGGGTCAAATGAGATAATTTTTATAAAGTGCTTTCTAAACCTTAAAAGGACTTGCTATTATTTGGATAGCTGTAATCTGTCCCTAGGTCTTTACATAGAAATGATGCTTTTTAGTTGCTCCAGATACTTCTGGAGTAAAGGAAGAGGTTGATGGCAAAGGATACATAAAAATGGTGATACCATTATCTCTCATTCAAGTGTCAAGTGTCAGCTCTGTTTATCCCAGCAGTAATGTCATTATTCCTGTGCTGTACCTCAATTGTTAGTGTCCAATTTCCTCCTGCCACTCCAGTTCTCATTCCGAAAATGAGAAGATGGGACAGACTGAATTACCCATAAGTGAATAATTTTTTAGTTTCTGCATTCTACCTTCCTTAAATCATGGCTACCACATTCCTGACTTTATGAAACTCTGTATGGATACTTTTCAGCCTAAGTTAATATGGAAGATATGAGGAATAGTTGGGAGAACTCCCATTGTACACTCTCAAATACTTTTGAAACCCAATTCAATGGAAACCAAAGGAATGCCCATCAACTGGGGAATTGCTAAACAAGCTGTTGGTTATGATGGTGATGGAATATTATTGTGCTATAAAAAATGACAAGCAGGATGATTTCAGAAAGGCCTGGAAAGACTTATATGAACTGATGTATAGTGAAGTGAGCAGAACCAAGAGAACATTGTGCACAGAGACAGCAATATTGTTTGATGAAGAACTGTGAAAGACATAACTATTCTCAGAAATACAATGATCCAAGACATCTTAAAGGACTATTGATGAAACATACCATCCACCTCCAAAGAAAGAACTGATATTGATGGAACACCAACTGAAGCCATGCTATTTTTCACTTTCATTTTTTCTTTTATTTGAGTTTCTTAAACAAAATGACTAATATGGTCATGTTTAACATAATTGTACATGTAAAAAAAAGAAACCCAATTCAAGGGAGGGAATTATTCTCAGGAATGAGCAAGGGGGATCCTGTGGGATTAAAATTGTCCAACCTACAATAAAAGAGACTGAGGCAGAGCTTTGAGCCAATGGCAATTTATTAAGGGTCCATAGTTTCCCTTTAATGAAGTAGTCCTCAGATCTTCCTCATGATATGACATGCCCCCTTCTTCAAGGACTTATCTTTATAAAGTTTGATACCAGATCGATTACCTGGATGTACTAAAGTGCGTATACAAAGTACAGAATTCCATTGGTTGACATATGATGCATAAGCCAAAATAAGCAAGAATGGTATGTCAGCAGGCTCATGAGTTGGGTGAAGCAGGAAGTATCTCCACTGGCTAGTTGGTCATGAGATGGTCACTTGCTTATGCTGGACAAGAGAGGGTGGTCCAGAGGTACAAAAATAAATTGGAGAACTTTCTGTATAATTGAGTCACCTGTGCCACATTGGGCTTGGTTACTGTATCAAAGGAAAAACAAAGGTGGACGGCTTCTAGTGAGCTTCCTAGATTAAGCAAATGAACTTATAACCTGAGTTCATAGCTGTGGGGCCTAATATACAGAACTTTTAATCACTATCTCTATGGACCATATCAAACATTAATACTGAATGGAATAGAGTAGGGGTCCAATTGTATTATTTCTCACAGTTCTATGTCATTCTCAAATGAATATCTCTAACAGTTGGAGTCCCATGAAAAGCTAACAGCAATTGGACACCTGGGACTTGATGATACAACCACAGTGACTTATATCCCATTGTCTCTACTCTGTACTAGGTAATAAGAGGTTGCATTTACATAATGTTTGATGATTATAAAACACTCTGCATGAATTATCTCATTTAATTCTTACAACTATTCTATGAATTATACAGGGTAGACATTATTATCCCCATTTTATGGATGAGGAAACTCAGACTGAGAATCAAGAGACTCTTACCCTAAGATCATAGTTAGTATGTGGCAGATTTGAGACTTGTGTCTAGATCTTTTGAATCCAAATTCAATGTTCTTTCCACTATCCAGATTGCCCCCTCACATAATATGCTCTTTTAAATAGTTGGGGTTGCTCATCCTAGTAACATTAGGCACCCAGTCTCAGAAACTCCAATAGACAGTGTTTAGTTTTTTCTTCAAATGTTAATGAGCAGAACAGGGCAGGTAAACAAAATTCTAAATCATTTCATGCTTACACTTTGACTCCAACCAGCCACAGAAGCAAAGGAGAGAATTTCGGACTTAATACAGGCTTAGTTTTAGTGACAATTGGCACCTTCAAACCCACCTTCTGTTTAGTATTCCCTCATAGCCCCTAACACCACACAGGATACATAATGTTGACAAAGTTCCTTGTGAGCCTTTGGAGAAAGAAGTCAGGAAGTTACAAATAGTAAAGTCTTTTCTACTGAGGGGAGGGTAGTGCTAGTAGGAATGTGAATGTCATGCATTTATAAAGTCCTCCACAGTTTAGAAAGCTTTGTATGTGTAGGGGGAGAGGGAGTTGATCAGAATGTCCTTGATTACAGATTTCCCCCCCTACCCCCTGCCCAGCACCCAGTGGAGAGAGCTCCAGGACACCAAAAGAAAGGGAGATCATAATATTGAAGTGAAGGTGTGAATTCCTAACAGTGTGACTCTTTACTAGTGTACTCCAAGTATGTGCCCACTCTTTTCACTGACACTGCAGAAAAGTATACTCCAGTTTTTTGGGGTGTAGGGAAGAATGTTTTGTTACTATTGTTCACAATACATTTGCTCTGAGCTAATCATGTCTATTAGCTGAATATTAAAGTCAATTATTCTGGTAGGGGCTCATGAGCTATATTTTTAGGAGTGTGAATTCATGAAGTACCTTAGAATGATGGTAGTTACCCAAATAATGACAATCTGTGGATATAAGTTGCGGGGTAGCCTCATGCTATTTTTCCTAGTTATATCATTTTTGCTAGGTGGATCACTCAGCTGGGTTCCCTTGGCTCATTCCACTCTACAACAAAAATCACAATAGCCAGGGCTAACTCTTTTCCTTGCTCACAGAAGTTACACTCTTCAGAGCTATTTCCAGCCTCAATTCACTGCCCTGACAATGTGCCTCAATTTTTAAAGAGCTACCAGGTATATGGACAGTCTTTGGCTAGTCAGTTGCTAGCAACCCTCTAATTTCATCTATTTTGATCACAGGACTTCTTCACACTTACTAAAAGGATAACATAGTATAGACCTTTCTTTGTGCCTTGTTTAAGACCTGGATTCCCTTTTCAGTGTTGCTTATCCATTACTTTTGGGGATTTCATCAACTAAGTTTGGTTGGGGAAAGGGAGTAGGGGAAGGGAAATCTCATTTGATGTTCCCCCACAACTTTGTGAGGGTGGTGTGTCTTTTACTAGAGGGGGATTGGGAGCAGAGGTGGGCACAAAAAAGTTTTAAATCAGAGCTCAGGGAGGGAAGATGGACAGAAGGACTTCTACTAACTATTCTCTCCTCCCTCTCAAAATCCCAGTAAGCTTAAGGAGGAGAGGGTATCCAGAAAGAAGGGGGCACTTTCAAGAGAGAATTAGAAACTGAAGAGCTGGGCATAAATAAACAGGAAACTCACTGACAAATATGTTCAGGTGGGTGTGCTTTAGGGTGAATAACTAAGGATAATGATGGCTCAGGAGACAGAGTGCTGTAGAACAGCCTCAATGGAAGGAATTTCAACACTGAGCATTCCATATTTTAATAGAATCACAGGTCTACACCTCTTCTCCATACCTTTCCTGCCATCTTAAAATAGTTCACATTTATATGGCTTTGAAATCCAGATTTGTGTGAAAAACATTCTTCTATAGGATGTACTCCTGACTCTCTTGGTCTTTCTCTACAATGTCCCAGAAACCTCTACACTCTAGAAGTTCACTTCACCCTTGGACTTCACTCTTAGGAAGAATCTACTACCCTCCCCCCTCACCAGTTGGTTCCTCCCAGAATTCCCATTTTAAAGAGGAGGCCAAAGCCAGCCTTGTCTTCCTTCCTCTCCAGGCTGTACTCCTGACTCTCCTTCTTTGTCTTTCTTTAAGATGGCCACCACTCCCCAGCTCATACCTTCATTTCTTCTTCCCATTCACACCCTTTTCAGCACCAAGTTAGGGCAAAAGCTCTGTGAAGGCAGGAACTATTTCTGCTTGTATTTGCATTCTCAGTGATACCCGACACTTAGTACCCTCTCAATAAATGCTTGTTGATTGTTGATTGAAAGACAGATTACATGTCTAGAGACATGACCATGAAGAAAGGGAAAACGTATTTTTGAATAAAGAAAAGAAAACTCGATGCATCCTAGGTCCATGAATACCATCAAGATGGAATGGTTTCTGCTCACCGGGCAGTTTTAGGAGTTCCTAACTCAACTTGGATATTCTTTTGTTCTATATCCAGAAATGGCTTTGGCCATTTTCCAGTTACATACACAGAAACTCACTGAAATAAGGTCAACGTGTTATCCTAATCTGAAAATGGCCAAGCTGCTTTGTTCTCTTTCTGGTGAATAGACCCTCCTACTGATTTCAAAGGAGTTCCCCAGAACATAGAAGTTATGTGAGGGAGATTCTGAGCCAGACAACGTTCATGACCTAGCTTCCAGTAGAGGTCAAATCATATTGGTAACAATTTATTTTCCATTCAATATTTGCTTCAGTCAGCTGACAGGTTATCCTTATCCTGGTGGCTGCAGCCCCCTCTCCCCTTTCTCCTTTCTTGATTCTCTTGTGGTACCTTTTGATAGCTTTTACTGCAAGATTGTGTTATTGTTCCCTAGAGAAGTATTTTATAGCATATCTTGGCATCATCTTCAGAAAAATAAACAAACTGCTCAATCAGTCCAAATTTATTGATGCACTCACTACCAAAATGTGGGCACTCACTACAGAATTATTTCAGTGCCCACAAGGGTTCTTGTGCACAAGAAAGATGAAAATTATTTTAATAGATTCCCCTTTTCTCTATCCTAGGGATGCAGGAGGCAATTTAATGAACCAAGGAATAATTGAAATTGTGTTCCCACTGAGTCTCAGCCTCAGAGAAATTGCCAGTGCCATTTGTCCTGTCCTTGAGGACAGTTTTTTGCTTCTGTATTTTTGAGATATGCCCCTTTCTGGCAAAGAAGGAAGAGTCTGGGAGTCATCATCTCCCTTCTACAAATTGAGGAAAAGAAGGGACATCCAAAGAGGAGGGGCAGCCTGATACAGGGGAAAGTGTCAGAGGATCTCAGTTTGAATCATGGCTCTGCCACATACTACCTGTGAGATTAAGCTAAGTCACTTATACTCTCTGGGCCTCAGTTTCTTCATCTGTAAAATAAAGATTTTGGACTGGATGACCTCTTAAGTCCCTTCCTGTACTAATTTATCTTTCTTTCTTTTTCTTTTTCTTTCTCTCTCTCTCTCTCTCTCTCTCTCTCTCTCTCTCTCTCTTTTTTGCGGGGCAATGAGGGTTAAGTGACTTTCCCAGGGTCACACAGCTAGTGCGTGTCAAGTGTCTGAGGATGAATTTGAACTCAGGTCTTCCTGAATTCAGGGCCAGTGCTTTATCCACTGCACCACCTAGCTGCCCTCTTTCTTTTTCTTTCTTTCTTTCTTTCTTTCTTTCTTTCTTTCTTTCTTTCTTTCTTTCTTTCTTTCTTCCTTCCTTCCTTCCTTCCTTCCTTCCTTCCTTCCTTCCTTCCTTCCTTCCTTCCTTCTTTCTTTCTTTCTTTCTTTCTTTCTTTCTTTCTTTCTTTCTTTCTTTCTTTCTTTCTTTCTTTCTTCCTTCCTTCCTTCCTTTCTTTCTTTTATCTATCTATCTATCTATCTATCTATCTATCTATCTATCTATCCATCCATCCATCCATCCATCCATCCATCCATCCATGAGAAAATAATGGGGTTTTGGGACTTCCAGAAGCCATGCTGAGAGAGCCTGGCCTGACCTTTCTTAAGGCAAGCCCAGAGTCAAGAAGTTACCTCACTCAAAACCACACCCACCCAAAAACCATGTTCTGCCAGAGGATCTGTTCTCTGGGCTCTGATAGCAGCACAACTTTGCCGAACCACCCTCAAATCCAGTGAACCAATAGATTTGAATGATGCTAGCCAATTAGCTTTAAGCAGTGTGTAAGGGTGGGCTCTGCTCCTTCCCTCATGGAGCCTACCCTTGATGACCGCTCTTTGACCTGGGAACTTGGTGAGAGCAGATGCAGCCCACTAGGGATCCCCATTTTCTCTCTTCTCTCTCTTCTATTTCTTAGCTAGGCTTTCCTATCTTTCAGAGCCATGTGTGCTCTCTTTACTAATACTTAATATGCTTTAATAAATGCTTGATGCCCCCAAACTGGTGCAATAGCCTCTAATTTCTAAGTAACAAATATATTATAAATCCCAGCTAAATTCCTTAATGCTTGGGACAATTATAGGGTGACCACATATAGTTTTACTCACCACATGTCCATTCATCCATCCATCCATTCACCATCTATATTTCTAGTTTGTATGTTGTCTTCTCCATTAGACTGTGAAGTCCTTTTGAGTAGTGACTGTTTTTTTGCCATTCCTCATCTTCCCAGCACTTAACATGGTGCCTGGCACACAGTAGGTGTTTAGCAAATGCTTGTTGGATTGTCTTGACTAAATCTCTGATGATCCTGACTTCGTATTATGTAGCAGGTCTGGGATAGAAGTAGGATATGATCCAGTTGTCTAGGCAGAGGTATCAAACTCTCTACTAGTGGGAGGCAAGTCACCATAAAACAACAGAGTGAAGCCTGGTCCAGATTAAGATGTAATTGGGAAATATTTAATAAAATAGATTAAAATACAATGCAACATAATGTTAATTTGTGGTTTTCTAAATCAATATCTCCCCCACCCCCACTCCAGCGCCTCATCATTTCTATTTGAGTTTGATACCACTGGTCTAGAGTTCCAGTTAACTGCTTATCAAGCAGTTAGCAATTGGGAGGGAATTGGAAAGTGATCTTTGAGCTGAGTCTTGAAGGAAGCCAAGGTTTCTAAGAAGTAGAGGTTAGGGGAGAGAAAGAGAATTCTAGGCAAGTGAGACAACCCATGCAAAGTCACGAAGACAGGAGATAGGGTATCATGTATAAGAAACAGAGGGGGGATAATATGGCTGGATTGGGTGGCCAGTGCCCTTCTGGGACAATTACTCCTTAAATATTTTGGTATTTACTTATGCACGTGCATGTTGTTTCCTTACATAAAAATGTAAACTCTTTGAAGGCAAGGACTATAATTTTTGTCTTTGTATCCCAGCATCTTTCACAGTGCGTGGCACATAGTAGCCACTTAATTTTGTTGAACTTACTATAATTAGCCCAATCTCCCTGTGAAGTGGACAAAGGTCTACACAGGAAAATGCAAATATACCTAGGACCCATGAAGATTTAATTAACCAGAGGCCTCAAGTTGCTCTTTATAAGCCTGGGTTGGGCTCCCTTCTCAGGTATAAAAGAAACATCCTATAGTATCTTGTTAGCAAGGGAGAAAAGGACTGCAAAATTACAATAAAACGAATAGGGTAGTAGCCAGATAAAGAAACAAAACTAGCTTTCTTTAAGAACAAAGGCCCACTGTGGAAACACGTGCTACTGTTGAGTTCTAAGTGAAAAAGGTAATCCAGAATAATTATCTCTGAGTAGGAGGTAGATGACATTACTATTAAATGTACATTCTTATGCTTCTGTTTCAGTCAATATGACAAATTCAATTTAGCAAGCCAAGTAACTTGTCTTATTCTTAAATAACTTCCTGTTTTTGTGTCTCTTCATATGCACATAATAATGAGTTAATGAGAGTTTATAAGACTGAATGGGTTTTCTTTGTCCTTGTGTTATCTATCTATCAGTCTTGCATTTCTTTGTCACCTTTTGCTCTTTGGGCTAATAATAGAATAGAAAACATCCTGACAAAGTGGACTCTCCAAATGGTTTGTCAAAAGGAGATAAAGGAATTGCTATTCAACGAGCTGATATGTGTACTCTGAAATCACAGAGACTAGTGCTGGACTTTATCCGGGAACAGCCTTTTAGCCGTGTTGGCTAATTGTGGGGATGAAATTGTGTGGTGTGTTGTAATGGCAAAGGTTGCAGAGTTGTACCTTAAGTTCCTAGAGAATATTTGGATTCAGTTATCCATTAAGTTCCTACAACATCTCTCCATATCTCTCGGATACATGCCTTTCTTTCTATTCAAATAGCTACTACCCTAGCTTAGGCACCCATCATTTCTGACTTGGGCTATCACAACACTTAACATGGTGCCTGGCACACACTCCCAATTAGTCTCTCTGCTTTGTCTCTCTGCACTTTAATTAATCCTCTATTCAGCAGCCAAAGTAAGTTTCTTAAAGCACATGATGATGTTAACCCCCTACTCAATAAACTCTAGGGTCTCCCTATTATATCTACAATCAAATATAAACTCCTATTTGCTATTTAAAACTCTTTACAACCTGGCCCCTTTCTATCTTTCTAGTCTCCTTACACATCACTTCCCTCCACAATCCAGCCATATTATCCGCCTTCTGTTCTTGTTTTTGTGACTTTGCATGGGTTTTCTCATGTGCCTAGAATTCTCTCTCTCTCCCCTAACCTCCACTTCTTAGAAAACTTGGCTTCCTTCAAGACTCAGCTCAAAGATCACTTTCTGTAGGAGACCTTTCCCCATTCCCTCCCAATTGCTAGTGCCATGCCCTCTGAGGTAATTTTCCAGTTCTTCTATAGGTATCTTGTATATGCCAGTTCATGTACATGTTGTCTCCTCCACAGGAATCTAAATTCCTCAAGGAATATGACTGATTCTTTTTCATTTGTTTTGTTTTGTGTTGTTGCCAGCATAGAGAACTTAAGAACATATTTAGACTTTTGAAAAGTTATATGCAGAAGATAGAAACAAGAGCAGGTAATGGAGGATGAATTAAAAAAGCAAAGCATATGTGAAGTGCTCTAAAGCTTAGAATGAGTTGAGGTTGGTAGAGAAAGCTGAGGATAATAAAAAAGGTTATTGGCCTTTTTAAAAAAAAGATATATTGGGGCAAAGAGGAAGATCAAAGAAATAATCCAGGAGAAGCAACTTGTCCTTGTTATACTGTATAGCAAATTTTGTGAGGACTCCATTAAGGGAGAAATGAACTCCCAATGCCAGCATTTCTGGGCACCCCTTAACCACAGTAAGTTCCTTATGTTTATGCCTCACTACCTTTGTAATTTAAACTTGATTTTCCTTTTGTGTATGGGGGATGGTGTGCCCTTGATTTATTTTTACAATTACTGTTCTTACTATACCTTCTCAGTAAATCCCTTTTCTAAAAGCTAAAGGAATTCAACTAATCAATAATTAAGAGGACAGTGATGGGGGCTCATAAACAACAGGACTAGAAACCCAGAATCTTAAGAAAATAAGTAGTAAGCCAACATCTAAGTCCTGACTTCTGATTTCAAGGGCAAGTTGGGGGTGTACTACTGGAGTAGGTACTACATATATTTTGGGTTTTCTTATTTCTGTATATGTGGTATGCTCTCACCCCCACACCCAGTAGAATGTCAGCTCTTTGAGGGAAGAGACTGTTTCCTTTTTGTCTGTTCATCCCTAGCACACTGATCACAGAGAACAGAGGATATGCTGCTGATAGAGTTTAGCTATAGCTTTACAAAGCATTTGACATCTCTTATGCTAATGTCATAGACTAAATGGAAAGCTAAAGATTAAACCATAAAATAGTTGAGTTTGGAACTGAGTGAATGGATGGAACTCCCCACCCCCAAAATTGTTTCTGATGCTTTAAAAGAGGTCTCAAGTAGAATTTCCTAGCAATCAGCATTTATCTTGTGCTAGTTAATGGTTTTTGGTTTTTTGTTTTTTATCACTGACTGGGAAAAAGGTAAAGATGGCATACTTATCAAATTTTCTGATGACACAAAGCTGTAAGGGATAATTAACAAGCAGGTTGACAGTCAGGATTCAAACAGATGTTGACAGACCAGACCAATGGGTTGAATCTAATAAGATAAAATTTAATAAGGGAATACAGTAAGGTACAAAAAAATATCAATGTCACAAACATAAGATGGGAGAGGCATGGCTAGATAACATTTCTTATTGAGAAGATCTAGGAATTTTGCTGAACTTGAAGCTCAGTATGAATCAATAGGATGATATGCCTTAATAGAATTATGATTTCATGAATTTGCACCAAGGATGAGAAAACAATCTATCCATGCTTGACCATCCCGTGTGAACCTCATTCGTGTCTTCCCATAAGTTCACCACAGAGGTTGACTTAATGTTCTGGAGACCTTCCTTTTATTTTTTTGATATTATTGATAATGGTATTGCTAACAGGGATGCCAGTGGAGTATATGGTCTGCCTATTGATTATTTCTTAATGTCACTACAGGACCTTCTTTGATCATAATTTTTTAAAGACATCATTACCCTGTTTCTCCTACTTCCTGGTTTGTATAATGTGTTATAAACCTGCTCCTCTCCTGATAGACCTAGAGAATTCTGGGTGGTCAATTTGGCCTCTTCTTGCTCTTTTGTATATGCTTAGTTCCAGCTCAGCAGCCAATCAAAAGACTTTTCTTCACCATGTAGTAAGCATACAGGAAATAGTTACAGAATACCTGATTGTGTTCTGAATCAGAGACATGGCACCTCTATTACATGTTATCTCACACTTTTAGAAACAGGCTGCCTCAACCCCATCACCCCCCAAAACACATATACATACAGTCACACATTAATAGCAGGGAGTTCCTATTGGGCATGCTCTAAGGGCAGAGTCCTCATTGGTCAATCCCCCCCCCTACACTTACACTTCAATACCCTCAAAATTGTGTTGTTTCCAGAATAGACCTTCTCCTTTTCCTTGGCCTAATCTAGCTGTTTTTCCCTTTTTTTCTTCAAGCCTGTTTCTTTCTCTTCTTGTTAGAGACCAAATTGAGTACTCCACTGTCCTTGATGGTGAAAATAATTTGTTATAAAAATCTTTGTAGAACGCTTATATCTTTTATTTACTTGCTGTCTTCTTTTTAATTCTATCCTCAAATGCCCTAGTGATGATTTTGCTTAGCTGGGTCTCTTACTAAACTTCCCTCAGGCTTGTTTTCCCCTCCACTGCTTCTTGCTGTCTCATGAGGCAATATAGCTCATAATCTTTCACCATCTTTCCCCTAATATTTTACAAACAAATTTCTATTCTGTAAAGACATTGCCCTTGGCTGCAATCTCTTTTTCCTTGGCAAAATTTCTCTGCTAGGTACAGAGGAAGGAGTGATGGATTTGGGGTCAGAGGACCTAGGTCCAAAATCTGATTCTGTCTGCTACCAGTTGTGTGACCCTGGGTAAGTCTGTTTCCCTTTTTGGACCCCACTTGCCTCATCTATAAAATGACTAGGTTGAACAGTTGACCTCTGAAATCCCTTTCAGCTCTTAATATGTGATCTTATTTTATGATAGGCAGCTAGGTGGCATCGTGGATAGAACCTTGGACCTGGATTCAGGGAGACTAAGTTCAAATCCCACTTCATATACTTATTAGCTGTGTAACTCTGGTCAAGTTACTTAACCTCAGTCTGCTTCAGTTTCCTCCAGGGTTGTTGTGAGGATCAAATGAGATGATGTTTGTAAAGTGTTTAGCACAATGTCTACCACATAGTAGGGCATATGTTTGTTTCCTTCTCTTAAACCTTAAAGTGATATATAGATGCTATCACCATAATGAAGGTGATGGTTAGACTCTTTCAGTCTCTTTCTGATGGCAAATGATTGACAAATTAAGCTCAATGTCCTTCTCTTCATCTCTTTCAATAACTTTTTTCTGTCAGGTAGGAGTTATATAAATTGCATATCTTATCATTTTCTCATTTTTATTCTTCTAGCTTCATGCTCATTTTGATAATTGATTTAACGCATTGGTGATCTGATTGTGCACAGATAGCCAATTCAGGAATGACTTGCATGTTGGTTATGAATTTTATATCTGGAGGACTTGGTGTTTGGTGTTCTCTTTGACTAATACCTTCTAATTCTTTTCACAGATAAAGTAATCATGATCTATAGGGATATGGCTTTGTGTAGTCCACAGGTTTTGGGTCTCTCTCATTCCTTATTCCTGAATTATATTCTATGACTTTTTTTTCTATCTTCATTTGTGCCCCCTTTGCATTGAATTTACCAAGTATCAAATTGTATGTTAAATGAATCTGAATTTATTAAGTTCCTCATATAGATATTTTTTACTTTTTCTGTGATAAGTATTTATATGTAAGCAGTAATTATTTTCATGGTGTTCTTTTAAAATATATTTGTCTTCAGCACAGGAATATGAGATGGTCAAATATCGCATGAAATGATATTTCTTGTTGCATTTGGGCACATGATAAAACCAACTCCACCATCTTTTATTTAACTTCCCAAGGAGAACCCGTGAATCATTTTTCAATTGATCTGCAACTTCCTTCTGTTTCTGGTTTCATTTGTAGTCAAGACCATATGACTAGAGTCTTCAGGGGTTTGCTGGTAAATAGTTAACAACTGATTCTCTGCAGACACAAAGCACACTTTAAAATTTAATCTTCATTATCAACATTTTCTCCATTACTTTCTTAAGTCTAGACAATTAACAAAACATAATACATGCCTTGATTTGTAGTCTTTTGGATTTCTGAGCTGTAAATGCTCATAATGAAAATTTAAATAATCACATGTTGTCTCCAGTGTATTCCTGGGGTTCTTTCAGTAGTAGGTTCACTTATCAAGGGTCAAAGTTTATTAACATTTAGAGTACTGACAGCTAAATTAATATTTGTAGATTATCTAAAACTGTGTAATTCTAATACTTTATGTTCTCTTTCCCATCACCCACTGCAGATACAGAAGACTGTTGCAATAATTGAGGGATATTTTGTATTTCTCTTGGTTTTTAGGTTGTTGGCTATGGCCAAAGAGTTCGTCACCAGGTCACTAGACTATTGTTCAAGAGCCCTCCCATACTTAACTGGGCTGATTCTTAGAAAATAGGCACTGTTAATTGCCAGGACCATCCATAGAGACTTTCCAACATGACAGAGCCTTCCAGAGCCTGAATTTTATTCCATAGCCTTTGAGCATCTAAGGTCCCACCAAAGTGGGATTCCATGGAGAACTGGGAGAGAGCAGCAAAACACCATAATTAGGGTGTATTAAGAGAAACACAACGCCTGTATCCTCCTGTACTCTGCACTTGTCAGGCTACTTCTATGAGATTTGATTCTGTTCTGAGCACTACCTTTGAGCAAGGCTGGTGGGAAGTTGGAGGTCATTAAGGAGAAGACCACCAGGATGAAGTAGTCTTGAGATCAGGTCACATTCATGTCAATTCAGTTCCTTTCAATTCAATTCAGCAATTGCTTATTGGGCACATATCATATATGAGGAACAGTTCTAGACACTGGGGATACAAAAATGAACTGGCAATCCATCTTCACCCTCATGGAGCTCCTAACTGGAGAGAGGATGGGTCAAAGGACCTAGGGGTGTTTAGCTTGAAGAGGAGAAGACCTAAATATTTGAAGAGCTATTAATGCAAGAGGAAATAGGCTTGTTTTTCTTGGCTCTAGAGGACAGGATGAGGAACAAGGATAGAAGTTACAAAGAAACAAACTTAGATTTTATTTAAGGAAAAACTTTGTAATGTATAAAAACTTTGAGAGGCATAGTTTTGGGGGAATGAATCATTTTATTAATCATGCTAGCATATTACTAATAAAAGGGATCAGTGACATTCTCCAATGCCAAAGACCCCTCATGGAACCCACTCAATGGTTACTGAGGCTAGCAATCAACTCTGATTAATTAACAATTAGTGAGAAGAATGTATATTATAATGAGAGATGGGCTTATTCTAATTAATTCTTAAGCTTTGGAGGGACCAAAAAAAAAATCCCTTTTGTCACGTGGCTTTAAGTGGCTCATTAACCTCCTTGAGATGGTGGGGCTCGCTCCTAAGAATCATCCCTTGCTGGCTACATCCGCTCTACCAGTTGTTTGGTGTGAGATCTTATCAACTTGAAGCCCTAACTAAAGCCCCACCCAAAGAAAAACCTGGCATTTTTTACTCAAAGAAATCTCACCCTGCTTTTTCAGTGCCCCCCCCAGCCCCGCCCCTGCAAATGCAGGCCATCACTATTGAAAAGTAGAATGAGCTACCTTTGGAAGTAATGGGTCCTTCTTCTTTAAGGCCTTCTACTAAAGCTTAGGTAACCATTTGGGTACATGGTAGAGGACATTCCTGTTTAAGACTAAATGGCCTTCAGGGCAGTTAGGTGGCGTAGTAGGTAAAGCACTGGCTCTGGATTCAGGAGGACCTGAGTTCAAATCCATCCTCAGACACTTGACACATACTAGCTGTGTGACTCTGGGCAAGTCACTTAACCCTTATTGCCCCACCAAAAACCAAACAAACAAACAAGACTAAATGACCTCTGAGGTCTCTTCCATCTCTGGATTCTAGGCCTCTGTGCTAGGCAAAGAGAGAGATAAATTCCATAATTTTGGGGCTCTGCCCACCCCCCAGTCCCCCAAAGGCTATTAAATGGCTTTTCTCTTTCTCTGGAGGACCAGATAAATAAAAATATAAGTTGGCAAAACATTACAATAATTATCATTTAGATTATTTTTTTAGATATGTTGTATCTAAAAAACAAATTATAGAGTTGTTGTTTTGGAATAGTTCATAAAAGCTCAGACTAGGATCACAATCTCTAGAGTTTTAACCTTCATTGCTTTCTTCCACCAGACACCCTCTAACCAGGAATGTCTTAGGAGCATAGATTTAGTGCTAGAAGGTTTCTTAGAGTCATCATTTACAGATGAGGAAACTGGGATTGAAAGAGGTCATATGACTTGCCCATGGTTACATACATAGTAAGTGGCAGAGGAAGAACCTAACTCCCAATTCAGCAATTTTTTCACTTCTTCCTAATTGCTTTCCTTCATCAACTTAAACTTGTTTAATCTCATTCATTTGCTTAAAATCTTGGGAGGTCCTAACTAGTCCTCTTTCACTGTAAAATTTGACCACTCAGTGATTTCCCAAGTTCGGTCTTTTCAAAGGACTTAACAACCTTTAAAATGATAACTTATTTTTAAAATTGTATTTATTTTATTCTGGCCATAAGAAGTAAAACAAGGGGCAGCTAGGTGGTGCAGTGGATAGAGCACTGGCCCTGGATTCAGGAGGACCTGAGTTCAAATCCAGCCTCAGACACTTTACACACTTACTAGCTGTGTGACTCTGGGCAAGTCACTTAACCTCAATTGCCTCACCAAAAAAAAAAAAGAAAGAAAGAAAAAAAAGAAATAAAACAAGCATTTCTATAACATAGTAGGATAGGGGAAAAAAGATGATTGCACATGAAACAGCAAATCTATTATGTAGAACTTGCACATCAAATATATAATAAAATAATCCTGTAACTTTCTTTTTTACCCTTTTTTCCTTCCTACCCCCCCCACTCAGAAATGGGAACCATTAGACACAAATAAGTATATATGTGTAAAATCATTCTATACAAACTTTTGCTTATCACTTATTTCTCTAGTTGCAGATAGCATCTTTCTTCATTGGTGCTTTGTAGTTAATTTGAGTATTTATAATAGTCAAAATGACTTAGTCACTCAAAGTTGTTCTCAAAACAATATTGCTGTTACTGTATACAATGTTCTCTCTGGGGAGGCCCAGAGAACCTGTATATAAGGTCAAAACCCTGCATATAAGGCTAAAACTTCTTGATGGTAAAGATTAAGTCTTTGCTTCCTCCAAGGGCCTTGTGTATATTTTATTTCACATGCTCATGCAGCAAATACTTATTAAGTATATGCTGTATGTGATATACTATATTCCATTCTTTGTGATACCTGTATTAGGTATTAAGTAGAATAAAAAAGATTAATAAATCCTCCACTCCTTCCTCTCCTGCCCCTCGATGTTGTTGTTGTTGTTGTTTGTTCTTCATTCTGGAAGAAGACCATGACATTGGGAAGTTATGTCATGACTTGCAGTGACTTGGATGTAAGTGAGGGAGGGCTGTGCAAAGTCACCAGCCTCACTCTCTCCTCCAGAGCCATCTGGGTCCAGTGGCAACATACATATCAGGATGACTGGAGATGGCACCCCGCCCCCCAACATACACTTATAGGAGATAACCTGGCTTCCTGTTTCACTTACAAAACTGAGGAAGCCATATGAGGTGAGCTTCCTTAACCCTATCCCCTCTTTTCCTCAAAACTTCTCAGTAACATTGATCCTTTCTTCTTCTCTGGTTCCAGAAGACATTTATTTATTATATCATTTATTCACCAAGGCTAGTCCCACTATCAGGAACCTTAATCCTATTCCCTCTTGCCCCCTCCAGGACCTGGCTCCAACTATTATCTCCTCTCTCATCCAGTCTTCAATGTCTTTCTCACCACTGGTTTCTTTCCATTTGCCTATACTTGCACTTGGGAATCCCCAGTCCTAAAATCAGCCTTCCATTTACACTTTTAAGCTGACTACCATTCCATCTTTTTTCTGTTCTTCATTTCTAAACTTGAAAAATGTTGAGAGGAAAGTGTTCTGAATTTGGAACCCACAGAAGCCAGCATTCAAATCCTAACTTTAGCATTTCCTATATATGTAAATATAGACTGACTAAAAACAGCCTCAGTTTCTTTACCTGTAAAATGAAGATAATAATGCCTATAGTCAGGGGTGTGCTGGCTCTGGAAGGGGCTGGGGATAGTTAATGTACACATGACACACTTCTAAGTTTAATTTGTATTATTAACATTTTCTCCATCACTTTCTTAAGTTTAGACAATCAACAAAATAATAAATCGAGTTCTGATTTGTAACGTTTGCTGATTTCTGAGATGTAAATGCTCAGCACTGAAAATTTAATGTTTGGTTCTTGAGAACCAGGTGAGGTTGGCTCTATCACACACCTGCCTGTAGCATTTACTTCACCGGGTTGTTGTGAAGAGCAAATGAGATAATATATTTACACATATACACATATGTGTATATTATATGAATATATATATATATAGAACATTAATATGGTATAGTCATAGTATGTGAAGTGCTATATGCTACAAATGTTAGCTATGATCATTATATCCTGACTAGCTCTCACTTCTACCTCTTTAAGCTAGGTTTCCCATTCCACCCTTGAAACTTCCCTACGGTCACCAGTGACCATTACATTAAATGACTTTTTCCACACCTCATCCCACTTGATTTCTGTAGCTTTTGATGCGATTGTTCATTTACTAATAGATACTCTGTCTCTTTGTTCAGCCCCAGTTACCATATTTTCCTAATTCTCTTGTGGACTAATCTCCTCATCTTCTTTTCCAACCTTCTTAATGAAATTTCCCCCACATGTCTGTCCTTGGTTCCATCCTTACCTCTCTACATATGCTTTCATTTGGCAATCTTTTTAAAAAAAAAAACTTCTAAAATGTAACTTTTATTTTAAAAATTTCAACAAACAAGCATTTGTCCCCTCCATTAAAAAGAAAACCCTTCTAACAAATATGCATAATCAAGCAAAACAAATTTGTACATTAGCCATATCTAAAAATATGTGTCTCATTCTGCATCTTGAGTCTATGATCTTTCTGTCTGAAGGTAGGTGGCAGGTTTCATCACTAGTCCTTGGCAATCATGCTTGCTTATTGTATTGATCTTAATGCTTTTCTGTCAAAGTTCTTTATAACATTGTTGTTGTTGCATAAAGTTTTCTTCTCAATTGGTTCATTTCACTCGCAAAAGTTCAAGTGTCATATAAGACTTTCCAGCTTTCTCTGAAATTGTTGCCTTTATCATTTTTATGGCACAATAAAGTGTTCCATTATATTAATATACTATGATTTGTTTGCTATTTCCTGGTTGATAGATACCCCTTAGTGTTTGTTTGTTTGTTTGAATAACACAAAAAGAGCTCCTACAAATACTTTTGTATATATGGTTCTTTTTCTTGTTTCTTTGATGTTTTTTTTGTGGGTTTTATGCCTAGTAGAGGTATCTCTCAATTAAAGAGTATGCACAGTTTAGTGACTTTTAAGGACATGAACTACTTTCCAGAATGCTCCCTTGATAATTTCATTTACTTCTACAACCTCAATGATTACATTTATGTAGATGACTGCCAAATCTCTGTTTCTAATCCTGAACTCTCTCTTCTGAGCCCTAGGCCTATATTTCCAGTTGTCATAGTATATCTCTACCTTGATTTCCCATGATATCTTAAATGTAATCTGTTCAAAACTGAAGACTTTATCCCATGACCCTGCCAAACCTGAAGTCCTTTTGCCTTCAGTTTTTATGTCTGTGGCCTTATTCTTCCCATTTCCTTAACTTTAATCAGTTACTAGGTCTTATCAAATATAACACTATAACTTCTGTTTGCTCTGCCCCTCTTTTTTATTTCCATTACCACCCCCCTGGTTTAGGCCCCCTTTACCACCTGGAAACCACTGACATATCCTTCATACCTTCATTGTCTTCCCACTCCAACCCATTCTTCATACCACTGCTAGAATAATCTTCCTTATGTATAGATTTGGATATATAACCCATTTGCTCAAAAATCTTCAATAGTTTTCTATTGTTGTTTAATTGATTAGTCATGTCCAACTCTTCATGGCCCCATTTGGTTTTTTGCAAAGATACTGGAATAGTTTGGCATTTCCTTCTCAAAGGCTCTCTACTGCCTCCTGAATAAAGTTCAGACTTCTTTAAAGTCCTGCCATTTAATTACCTCTTCAACTTAGCCTCACTCTTCCAGTATTATCTCATCTTTCTCCCCCATAAGAAATATAAAGACCAATCAAACAGGATAATTCTCTGGATTCTCAAAGAACATTGAATTCTTTTGCCTCTATGACTGCTCATGGGGTCAAAGTAACACTGGAGCTGGACAGTGAATGATGAATGAATAGGATTCCAATAAGGAGAGACTGGAATTAAAGGGGGGGGAGAGACTCTGGTGGAAGAGATAATACAAAGTAAGGCTGAATTGGGAAAGCACAGGACTTGTTCAAGGAACAATCCTATTTGTTTGGAATGTAAGGTATGTATAGGACAGTAGTAGAAGATAAGGACAAAGAGATAGGTTGAGGACAAATTGTGGATGATCCTGAATGCCAAAGGAAAGAAGTTAACTTTAAATTGGCATGGAAGTCAATGAAAAAAAAACCCCAATAAAACCAGGGTTTTTGTGCCAGGGAGTATTAGATTAATCTGACTGTTATATGAATGGAGTAGAGTGGAGAAAGAATGGAGGTGGACCAACCTGATTGCAATATTCTAGCTCAGAAGGTAATGAGGGACTATGCCAGGGTGGTAGTAAAAGTGAAAAGGGAGGGACAGAATTGATAGGACTTGACTACTGGTTGCTTTTGAAGAGCAAAGGCAAGGAAGGAATCAAAGATTTAGGTCCCGAGTAACTGGCAATATGGCAGTGCTATTAACAGAAATAATAAATTCAGAAAGAGGAACTCATTTTGAGAGGTTTGGTGCTAGGAACACGAGTCTGGCTATAGACATTGAATGGGAAATTCCAAAGGGACATCATAGTGGGGAAATTTAGCAGAGTTGAAAACAACTGGAGCTTGGAAGAGAAGGAGGAGTTCCATAAATGGATTGGGGAGACAACTGCATAAAGATGATAGTAGAAGACACAGAAGTAGATGCAATAATAAAGGAAAGAGTACATGGAGAGACAAGAAAAGAAAGCCAAGTTAGAACTTTGTGGAATACCTATGTTTAAGGGTAAAACAGAAGAATCCTCAAGGGAGATTGATTAAAGTGGTCAGAGAGATAGGAGAAGAACTGTAGCACTGAAATTTCATGAAAGCTGAGAGTTTTCAAAAGGATGTGTTAAATGTGACAGAAAAGTGAAGGAAACTAAGGTTTGTGGAAAGATCTTTGAATCTGGCAATTAGATAATTGTTGGTGACCTTGGGGAGCCAAGATGGCTGAGTGCAGGCATCAACCCAGTTGAACTCCCAATATTCTCCTCCAAACAACTTTAAAATGAAGCCTCAAATCAAATTTTGGAGTAGTGGAACTAACAAAAGATCCGAGTGAGACTTCTGTCTAGCCTAAGAAAACTTAGGAGATATCTATTTGGGGTATACAGAGGCCCCAGTAGCATCAGCAGTGGAGATTGGAGGCTGTGGCAGCAGCTTTGGGAGCTCTCAGCTCAGAGACAGTAGGGTCTTCAGACAACTGGTTAAACCCTTTGCTGGCAATGGATTCAGTGGACACTGATTGGCAACTCTATTTCCTGGAAGCAACCCTGGGTCACAATTTCAAGATGAAGAGGCATGCTTGCGGTTGGTCACTCAAGCAAGGGCCTTGGTTGCAATTTCAAGGCAGAGAGGAGTGCTAGCACTTGTGACCACAGAAGAGCAGGGTAAAGACCAGAGCACAGACCAGGAGAGCTACCAGTCATTGACCACCTATCTCCTGGATTAAACCACTTTGGAAGCATTAAAAACTTGCAGACTCCCAGAACTAGCTCTGAAAACAGCAGCATGAAAAAACCTGAAGCTTGGGGCAGTGCCTCCCCACTCCCGATGAACAGAATCCAAATTTAATATAAAGTTTAAAGATGGACTGAGACATCAACAGGAGACTGCTCTCAGCCAATCAACTTGAAGAATCTCCCATTTCTGGGAGGAGGACAGGAAGTAGGAAGCTGAGGCTGGTGGGGGGGATCTTGTTCTTTTGGTTTGAGACATCAGCTTGGTGGCAGGACTTCACGTGGGCTGTTAGGAAACCTAGGATTTCCATGATATAAGGAATCTGTTCTCAATCTTTCTTTTCTTTACTATCTTACATCTTTTAATAAACCCTTAAAAGTCTAAACTCTTGGTGAATTTATCAGTGATTTTAGCCAGTTCCCCCCCCCCCCAAATTGGGGGGAACAGATTAGAACCCACATTTAGATGTTTAAACAGCACACCTGACATCTTGGATCCATAAGGTAAAAAAGAAATTGAAAGAATCCATTGATCACCTTGTGAAAGAGATTCCAAAATGATAGCTCCCACAAATATTAGAACCAAATTCCACAGTTCCCAGGTCAAAAAGATAATATTGCAAGCAGCTAGAAAGAAATCATTCAAATATTGTTAGAATCACACAAGATTTAGCAGCTTCCACATTAAAGGAACAGAGGCCTTAGAATATGATATTCCAGAAAGCAAAGGAACTAGGAGTACAACCATGAATAACCTACCCATCAAAACTTACCATAATCCTTCTGGGAAAAAATGTATATTTAATGAAATAGAGGACTTTCAAGCATTCCTGATGAAAAGACAAGGGCTGAATAGAAAATTTGACAAACATAAGACTCAAGAGAAGCATAAAAAGGGAAACATGAAAGAGTAATCAAAGGGGACTCAAAAAAGTTAAATTGTTTACATTCCTATGTGGGAAAATGATACTTGTAACTCCTAAGAACTTTCTCATTATTTAGGCCGACAGAATACACATAGAGAACATGGGGATGAGTTAATTATATTGGGATGATTCTTCCCTCCTCCCCCCTGTCCCCCTTGCCAAATGAAAGAGTAAAAAAGAGGAATGCATTGGGAGAACAGGGAAGGGAGAGGTAGATTGGGAAAACTGTTCTCATATAAAAGAGGCATGCAAATAAGGGCTTATGCAGTGGAGGGGGAAATGGAGGGGTGGTAAGCAGTGCATAAACCTCTCTCGTCAGAATTGGTTCAAATAGTGACATATATATATATATATATATATATATATATATATATATATATATATATGTGTGTGTGTGTGTGTGTGTGTGTGTGTGTATGTGTGTGTATATGTGTGTGTACGTATGTATATTTATATATATGCACACAAACTGTAAGAATTAATTGTGATTTGGGGGACCCCATCTTTGGCTAAAATTAGAAAGCCTCAGGCAAACCCCGAATGGCTCCCTCCCCCCTCCCCGCACGCCCTGGCTTCCTCTGCCCAGGGGGGGTATGCACAGAAAACCCGTGCCCCAGCTGGCCTTGGGTGCTGCCCCTAGGGTGTCAACAAATTAGCTTAGGGTGTGTGGGTGGTCATTCCGGGTTTCCTGTGAGAGAAGGGATTTTATTCTGGGGAGGGGGTAGAGGAAAGAGGAGGAGGAGATGAGAAGAGAGAGAGAGAGAGAGAGAGAGAGAGAGAGAGAGAGAGAGAGAGAGAGAGAAAAGAGTTCACAATGGCAGGTGAGAGAGTTAAAACACGGACTTGCAGGGGGATAGAGAGAGAGTTAAGTGTGAAGCAGGTGAGTTTACAGATGGTATTTCCTGCTTTTCTTTGTCCTTATTTTTTCCCATCAATAAACCCTGTTCTTTTGTTGTTGTTTTTTTGAAAGAGGCTTTTTAATCTCATTTCTTATCAGTCTGGGAGAAGCAGTTGGGGAGGGGACAGGGGGCTTAACAAACCTGGGGGATCTTTTAAAACCCCCCTTACAACACACACACACACACACACACACACACACTTATGTATATATGTATATACACTCAGTTGAGTATAGAAATCTGACTCCATAGGGAAATAGGAGAGGAAGGGGATAAGAGATATGGGGAGGTGTGATAAAAGAGAGGGCAGATTAAGTGAAGCAGTGATAAGAAACAAAACAGGGGTGGTGGGGCGGGGCAGCTAGGTGTCACAGTGGATAAAGCACCGGTCCTGGACTCAGGAGGACCTGAGTTCAAATCTAGCCTCAGACACTTGACACTTACTAGCTGTGTGACCCTGAGCAAGTCACTTAACCCTCATTGTCCCAGAAAAAACCGAAAAGAAACAAAACAGGCTTTTGAGGAGGAATCAGATAAAAAGAGAGAGAGTAAGACAGATAGAAGAAAATAAAATAGAGGGAAATACATACTTAGTAATCATAACTATGAACATGAATAGGATAAGTTCACCCATAAAATGGAAGCAGAAAGCAGATTAGAACCAGAATCCTACAATGTTATTGACAAGAGACACACTTGAAATGGAAACACACGCAGAGAATTAATATAAAACGCTGAAGCAGAATCTATTGTGCTTTAGCTGAAGCAAAAATGGCAGGAGTAGCAATCATGATCTCAGACAAAGCAAGAGCAAAGATAGACAATTAAAAGATAGTGAACAAGTGCAAGGCACAGGGGATGTGGACAGGAAAACCAAAATTCAGTTGGGGGTCTGGGGCTAATAATTAAGATCTTCATATACATTATCCCTTTTGATACTCACCACCTGTGAGATTTACCATAGACAATGACATAATATTAAAATTTTTAAAGTAAGTTCTCTAAAAAAAGTGTCATTTCTCAAGTACATAGGGAACCAAGTCAAACTTATAAAAATAAAAGGCATTCCCCAATTGGTAAATGGTCAAAAGATATAACAGCCAGTTTTCAGAAGAAGAAATCAAAGCTATCAGTAGGTATATAAAAATGCTCTAAATTACTATCAACTAGAGAAATTATGTGGTACCTGCTCACACCTACTAGAAATGACAAATGCTGGAGGGATAGGTACACTAATAAACTTTTGGGGGAGTTATGAATTAACTCAATCATTCTATAGAACAATTTGAAACTGTGCCCAAATGGCTTTAAAACTCCATATACCCTTTCACCAAGTAATACCAATTCTATATCTGTACCCCAAAGAGATCAGAGGAAAAGGAAAAGGACCTATATGCACAAAAATATTTATAGCATCTCTTTTTGTGGTGGTAAAGAATTGGAAATTGAGGGAACACTCATCAATTGGGGAATAGCTGAACAAGTTGTGGCATATGATTGTGATGGAATGAGTATTATGTGCTAGAAGAAATGATAAGGAGTGGTTTCATAAAAAACCCAAACAAACCATGAGAAGACATATATAAACAGATGTACAATAAGGTGAGAATAATTGGGAGATCACTATGTACAGTAACAGCAATATTGTAATGATGATCAGCTGTCAAAGACTTGGATGTGCTGATCGATACAATGATCCAAGACAATTCCAAAGTACTTAGGTTGAAAAAATGCCACCTGGGCAGCTAGGTGGTGCAGTGGATAAAGCACCGGCCTTAGATTCAGGAGGACCTGAGTTCAAATCTGGCCTCAGACACTTGACACTTACTAGCTGTGTGGCCCTATGCAAGTCACTTAACCCTCATTACCCTGCAAAAAAAAAAAAAAAAAGAAAAAAAGAAAAAATGCCATCTACCTCCAGAGAGAGAACTGATGAACTCTTAGTGCAAACTGAAGTATAACTTTCTCACTTTATTTTATTTTTTGCAATGTGGCTAATATGGCAATAGGTTTTGCATGATTTCACAAGCATAATGGATGCCAGTTTGCTTAGGTAGGGAGAGAATCTGGAACTAAAAATTTAAAAAGAATGCTAAAATAAATAAATAAATAAATAATGAATCTACTTTGAAAAATTGTTGGTGGCTTTAAAAAAGCAATTCTGTTTACAGATGCTGACAGAAGTCATACTGCAAGGTGGGTGAGAAAATAGAAGCATATAATTTAGGGGTATAAAGTAAGTTTAAACAATTAATTGTGTAAGGTAAAAAAAGGGGAGGGAGGGAGGATGAAAGAGAGGAGGGAGAGAGACAGAGACAGAAAGAGAAAGAGAGAGAGACAGACAGAGACAAGGAGACAGAGACAAAGCTTCAAGGCAAATAAGGTCAAGGGAAGATTTTTACATCCCTATTGCAAATGAGAGAATATTAAGTATTCAGTATATACTAGGCCCTGGGGTAGATACATAGACATAAAAGACATGGTTCTTGTCCTCAGGACGTTTATAATCTTATTGATTTAAGTATATTGTGCTCCCAACCTATTCTTGGCTTAGCAACGGTGAGGGTGGAGAACCCAATTATAATAAGTTTACTGTATTGTGAAAATTTTCTTGCCTTGATACTGATATCTTCTCAAGCCAGTGGAAGGAAGGAAGGAGAGAAGGGAAAGGAAAAGGGGGAGAGGGAGTAAAGGAAGAACAGAGAAAGAAAAAAGGGAATGGAAAAGAGACTGAGGGAGGTAAGGAAAGAAAGAAGAGAATGAGGGGGGGCGGCTCGGTGGCGCAGTGGATAAATCACCGGCCCTGGATTCAGGAGTACCTGAGTTCAAATCCGGCCTCAGATGCTTGACACTTACTAGCAAGTCACTTAACGCCCATTGCCCCGCAAAAAAAAAAAAGAAGAGAATGAGGGAAGAAGGAAAAAGGGAAAGGGGAGAGAGGGAGGGAAGGAAAGAAGAGAGGATGAAAAAGGGAAGGGAAAAGAGAGGGAGAGAAGGAAAGAATGAAGAGAGAGATGGAAGAAGGAAAGGGCAAAGGGAGAGAAGGAGGGAAGGAAGGAAAGAAGAAAGTAAAGAAGAAAAGGAGGGAGGTAGAGAAGGAAAGGAAGGAAAGATGAGACAATTAAATCTTGTCATAAGCAGGTTGTGGTTTGGGTAGCCTAGGATAACTATCTTGACCAAGGGAGAGGAATTAGATTTATCCCACTTGGCCCTTGGTGGAAATTACAAAAAGGTCAATTTAGGCTTAGGCTTGATGTATAGACACACTTAATAGCAATAAGAACTGTCTAAGAGTGGACTGCTCTTTCACTGGATGCCTCGAAGCAAAGGCTGGGTATCTGCTTTCCAGGCATTTTGTAGAAGGGATCCTTGTGCATCTTTGGGTTAGATGTTATGTCCACAAGGTCCCTTCCAACTCTGAAATTCTGTGATTCTATGAAAACATATACAGGATCTCTGGGGATACAAGAGTTCACAGTGAGGAAAGTGGAAATGAAAAAACAAACAACTCCAACAACCAAAAAACCAAAACCAGTGCTTCCAGATTCTTTAATCAAAGGACTATTGAATTGCTTCCTCTTCTTTAATTAAAGTATGGATGATTTCTTCTATTGAGTCTGTCTCTATAGAGACAGACAACAGCTACAATCAACCAATCAATTAATATTTACTAAATATCCACTGTGTCGGGCATTGTACTAAGCACTGGAGACACAAAAAGAAGCAAAGGACAGTCCCTGTCCTCAAAGAACTTATCATTTAATAGGGGAGGCAACATGCAAACAAATATATAAAAGAGAAGCTATATACAGGAAAATTAATATATATACAAAGGATATTTATATATTATATGAACATAATATATAATAAATATTATTTATATACATGTGTAAACATTAATATATGTACACATTTATACAAAGGAAGCTATTTCCAAGAAATAATTATTAGAGGGAAGGCACTAGAATTAGGAGGGGTTGGGAAAGTCTTCCTGTAAAAGATGGGATTTAAGTTGGTACTAAAAGGAATCCAAGGAAGTCAGTAGGCAGAGTTGAGGAGAGCTTTCTGGGCTTGGGGGGCAGCCAGAGCCTTAACCGGGCTAAGGATTAAGGGAGAGAGGGAGGGAAAGAAGAAAAGAAGAGACTTGACATACCTAGGGTATATATCAACAAAAGTTGATATACCTCCCTGAGGCCAACTGCTATGGATGAATCAGCCTTTTTGAACTTAGCTAAGTTTGTCCTTCTAAGACAAACATCCAGTCTGTTCATCTAGTGGAGGCTATCCTTATAACCATTCGGATTTTGGAGCCACATGAAGGGACTATATGGGAACACTGGTGGTGTTTTTGTTAGAGGGTGGGGAAACCTGCCCTTGGAATGTGAATTCTAGTCTAATTACTGATGTGGCAAAAGCCAGAAGCATTGTGGTTTAATTTTTTAAAAATGCAAAAAGGACACAGAAGTCCCTCTCATTAAGGTCTACATGCATACTCTTCCCTAAAAGAGGAGGACTGTTCTTCGAGGGGAGGTTGATCTACCTAAAGATTCCTAAGATTGATTCACAAGAAAGTAGCAGCCACCTCCTTGCTGCCTTGGTATGTGGAAGTATGGGAGCTGGTGAATAATGTTAGGAGGTGGTGGAAAGATGGGGAAGAAGTTAGGGGAGGGAAACAGCAAGGACAGAAAATGCCAGAGGGTGATGAAAAACATTGCTGTAAGGGAGTAAAAAGGGAATAGTGTGAGTGTAAGCAATAATAGATAATTGAGTTACAGGTAGAAGAAGGAGGGTAAAGGAAGGAGGTGAAGAATCAGCTTGAGGGAAAAGGCATGAATCAGCCAGTCAACAAGCATTTATTAAACACCTACTATATGCAGGGGCATCCTACTAATCAATGGGGATACAAAAGAAGGTAAAAGACAATTAGTGGTCTCAAGGAGTTATCACTAAGGAAGGAACAACATGTACACAACTATGTAGAAAAATACTATTTTCAAGATGTATTGGAGATAATCAACAGTGGGAAAACACTAAAAGCAAGAGGGTTGGAAACCCTTTTGTAAATTTAAAATTAGTCAAATTAAGAAGGCTCGGGCAACTTTCTTGTAGAAGGTGGAATTTTAGCAGAGACTCGAGGGAAGAAAAATAAATCAGATTGAAGAAGAGCTTGATGGTACAGTGGATAGAGAATTCCTGGAGTCAGGAAGACGGGAGTTCAAATTCAGCTGTGTGAGCCTGGGCATGTGATTTCGTCTGTTTACATCTGATGGGAATAACAGCATTTACCTCCCAGAGTCATTTTGAGGATCAAATGAAATAACTATAAATGGCTTGGCACATAGTAGGTGCTATATAAATGTTGCTATCATAATATGATAATAATCATGTCAAAATGCAAGTTGATTCACTTATTAAGCTATCCTGTGCCAGGCATTGTGCTTAGCAATTGAGGATAGAAGGGTAAACATCATCGACCTTTTTATACAGCGCCGTCTTTATGGTTCACAAACTGTTTTCTCTCCAACCTGTTAGGGCAGGTGATATAAGCATCACCCCCACTTTACAGATGCAAAAATTGAAGTGTCACAGCTAGTCCAGGTATCCCGATTTCAAGTCCTTGACTCTTTCCACTAAAAAGAGACTCATGTGGGGGCGGGGAAGTACAGGGCGAGGAAAGAGGCATCTATTCCGGAGTGTGCTGGCAAATGTTTAACCACCTGCTTTCCGGGTGAAAAACGTACCCACGATACACTTTGACATGCATTATTGACATTTTCTCGACCACTTTTTTTTCCCCGAGTCTAGACAAGCGACAAAACAACAAACTAAGCCTAGATTTGTCACGTTAGCCGGATTTCCGAGGGGGTAAAAGCTCCTGCTGGGAATTTAACAACCGGCTCAGAACACGCTCTCCCTTGCATCTCTCAGGACGGGTGGCTCAGCAGCAGCAGCAGCAGCAGCGGACATTTGTTTACAAAGTGCGCTCGCGTCCTTGAGCTCACGTGTTCGGGCTACTTGGCCACCATTGGCCAAGGCCCGAGCCCCGGGAGGGAAGACGCAGGTCGCCAAGCCGTATCCCCACTGCCCACCCGGCATAGGGATGACCGTGAGGCGGAGCGGCAGGAGGTGGGTGCGGGTGCGAGCCGGCTGCGGGCGGGGGACGTGAGGGGCGGGGCTAGGCACGGGCGGCGCTAGGACCCGGCGCCCGCCCCCTCCGGCTCCCGGGAGGTTGATAAAGCGGCGGCGGCGTTTGACGTCAGCGGGGAGTTAATTTTAAATCGGTACAAGATGGCGGAGGGGGACGCGGCAGCGCGGAGGCAGCAGCAGCAGCGCCCGCCCCAGGAGCTGCGGCGGCGGCGGCGGGGGCGGCCTCGGAGCGGAGATTCGGCGGTCCAGGACAACCACGTCTCGTCCCCGTCCTCGCTAGGTAGGGGCCGGGCCGCGCCGGGTTCTCGTCCTCTGGGGCTCCCCGCGGCCGTGCCCTCCCGCCCGCCCGCCCGCCCGCCTGCCTGCCCGCTCGCCCGCGCCTAGGCCGCTGCCGGAGCGAATGGGAGCGGGCGCGCGCGCGTGGGGCCGGCCCGGCCTGCCCCGGAGGGGGCCGGGGGGGCCGTCCTTGACCGTTCCCACGGAGGGGGGGGTGCCGTAGGGGGCGGGGTGGGGGGCACCTTTCGTGCGCGGACGCACTCCGGGGAAGGGGGCAAGCGGGCAACCCCGGGGAGCCGGGGCCGGGCCAGGAGGCCCCTCCTCCAGAATCCCCCGTGGGGGCTTTCCGCGGGGTGGAAGTTCGGGGGTCGCCGTCCGACTCCGCCCGCGCGTGCCTTCGGCCGGGCTGCGGTGGGGGGGGGGGAGCAGCAGGGGGGACCAGGGGCGGGAAGGGGGGCGCGATCCGGAGGAGAAGGGACGAGCCCCCCGGGCCCGTTGGACGAACGTAAGCGCGTCTGGTACATGCCCAAAGCCCGGCTCCTTCCTCCTCTCCTTCGTCCTCCTCCAGGACCCGCGGGCGGCGGCCGCCAAGTGTTAGGTGTCCCTTAGGCTAATAACACCCCTATTTTTAGGAGAAGAGCATTTGGCCTGTCAGGGCGGCGTCCAGGGGACGCAAACTCCTGCCGTCACCCAAAGTTCTCCGGGTCCTTTGCCACAATGAGTCTCCCACCCGCTAATTGGGCTTGGACCCGACCGGAGCCGACAGTCACTGGGAACCTCTCGCCTTGACATAACTTTCCCTCGTTTGTCCTGAGATTTCTCTTTGGAACTTCCTTCCACTCTAGACAGTTGTTGGGCTTCAATTCGTGTTAGAAGTTGGTGGGAATTATTTTATATAAAACCCCAAGTAGCCCGTGACTTCTTGTTAGTGACGTTAAATTCTCTGCTCCTTCATTGTAAAAAATGAGCCTGATTATAGTAGCCCTGTACCTGTTAATGTAGAGAGTAAATTCTTTTTCCACCAGTGGGGGGGAAAATGAGCCCAAGTATCCCTGTACATATTGTTAGAGAGATTACTTCCCCTCCCCCCCCCCCCCGGTAAAAAAAAATCTATATATGAGAATTTAAAAATGCCTGTCAACAAAAATACCTGAAACATTATAACCGATGCTTCCAGTGTTATTCGCAGGATTAAGAAAACTACTTTTTATCAAAGTATACACTAGAGGGTAAGAAGTTTTAGTTATTAGCTATGAGTTATTATTAGTGTTACTCCCAGCATTAGGAAAACTTTTTAGGTATACCAGAATAGTAAGAATTTTTAGCTTTTAGCCGTTCTTTTGAGCAATTGGCTATTATTAGTGTTATTCCTAGCATTAAGAAAACTTATTTGCGAAGGTATACTAGTGTTAAGAATTTTTAGCTATTAACTTATTTTGAGCAATTAGTTATTATCAGTGTTATTCCCAGCATTAGGAAAACTTCTGTTTGCTAAAGTATGCTAGAGTGTTAAGAATTTTTTGAGCTGCTAGCAATAATTATTTGTGTTATTTCCAGCACTGGGAAAACATGCAGTCTTTGCTAAGATGTACTGGAGTATAAAACTCTTTAGGTGTGATATCTTTTACCGGGATTATTTAAAACCCTCAGAAAATAACTCCTCTTAAATAATAAAGTACTAAGTTATTTTAAAAACTAGTTATTTTGAATAATTTCTATATAAATCTTTATGTTAGAAATCTTCCCACTTGACAGTATGCTTAGGATAATTTAACTTCTTGACTACTTACTGAAGTTAAATTGGCCTTCACTGAAATCCTGCTTTGATGCCTCCCTGTGGCATGGAAGTGTCTGAAAGGAGATTTTTGGAGGGTGTGCCCGAAGACCTACCAAACCTGAAAAGCTTCCAGTTTGTGGCTGATTGTCATTGGAGAACTAGGCTAGATGAGTCTCCGGAGTAGCCTGAAAGTTGTTGGCTCCTAGGTAAAACTTTTTTTCAAGCTGTTGTAGCAACTCATGAAGAGTTAGGAGGCTAATTCATGGAAGGGATGTGATCGAAATAGGATGTAGCATTCACAGAAATGGAGTCATAGATCTCTGTAGAGGTAGGTGTTGTTAATTCATTGCCAATTATGAAAAATAAGTATTTGATGGTGGTGCCTTTATAGTAAGTCACCTCCTCTTGTTCTGCTTTTAAAATTCTGTTTGCATTCATTCAGTGAGCAGTGTCGGGCTTACCTGTGCTAGGCATTGTGTGAAGTCCTAGGGAGACAAAAGTGAATACAAGTAACATACTTTATATTGGAAGGATGCATCATGAACTCAGTTAAGTAGTTAAAAATACACACAAAGTTGTTCTGGGGGCTGCAAAGTCACTAGCAGGGGATGGGGTTGTCAAGATAGGCCTCTTGTGGCAGGTGGCAGTTGAGCTGAGCCTTGAAAGGAAGTTGGGATTCTGAGAGGCAGATGTGAGGAGGGAGGCATGAGGGTTAGAGTAAGCCAGCCAGTTTGGCAGGAAGGTAGGGTATAAAGGAACCATAAGCTTGCAAAGGTAGACCAGAGCTCTTCTGAAGGGTTTTAAATGTCATGGAGGGTTTCATTTTTTTTTTTAATCCTAGAAATAAAAGGGAGCCAGTGGCACAACTTGAGCTAAAGTTTATGTTTTTGGTTTTTTGTAGAGGCATTTTTGGTGGTGCAGTAGATAAGTGCCGTGGCCTTGACATCAGGAAGACCTAGATTCAAATGTGGCCTTAGACACTTACTAGCTGTGTGATGGAGGGCAAGTCACTTAACTTCTGTCTGTCTCAGTTTCCTCAACTTTAAATTGGAGATAACAACAGCAGCTACCTGGCAGGGCTGTTAGGATCAGATGAGTTGTTTGTAAAGTGTTTATTTAGCACAGTTCTTGGCACACAGTAGGCATGCATAAGTATTAATTGTTTATTTCCTTCTCTTCCCCTTCTTTCTGCTTAACAGTTGTTTCCAGTGTAAAAAGAACAGTGTCTATCATTTTTCATGTTTTTCTTAGCTATGAACTTGAAACCAGTTAATCCAGGTTGTTGGAGTGTATAAAGTAGTATATAAAGCAAGATTTTTTGAGTCATTTCAATCATGTTCAACTCTCTGACACCCCATGTGGGCTTTTCTTGGCAGAAGTGGTTTGGCATTTCCTTCTCCAGCTCATTTTACAGATGAGGAAACTGAGGCAAACAGGGTTAAGTGACTTGCCCAGGGTCACACAGCTAGTGTCTGAGGTCAGATTTGAACTCATGTCCTCCTGATTCCAGGATTGGAACTCTATCCACTGAGCCACCTCAGAACAAGACTAAATATTAACTATTCCTCACATACAACACTCCAGCTTTCCTCTCCATGCCTTTGTGTTAGTAATCTCTTGACTGGAATTAACTTTCTTCTTGCCTATTCCTGTCCTCCTTACCTGTCTCCCCTTATAATTCCTAGCTTTCTTCAGGGCTTAGCTCAGACATCACCTTCTATGTGAAACCTTTCCTGATTTTATGTTCTTCCCCACAAGTGTCTCCTCCCTTTGTCTGTTTGTTATATAGCTGTGTGTATTTGTTGCCTTCTGGAAAATGTGGTAAATTCACAGCTTTGGTATTCTCAAAACTGAGGACATTACTTGTTGACTATTAAGGTCTTAGTAAAGGAGCCCAAGAGGGCCTCATAGATGTAAGATTGATTTGTGGCTGTGCCTTGTCAAAAAATTTTTTTACCTCCTCTAAAGCTTAATAGAGTTTTCTTCACACCTATTAGACTCAGTTAGCTTTATTGAATGAATCAAGTGCATGAACTTAGGTGTATATTTTGGCTGCCGTGTTCCTCAGATGAGGTGTTATATGGAAGTTATCATTAGTGATTTGGGGGGGGGGAGTTTTCAAAGGAAGACCTTAATCACCCTAGAAATATATGATGTTTTATTAAATGTACTTTTGTACTTTTAAACTTGTTTCAGAGTATCATCAAAACAACATGTAATTTTAAAATAAATTTATAGAGTACATTTTTGGCCTTCTTTGGAATGAAATACTTGGGGTTGGGGGAAATGGGTGTTGCCTAGTAAAGAGACACAGCCTTTTTCAGTGAAAAAGATTAGTGGTGGAAAAAACTTTGGTTCTATGGTTAGATAACCTACATCTGTTTTTGGAATTCTATTTAGTTGAATCCAGTATA
The DNA here is from genome assembly GCF_019393635.1 of Dromiciops gliroides. Classification (NCBI taxonomy): domain Eukaryota; kingdom Metazoa; phylum Chordata; class Mammalia; order Microbiotheria; family Microbiotheriidae; genus Dromiciops; species Dromiciops gliroides. The sequence continues at coordinate 616,076,052 of NC_057862.1, forward strand.
GGGCCTTGGAGTCAGGAAAGCCTGTATTTAAGTTCTGCTTAGTAGTTGAGGGACCCTAGGCATGTCAGTTAACCTCTTCAGGCCACAGGCAGTGAACTTTCTAAGTCAACAAGCATTTATTAAGTGCCTACTGTGTGCCAGTTACATAAGATGGGGATACAAAGAAAGGCAAAATCACTATCTGCTCTCAAGGGACTCGGTCTAATGGTGGAGACAACCTGCAAACAACTATGTACATACAGGGTAAATTGGAAACCTTCTCAGAGGGCAGGCACCAAGATTTAGGAGGACTGGGAAAGTCTTCTTGAAGAAAGCAGGACTTTGGCTGAGACTACAAATGACATTTGCATTGGTAGAGGGAGTTTTTCATACTCAGGTCTTCCACCAATGAAATCATAGTCCTAGGCTCCTCCCCCAATGCTGATAGGTATATTTCTTCCTAATGTGTAGAATACTTTCTTCACAGCAGCCCTGAGGTCACAGGAATAGGGAATAGAAGTGTTAACAAATTCCAGTTTTATAGATGAGGAAACTCAAGTGCATAGAGGGATGTTGAGGTTTACACAGCTGTCTATGCCAGTAAATGTTGGAACTAGGACTCAAACCCAGAGAACTTATTTTGAGGGTTTTTCTAGTGGCTCCAATATATTTTTTACATAGTTTAAAACATTTTTCAAAATATGCCCATATGTCTGATACCCCTTGGGCTAAGATAACACTTAAAAGGAACTAGAAAACCGCTGACTAGTTGAATGCTCTGGGAATTCAAGGTCGTATTTCTTTTAAAAGCATTAGACTAAGCAGTGAATGAAAATGAATGAAAAGGCAATTATTAACTTGCAATGTGCGAGCCACTGTGGTAGATCTTGGAAATACCAATAAAAAAATGGCTTGCATTCTAATTAGAGGTGGTGGTGGGGAATGAAACACATAGGGGAAAAGAATGAGAGTTTGGGTTTGGGGAGGCCTGTGATTCTGAGTACAACCACCTGGCAATTGATTTTTTTTCACCTTTTCTGGTAGCAGTAGTAGCTGCATTAATTACTGTTTCAGAGTAAATGGATTCTGATCTGGGGCCGGGGTGGGGGTAGGAGGGGAGGAGTGTTGGAATAGGTGCCAGGATGGCTCCTGGTGGATGGTCTGAGGCTAGCTAGATATAGTGGGTTGGAGTTTTCATTCACTCATCCATCAATCAAGATTAACTTCATCAGGATGGGTAGGGGGCTTGGTCTCTGGAGATATGGGTCTAGAAGGTCACCATTTCTGGTGGTAAAATAGTAGAGGCAGATAATATCATTTACCTGTGAACCTTAATCATCTTCCAGAAGTTTTCTCTTTTCCCCTTGTCAACGCCTGCTTTAGTCTCTAAAGTTACTTAAATTCTTTATCATTTCGCCCTTCATGTTGTATCAGACTTTGGCATGGGTATAAGTACATCCTCCTTCCTTCAGTCAAGCTGAGATAGATTCACCTGTGATTAAAAGAGTATAAGAACATAGAAATGTTGACCAGTCTTCTCTCCCTGATTCAGCCTTCTGTACTGGTTTCATCTCTCATCTTGTCTAGTTGCATCCTTTCCCTGTAGGTTGATTAAATCCTGTCAAATCAAGTGGAACCAGGGGTTGTGCTAATGAATTCCTACTTTCTGAAACCTGTTTTTCTCCTCAGGAATATAGTAACACATAACTCTTCATGACAACATTCTTTTTTTTTTTTTGACAGTAAATTCCAACTTTATTAATTTTTGACATAAGGAAACAAGCAAGGTAATCAAATGGGTTATTGTCATGACAACATTCTTTGGGTAAGGGCAATATTTAAGACAAAGAAGAAAGAAAAGTTAGAGAAAAGGGAGGACATATAAAGTTGTTTGGGCTTTGGGATCCAAAGCCCCAAATTTAGGGGGTGGAAAAGAAATTTAATTGCTATAAATTTAGTTTCTTTTCTGTGTTATGGGTTGTTGTGATACTGCATTAGACTGTAGCAATATGATTTAAAAAAGGATTTATTAAGGACCTCTGTGCCAGGCACTGGGCTAGACCCTTTTCAGTTGCTATTTTGGCCCACCAGCATATTCTTGAGGAGGAAGAGGTTTCAGAAATTAGAAAATTTCATTCATTAGTACAGCCCTTTTCTTTCCCACTTGATCGACAAGGTTTAGTCAATCCAGAGAGTAAGGATGAGGCTGGTTGGGAATGGAGGTAAAACCAAGTGCTGGTAGAGATCATCGATTTATTTTCTTGAATTTCTGCTGGTAGAATAATATATATCTGATTTTACATTTTTGGCTTTTCAGATTTAGTCTAGGATTTCTTTTGTAGTAAAGTGAAGATTTCAACTTAAATAAGGAAGTATGTAAAATTAGAATGTCTGTTCTGATCTTGTATAGGAGAAATAGACTCACTTTTAATTCTTCTTCACTACCTTACCCACATTCGCAACATCTAGTTACTAAGAAATTGAAATTTGAGTTTGTGCAGGTAAATTCTAAACCTATGATAAATTTGCACCTTCACTATTACAATTCACTATTACATTATATAGTGTGCAACCCCATCTCCCTAGTTCCTTAGGCTCACAAGCCAGAAGTTATCCTGGACTCCTCTTTTATCTGTTGCCCCATTCGCTGACACCCTTCTTTGTCCCCCCCCTCCCCAATCTATTGCCAAGGTTTGTAGATTTCACATTTGCAACCTCTCTCCAATAAGCCCCTTTCTCTCCTCTGATACTTCTGACACTCTAGGGTAGACCCTTGTCACCTCATGCCTGAATTACCAAAATAGCCAACTGATAGGTCTGCCTGTCTCAAATCTCTCCCCACTACAAGCCATTCTCCATTCAGCCACTGAAGTAATTTTCCAAAAATGCAGGATTGATCACATCACCCCCTTACTCAATAAATTCCAGTGGCTCCCTGTTGCCTCTAGGAACAAATATAAAATGCTCTCTTTGGCATTCAAAGCCCTTCCTAACCTAGCCCCTTCCTACCTTTCCAGTCTTCTTACACCTTACCCCTCAACATAGCCTCTTTGATTGAGTGACACTGGCCTTTAAGCTGTTCCGTGAAAAAAATAATTCATCTCTCTGCTGTGGGCATTTTCTCTTGCTGTCCCCATGCCTGGAATGCTCTCCCTCCTTTCCTTTGATTAATGAATAATATGTCTGTTTTACAAATGAGGAAACTGAGGTTCAGAGACAGTAAGTGATGTTTTAAACTCACATAGATGCCAAATGGCAGATAAAGGATTTGAATCCCAGGGCTTCTGGCATCTAAGTCCAGCACTCCATCCAATCACTGTACCTAGTGTCTATCAAGGACAGAGTACACTCTAGTTCTCAGAACGTAGTCCTCAGTGGAAGAGATGAGGAGTTTCAGTATTCTGCATTAGTGGCTTCTTGTGTGTAGAATACATTTCTGCTGCCAAAAATTGGCTTCTTATGTCTCTGATATGGATAGTTCATTTGGAATAGATAGAGTCTGATGCACTTATATGAGAAAGAAGCAGTCTGCTTTGGACAATGGAGATGGCTCAGGACTGCTGAGCTCAGGAACCTGGGGCAGAGCACTCGCTTCCTCCTTTTCCCTATTAAACCACTAGACCTTTTTATCCAGGAAGCAAACAATAGGAAATGCAACCTGTTAGCCCATTCTGAAGGGGCTGTAGCCCCTGCCTGTTCAACAGCCAGTTACTGAAGACTGGAAAATAAAGTTCTTATTACCAGAGTCTTTGGCATCAACTTGTGGTTCAAAGCACGGATCGGTACATTTGATCTGTGGAACTGACATTAAAGAAGGTGCATCACTAGCTTTTCAGCTGTAGACCAAAGACCATGAGTTCTTTCCATCTGACTTGGTGTTGAAACCTTTCTGTGTGTTGTCCCCTCCATTTGAATGTGAACTTGAGAGTAGGGACTATTTTTACTCTTTGTATCTCCAATGTTTTGCACAATACTTTGTGCATACTAAGTGCTTAATAAATGCTTATTCATTAATCCTTAATCTTTCCTTAACCTTACAACCCTTAACCTTCTTCATCCTCATCCTGACCTCCAGTCCTTTCATATCTAGTTCACAGCCATATCACTTTTGTTGGGTTGTTTCAGCAGTCTTCTCCAGTCTGCCTGCTTCAAGTTTTCCCACTCCAATCCATTTTCCACACAAGCTGCCAGAGTGATTTTTCTAAAGATTAGTTGTGACCATGTGAGCTCCAGGACTCCTTGGTTTGACATTTAAAGCTCTTCAAAACTTGGTCTCTTCCTACCTTTCCAAACTACTTAGATCCTTCAACCTTCCATTCACTCTGTGATCTATTTATTTATACTTGCCTACTTGAAGTTGCTTCCCCCCATTCCCCACTTTCTTGTCTCTGTGTTTTTGCATTGACTGTTTCCTCGACTGGAATACTTTGTCCCCCATCACCACCATTTTCTTCTTGGCTTCTTTCAAAACTCAGCTCAGGTTCTGTGTTTTCCCTCCCTCTCTCCCTTTCTTCTCCCAACTGCTAGGCCCTTCTCCCATATTATCTTTCACCTATTCTGTATATCTCTTATTACCTATTATTTATATGTTATCTCTGCCATACAGAAACTATTTTTGCCTTTTCTTTTATCCAGTGCTCGGTACAGTGTCTAGCCAATTAGTAAACACTAAATATGTTTTGACTGACTGATTCTGGGCCTTAGTTCCTTATCAGGGGATTGGACTAAAAGACTCCAGGAGGCCCTTCTAATCCAAAATGTTTGTTGGTGGTGGTGATGGCTTAAAGTGTGGTTAGACCAAAAACAAAAAGTCAAGAATATCAAGGGAAATAATGAAAAAAATGCACAGGAAGGTGGGCTAGCTGTACCAAATCTGGAACTTTACTATAAAGTGGCAGTCATCAAAATTATCTGGTACTGGCTAAGAAATAGAGTGGAGGATCAATGGAATAGGCTAGGCACAGGAGACACAGTAGTAAATGACATTAGTAATGTAGTGTTTGATAAACCCAAAGACTCCAGCTTCTGGGATAGGAACTCAGTATTTGATGAAAACTGCTGGGAAAACTGGAAGATAGTATGGCAGAAATTAGGCATAGACCAACATCTGACACCTTATACTAAAATAAGGTCAAAATGGGTACATGATTTAGACATAAGAGGTGATGCTATAGGTAAATTAGGAGAAGAAGGAATAGTCTACCTTTCAGATCTTTGGAAAGGAGAGCAGTTTATGACCAAACAAGAGATAGAGAATATTATGAAATGCAAAATGGATAATTTTGATTACATTAAGTTAAAAAGTTTTTGTACAGACAGAAGCAGTGCATCCAAAATTAGAAGGGAGGCAGAAAGCTGGGAAACAATTTTTATGGCCAGTACTTCTGATAAAGGCCTCATTTCTAAAATATATAGGGAACTAAATCAAATTTATAAGAATCTAAGACATTCCCCAATTGAGGATATGAACAGGCAGTTTTCTGATGAAGAAATCAAAGCTATCTATTCCCATATGAAAAAATGCTCTAAATCACTATTAATTAGAGAGATGCAAATTAAAACAACTCTGAGGTACCACCTGACACCTATCAGATTGGCTAATATGACAAAAAAGGAAAATAATAAATGTTGGAGAAGCTGTGGGAAAATTGGAACACTAATGCATTGTTGGTGGAGCTGTGAACTGATCTACCCATTCTGGAGAGCACTATGCCCAAAGGGCTATAAAGCTTTGCATACCCTTTGACCCAGAAATACCACTATTATGTCTTTTTCCCAAGGAGATCATAGAAAAGGGAAAAGGACCCACATGTTCAAAAATATTTATAGCTGCTCTTTTTGTGGTGACAAGGAATTGGAAATTGAGGGGTTGTCCATCAGTTGGGGAATGGCTGAACAAGTTGTGGTATATAAATGTAATGGAATTCTATTGTGCTGCGAGTAACGATGATCAGGAGATGTTCAGAGAAACCTGGAAGGACTTGCATGAACTGATGATAAGTGAGATGAGCAGAACCAGAAGAACATTATACACAGTATCATCAACATTATGTGTTAATCAACTGTGATAGACTGAATTCTTCTCACCACTACAATGGTACAAGAAAGTTCTAGGGGACTCCTGATGGAAAAGGCTCTCCAAATCCAGGAAAAAAACAAAAAAAACAAAAAACTGTGGAATATGGATGCTGATTGAACCATACTATTTCTTTTGTTTTTGATGCTGTTGTTTTTCTTTTCTTTTTTTTTTAAATTTTTTTTTTTTAGTGAGGCAATTGGGGTTAAGTGACTTGCCCAGGGTCACACAGCTAGTAAGTGTTAAGTGTCTGAGGCCAGATTTGAACTCAGGTACTCCTGACTCCAGGCCCGGTGTTCTATCCAGTGCACCATCTAGCTGCCCCTGCTGTTTTTCTATTTTGAGGTTTTTCCTTATTACTCTGATTCTTCTCTTATAGCATGACTGATGCAGAAATATGTTTCATGTTGTTATGTATGTGTGTGTGTGTGTGTGTGTGTGTGTGTGTGTGTGTGTGTGTATTTATAACCTGTATTGGATTGCTTGCTCTCTGGGGGAGGAGGGGAGGGAGGGAGAAAAATTTGAAATTGGAAATCTTATGTAAACAAATGCTGAAAGCTATCTTTACATGTAACAGGAAAATAATAAAATACTTTTATTAAAAAAAAATTAAATAAATTTATGTTCCTGGGGGGAAAAAGTGTGGTTAGACCTATCCACATTGAATGTAAAGAGTAAGAGTTAGAAGAAATTTCAGAAACCATTTTGTCCAACTTGTTTGTCCTTCGTTCTAGAAGAGGATAAATGACATTAGGAAAGTGATGTCTTGAATTGGAAGTGAATTGGATTTAAGTGAGGCAGGACTTTGCAAGGTCACCAGCACCACTGTCTCCTCTAAAGCCACCTGGGTCCAATGGCAAGACATAGGTTAGGATGACTGGTATGGTCCAGGGTGCAGTGAGAGACTTTGGCCTTTTTAAGCTACAGTCTTTTCCAGTTCTCAGTTTGCCTGAGGCAACACCCAAAAGCAAAGAATGGCCTCTTTTACCTAGTCAAAAAAAAAAAATCTATCTGGTAGGGGAGGACCCTCAGAGTTCCTGACCAGAACTGAAATAATTGCTATTTGCACTCACTCGGAACCTTCAAAACCCAAATGATGAACCACAAAAGCTTGGGCTGGGACTTATTTTTGGCCATTCAGTGAGAGCCAGAGTGATTTGGGTTTAAGGCATACTCAAGTGGCTGCATTTGAAACTCAAGGGGCCTTACCAAAGCCTGGTTTTTCCAGAGCTCTATTTCAAGAAATCCATTTTCCTTTGGGCAGAGCACCCACATATAAGTGCCTGATTCCTCATGTGGACAGGAAGGAAGGGAAGGAAGCAAGGAAAGAAGGAGCAAGCAAGCATTGCCTCATTGGAACTGGCCAGTTGGGTCCCCGGTGGAGCAGCTACTACTACTACTTACAGATTTTGTTCTTCATTCTCGAAGAGGACCAACGACCTCAGGAAGCTGATGTCTTGACTTGTAAGTGAATTGGATTTAAGTAAGGCAGGGCTTTGCAAAGGCCCTAGCCTCACTCTCTCCTTCAGATCCACCTGGGTCCAGTGGCAACACATAAATAAGGATAACTGGTGATGGTCCCCTGTCCAACTCATATTACATAAGGATTCCTTCACCAATGTGAGAGGTAATGTGGCATGGTGGATAGAAAGCCAGGAACTAGGAAGCTAGGAACACTTGCATACAGGTCCTCCACTTATGGCACATACAAGTACTTGTAATCCTGGGCTTAGCCTCTTGGTACTCCAAGCACCTCTGATATCCTAAGACTCAGACTTGCCATTGGTAGCTGGAGTTTTTTCACCTAGGAATTCCCTATACCAATGAAGAGCAGGCTCCATACCTATCTGTGTCTGTGGTACATGGATCAAACTTTTGCTTGATCATTTCAAGTGAGGTGGGAGTCTTCTGCCTCCTCCTCTAACTAATTTTACTTGGAGAAAGCTCTCTTATCTGCTTTCTGGGGCCAGCAGAACAAGGTTTATCTCTCTTTCTCGTGAACATGGCCTCATATCTCTTACTTTTCCAATGTAACCCCCACACAGCTACCTGAGTGATTTTTCCAAAGCACAGGTGTGACCAGGGCACTCTGCTTCTCATTACTCCCTGTGACTTCTAGGAACAAACATTTGGCTCCAACCTGTCTTTCCAGCTGTGTCCATCACTTCCTTTCACACACTCTATAGTCTAAGGCCCTTCTTCTGGTCTTGGAACTGACTGTACCCCCTCCCAGGAGGGGATCTTAGAGTCCCAAATCTCCTTTAAGCCTCAGGCTAAGTCCCATCTTTTATATGAAGACTTTCTTGATCTCAGTTGTTAGTACCTTAGCCACAAAAATATTCAGGTGTTTATTTTATATATACTTAAGATATGTATATGTCTCTTCCTCTTCTCTTCCCCCCTCCCCCCTTTAAGCTCTTTGAGGGCCAGAATGCTTCCATTTTTCTTTGTTATCATCTTGCTGGCTATGTAAGCTTAACAAATGCTTGTTGGTTGATTGACAGCTATCTTGTCCTTCCTAAATTTTCTGTTTTCTGGGCTACATATAGGATTACTGGTTTAAAGCTAGCATCCCTAGTTCCTTCAGCCTCTTCTCTTATGAAATGACCTTGAGGTCTTTCAGTATCCTAGTTGCTCTCTTCTACTAGATATTTCCAGCTTGTTAATGACTGTTTTAGGTTTAAGGGGCTCATTTTAGGAGATAGGAGAGGTGATATTTCCTGTCTATTCCTCACCATTTACTAGCAAATGCTTTCTAAATAGGTGGCTATGTTGTGAATTGGCCAGCCTGCCAGAGAAGCAAAAAGAAAGCCAGTGAACAAAATTTAGATATCCAGGAAGTTAATTGAGAAATATAGCACCAACAACTAACTAGGTTGGTTCCATGATGATAGAGAAGAGTACTGGAATACAGCTTCCTTGACTTCACTTAGGCCTGTGATAGGTCTTCTTACTGGTGAACCATTGGTTCTCACGTAGGGTAGGCACATGAGCTGGCCTAGCTTCTAGGCCTTTATATCTTAAGCTTATATTTTGGAGTTGTCTGCTTCTTTGCTTCTCAGTCTGAGTTATAGTATTAGGCTCTTAACATTGGCTGAAATGGGAATTGGACTCAGGGTTAGAAATGCTGCTCAGGGGGGCAGCTAGATGGCGCAGTGGTTAAAGCACCGGCCCTGAATTCAGGAGTACCTGAGTTCAAATGCGGCCTCAGACACTTGACACTTACTAGCTGTGTGACCCTGGGCAAGTCACTTAACCCCCATTGCCTGAAAAAAAAAAAAAAAAAAAAAAAAAAAGAAAAAAGAAGAAATGCTGCTCAGTAGCTTTAAGTTGGGAAGCTCCACTCTTCTAGGCCAGTTGGTAGTGGTTATCTATAGAGTTCTTATTCTTGGGAGGGGGATTAGGCTTTTTCACATAATAGCCATTATTAATACATTTCCTTTCTAAGAATTTGGACTGGACACTTTATCTCAGGAATGTAGCACAGGAAAGACAGAAACTCTCTTAAAGCAGTTAACAAGAAGAATATTAAAATAAGATATGCTGTTCTAACATAGACATTTTTATTTGAAGTATTTTCAGGCGAAAGACTTACAGGAGTGTGTTTACACAATAACATTTAGGGTTTTCCTTTATCTTAGTTTCTGGATGAATATGTTTAGCAATTTGTATGGGTTATAGATTTTTGTTTTGTACCTCACTTATGAGGAGACATGACAGGGAGCCAATTATAATACCTTTCCTAAAATGGGATGCCTGGTACTAAATAAGATTCACCATATAATATGACCAGGGTAGAAGAAGGTCTTTTTTACTTAAAAAAATTAATGCTGGGGGCAGCTAGGTGGCGCAGTGGATAAAGCACCAGCCCTGGATTCAGGAGGACCTGAGTTCAAATACACTTGACACTTGACACTTACTAGCTGGGCAAGTCACTTAGTCTCCATTGCCCTGCCTCCCCTCTGCTCCCCAAATAAAAAATTAATGCTATACATGTAAGACCCAAAAAAATCATTTTAAGAATATGCAGTTGCAGCTATGAATAGAAACCTGTATAATAATTTAAGAAGTAAATATTATAAAAGCAGTGATTTGAAAGGCTTTAAAATATACCAGTAGGGACAATAACGTAACATTTGATCCAAGTGCTTAGTTTGAATAATTGGTCATTTGATTGTAATGTAAGGGGGGGGGGGAAGCATTCTAAAATGTCTATTTATTTGATTTGATAATAGTTGATTTAAGATCATAGCAGTTTACAGGAATAATTGCTTATTTAATTCTTTATTGGCTTTTCAAAACTACCTTTTAGGATCTGCACATATACTTTGTTGACTAGAAATGTTGTGTCCTTTGTTTTTGAAGAGAACCAATGACATCACAAGGTGATATCTTGACTCATGCATGAATTGGATTTGAGTGAGGCAGAATTGCCAGCCTCTCTCTCTCTCTCTCTTTTTTAATTTTGCAGGGCAATGAGGGTTAAATGACTTGTCCAGGGTCATACAGCTAGTGCGTGTCAAGTGTCTGAGGCAGGATTTGAACTCAGATCCTCCTGAATCCAGGGCCGGTGCTTTGTCCACTGAGCCACCTAGCTGCCTCTGCCTCACTCTTTCAGAGTCATTGAAATCCGGGGGCAAGACAAAAGTCAGGATGACTGGCGGTGGCCCAGAATGCAGTGGATGCCCATAACATCTTCATTGTCTGACCAAGCTCTAAGTGCTCCAAAGCACCTGCTTCAGCTGCCTTCATGGCTGTGGAAACAAATCTGCCATTCCACTGGGGAGAAGGCTTCACATGCTTGAGTAGATACTCTATGGGTTTGTGGCCTTTTGGTTACCCTCAGCCTGGTTTAGCCCATCTGCTGAAACTTTATTTTTTATTTTTGGGATGTGGGGGCTGAGCGTGCTACAGCTTTTTGGAGTCACAGGTAAGAGTTGAGTGCCAGATGGATGCCAAAGGTAAGATGAGCAGCAAGCCCTCATACTAGAGTTGCCAGTCCCTGAACACTCATACACCCTCAAAACTGACTGGAAATTATATTTTTAGTGAAGGGAGTAAAAGGCCTTGCTCATTTATTTAATCATCTGTAGTGTTCACTGCCATGTGGTGGTTGGAATTCTAAATTGCTCAAAGCAATTAAAATTATTCTTTAAGCTTCTGAAGTTGACTTTCCTTGTCCTTTTAGAGCTGAATCTCCTTTCCTTTTACTCTGCCCTGAGACAAAATTGTGGAAGAGAAACTACTGACATATATTTTGCATGACCAGGTTTTTTTGAGGTCTATACAGCTGATGTTTGTTTTGCTTCTTTCCTCTGAGTGAAATATGTAGTCTTGAGACATGAAGAGAAATTATAACACCCTTCTAAAGGAAATTGTTCTTTGAAAACAGTTGTTAGTCAAAGCTTTTTAAAAAATTGGTTGCCTTTTATTAGCACTTCTTTCATTTTTAAATAGATGTGGCAATATGGACCATGCTGTGGAAAACTTCTTATTGAGAGCTTAGAGGCTGTTAGCACAAAAAAACTGCAGTCACATCTCATAAAATGGTAGGTAGTTCACTAGAAAAATATACAGTACAAACAGAAAATGACATCTACTTTTTATGTTTCAGTTCATTTCATCCTGCAATCCTTGTTCATATATTCATTATTTGTACTGATGTCTGTGGTCTTTGAAGGCTTAGTAAAGCTTCCTCTAATGTTGTTATTTATTACTCTCACTAATAACTAACTATACACACACTTGATGTTTTATAAAGTATTTTACATAAATTGTCACTTGAGCCTCCCATCAACCCTGTGAAGTAGACTGAGCCTGTATTAGAATCTTCATTTTAAACATAGAAATGGAGATTCAGAGAAGTTGAGACTTACTTAGGCACATGACCTGTAAGTGACAGAACTGTGACATGAATCCAGGTCTCTTCATTCCATATTCAGTGCTCTATTATATCATAGATGAACTTGTTGGTATTGTGGCTCACATCTAGACCTCAAACTGATGTGGGGTAGGGGAAGAGTCAAAGGGTCATTGAGTTAGAACACGTTTTTTTTCCGACTCTGTTTATTTTTAAGAAATGTTTTATTGTTGCCTTTCGTTTTTATGTCAGTCATTTCACTGTATTTTAACACCCCTTTTTCTATGAAGGCTTCCTTGTAACAAAAAGAAACAGTTAAGAAAAGACAAATGATTGGGTCTTAAAATATGCATTTTGTATCCATGATCTTCTACCTCTTTATCAGAAGGAGAGAGATGTGTTGCCTCAGGTTTTCTAGGACCATCATATAGTCTTTTCTAGATCATTTTAAATGGTCTTTCATGTGCTTAGCTTTCTTTTACTGTAGTAGTCATTGATATTTTATGTGTTTGGGTATATTCTCATGATTCTATTTACTTAACACAGAATTAGTTTATGCAAGTCTTCTCGTGTTTCTTTGAACTCATCATTTCTCATCAGTTACATATACCATACCATGTTCAGCCATTCCTCAATAGATGGACACCCACTTGGTTTCTCATTTTTTGCTACCACAAAAAATAATGCTATAAGTGTTTTGGTATACATAGAAACCTGTTTTCTCTTTGACCTCTTTGGGGAATATGCCCAATTGTGGAATTGCTGAATCAACGTGTATAAAACAGCTTATTGACTTTTGTCACATAATTGTGAATTGATTTCTAGATTGGTTAGACTAATTTACAACTCCAGTGTGCCTGCCTTTCCCCTATAACCCTTTTCCATTTTCCCCTTTTTTCCCTCTTGCCAGTTTGATGGCTATGAGGTGAAAACTTCAGAGTTATTTTAACTTTCAGTAGTTATTTGGAACATTTTTTTCATGTTTCTTGATAGCTTGTAAATATTTTGAAAACTGTTCATATTTGTTTGCTGTTTATCTCTTGGGAATGCTTTTAATATTCCTGTAACCCCCTTTCTTTCCTGAGACCTGTGCTATTCTTTTTCTCTGGTTCACCACTCCCCTTCTTTGTGATCTAAATATATGTCATCTGTCTTCTCTTTTGGACTTGTTTTTATTGAGGGATATGTGGGTGTCTATTGTTTTCATAGGACAGGTGGATAGTAACATAGAACATGATTAGAAATTGTCTTCTTTCTCTTTGGAATACTTGCAGTGAAAGTTTGGCTGTGAAAGGTATAAGATCGGTTGCCATTCTCAGATTTCTTGTACTTTATTTTAGAGAAGCTATATACATGAGGATAATGTATTGCTTTGTATTATATGTCAGATGAGTGGCAGGCAGTAAGTTCAATGAGGAAGCCAGAGGAAGGTACCAAAGTCTTTGGGATTTGGGGAAGGAGTGCAGCGGCCATAAATGGTCAGGCTTTGGAGGTCTGGAAGAATTAGGAAGGTGTAAATGTTCTTGGGGGGATGGGTGGGAAACCATTTTGTATACATACCCTTATTACACATAGTACCTTGTTAGGCTTTTATAAGAGATGAATAGTGACCTCTGCTTTCTAAGGATTTATAATAATCTGAAAGGAATATTTAGAGATGTATGCTATGTTTTTCTCTATAGAAATTCTACTTTGATAACTTATTGTGGTGTGGAGGTGGATATGGCTTTTCAGTCTATATTGGCATGACGTAAACTCTGTGTTAACAAAGATAGAAAGTATGAACAAAATGACAGTGACCCTTAGGAGAAACCTACTAAATTGGAGAGACTCCACCCCAGCCAGTCTTCAGTGTAACAAATGTTTTAGCTGCAGAAACTTTCCAAAAGAAGGCTAGAAAGCTTTCAATCTGGACTCACACAGATGGAATAAATCATGGATTGAAGGTGTAAACTTTTTATCTCCTCAAGGGTCTTGCAAGGGACTCTCCACAAAGTGTATATGTGTGTGTGTGTGTGTGTATATATATATATATGTGTGTGTGTATATATATTGGGGTTAAGTGACTTGCCCAGGGTCACACAGCTAGTAAGTGTTAAGTGTCTGAGGCTAGATTTGAACTCAGGTACTCCTGACTCCAGGGCCGGTGTTCTATCCATTGTGCCACCTAGCTGCCCCCACAAAGTAGTTTTATTGAATGTTTCTTGAGTAAGTACAGCTATAATACAGTATAATGATGTAATTCTCTACCCAAGGAACTGAGAAATATAATAGAGTGGTGTTTTTAAAAATGAGGTCAGGATATGTTTCTGAATGATTTAGGAAAATTTTCATTTGAATAATCTTGATTTCTGCCTCAGTCTTCAGCTTCACTGTGATTGGAGATCTGACCTTTGTGTTATTGTCTTGGCATGTGTTGAAAATTAGGTGCAAACTCCCAAATCTACAAAGCAGAATAGGGAAGAGGGAAGGGCAGGCAGAATATATGGAGAAGCTTTTGATTTCTTCTCCTGCTGCTTTTCAAAACTGGAATTTTTTTGGGGGGGGGAGCTTGATGTTTAAAGGATACATATTTGTCTTCATCTTTGGCATTATGCCTTTCTTTTTTAAAGCTTGCTACTGTCCTAGTAGGAATTTTGTCTGATGTTTTAAGCCAAGCCTGGGGGATGAGCATATGATTTCTTTAACTGCTGCTATATCAAGTTATCTGGGGGTGGGAAGATGTGGCAAAATGGAAATTGGCATCTTCCTTCCAGAGTCCTGGCAGATGCTTTTTTTGAGATTTGCTCTGGAAATCATAGTCTAATTTGACTTTGGGTCTTTACATTCATTTCTATTAATTTCATTTTTGTATATTTGTTAATATAACATCCTTTATAGGGCAGCTACTAAGAACATAAATCTGAACGTGCTATTATTTCCTTAAAGAATTCTGTACTAGGCATTGAGGGGGATAAGCCTAGAGTCTCAGCCCTAATAATCTAGTAGGAGAGGTTGCACATTTACATATCATAAGAGTTGTTCTTGTGGAAGTCTTAAGTATTGAAAGTGCTTTCGGAGTAAAGGGAAAGATCTTTCTGTCAAATTGGAGCAAGTGAAATGACCTCATAATGAAGGAAGACTGGGCTAGAAGTAGCATTTGAGCTGGGATGCCCAAGAATCAGTAGGAATGCACCAATTCCAGGAGGAGGGAAGCTCAGACACAGCAAAGATGCAGGGTCCTGTTTGACAAGAGTTAGAAGCAGTTTGTCTGGAGTAGATGCTTTCTTGTAGTGACAGAAGTCTGGAGGTTTGTGGAAACCATGGGCCAATATCACAAATGAATCTCAATGCAAAAATATTGAGTAAAATATTGACAAAGCAACTTCAGCAAGATATTCAAAAGAGTATTCACTTTTACCAGGTGGGAATTATAAACAAATGTAAGGATGGTCTGACATTAGGATAACTATAAGACAATATCAATAACAAAAATAATATAAATTATATGATATCAGTAGATACAGAGGCTTTTGGCAAAATATAGTATCATTCATGT
This sequence comes from Dromiciops gliroides, assembly GCF_019393635.1. NCBI lineage: Eukaryota > Metazoa > Chordata > Mammalia > Microbiotheria > Microbiotheriidae > Dromiciops > Dromiciops gliroides. The sequence continues at coordinate 616,091,505 of NC_057862.1, forward strand.
TTAAAAAGCACTAAAAAGCATAGGAATAAATGAGCCTCTACTTACTATAATAAAGTCTTTAAAAATCAGTCTGTGGGGCAGCTAGGTGTTGCAGTGGATAAAGCACCAGCCCTGGATTCAGGAGTACCTGAGTTCAAATCCGGCCTCAGACACTTGACACTTACTAGGTATGTGACCCTGGGCAAGTCACTTAACCCTCATTACCCCGCCGCGGGGGCCCCCCCCCCCAATTCAATCTGTGATGAAGAAATATGAAAAGCCTTTCCAGTACTAGAAAGGATAAAGAAAGGATGGTCATTGTCACTGCTCTTATTTGATAGAGTTCTAGAAATGGTACCTATAGCAATAAGGCAAGAAAACTTAGTTAAAGCAATACAAATATGTGAGAAATAGGTTTTGGGGGGATCCTATTGAGTAAAAGAACTGGTGAGAACACTTATGAGTGTAAGAGTCTTGATCTTGTTTATCATCTCCCTCTTCCATCTTTTCAACCCCTTTTTCCTTTATTTTTTTCTTCTCTAGATATCTCCTTCCCCCCTTCTCTGCTATGATTAATCTCAGTTCAGTATGTATCTGATTAAAACTGTGGATACGAAGGTGGGAATGATTTAGTCTTCTATGCTTTTGAATTCCTTTACCTAAATGATTCCTGATCTGGATTTTTGGTTTATGTTTGTTTAGAGCTGGCTGAACACTTGAAGGAGGTTGGATGGTGATATTGCCTTTCATATAGATAAAGGCCCAGAGGGGTCATGCTGCTTGTCAAAGATGACAAATGGCAGAGATGGGATTTGAACCAAAGGCCTTTGACTCCAAATCCTGTCGTCTTTCCTTGTGGTGAAGCTATATGAAGATTTGTGCCAAGGGGTCCTCCTACTGCTTCTTGACTACTACAGAATGATTTTATTTATATGGACAAATAATAGCATGATTTCATTCTTTGTACTTGTACCTCCAGCACCTAGTACAGTGCCTAGCACATAGTAGGTGTTTAAGTTCTTGTTTGGTTGATATTAAAAGCTAGAATATTACAGGTTAGTTTTTCAAGTATATATCAGTACTAGGAAGCAGAGTGTCATAGCAGTATTCAATAGAATCTCAGGAGTTGAAAATGACATTAGAAGTAATTTAGTGCAGGGGCAGCTAGGTGGCGCAGTGGATGAGAGTACTGGTTCTGGAGTCAGGTGTACCTGAGTTCAAATGCAGCCTCAGACGCTTGACACTGACTAGCTGTGTGACTCTGGGCAAGTTACTAAACCTTGATTGCCTCCCCCCCCCCCCAAAAGAGTCCTTTAGTACAACTGCTATCTGAAGCATGAATGTCCTGCAACATACCAGACAATTAATTGGTTAGAGAGTAGCATTACTAAAAGTATAAAGGACTAATAGTCCTTCATGGAGACAGAGGCTCAGAATTGAAAGTATGATTGGGAACAAGTCAGAGTCCTGTTAAGGTCTTATGTTGTTGAGGAAAACTTAAGAGTTGGCTCTTATTGAGGTGAAATAGATTCTAGTTGGTCCTCAAGTATGTCTGTAGGGATTAAGAAATCTTGTAGTCCCTTGTTGAGATCTCTTTGGGAAAGCAAAGAGTTAACAGGTAGATTCCAGCTCCCTAGAAAGTTCCAAAGAGCACAGACTGATGCCTTTTTCCATAGTCATTCGTGGTTTTTGACAGAAGACAAACTTTATTGTTATGTCATCAAAAAGAACCACTGTTAAGGTGATGAACTATTGGAACCTGTTGGGGTGAGCATAGGTTCAGAGTATCTAAATAAGAGGTATTCTAGTCAACATCTTCACTTTTCAGTGCACAGAAACTGAAGCCCAAAGAAGTTAAATCATTTCCACAGGGTTATACAAGAAGTAAATAGTAGCACCAGGATTCAAACCCAATCACTGATGCCAAATCCAGTGTTATTACTGTCCTGTCATTAGCTTTTGGCCAAAAAATCATGGATTTCTTCTCCATCAGTCTTCATCTTGCCCAGAAAAACCTCCAGTTTTCTTGAATTCTTATTATAACAAGTTTTTTGGGATTACTTTTAAACATTTGCAACTTTCACTAACTATTCCTGATTACACATGTTATTTATTGCTTGGTCTGTTTTGAGCATGAGTAGGTAAAGGCATAACGGAAGGTAAAGTACAGGAGATCTTTCTGCATTTTGGGATTCTCTCTTCTGGGCTCTCACATTCAAGTTTTCTCATTACAAATCCATGTTTGTTTTTTTCTGACCTTGGGGTTCAACAGTATTGCATGCTTGCAATTAATGGTGTTTCTTATCTTGCTTGATTACTTGGAAGAGAACTCATAGTGTGGTAAGGTAGACAAAGTATTCCTGTTTAAAACTATTTCTCTCCAAAAGTGTTTAACCATTTGAGTTTCTTTGGGTTAATGATCTCTTTTGGGGCACTACAGATAGTCACTGGGTCAGTTCACACTTCAATCAAGAAGCCTTCATTAAATAACTACCGTGTTCCAGGCACTCGGCTAAGCCCTGGGGATACAAAGAAAAAGGGACAGATACTACTCCCAAGGATCTCACATTCTAATTGGGGAGATAATACATATGGACCATAATAAAATAAAGTGGTTTAGGGAGGACACTGGGTAGGAGGAGTTAGGAAAGGCTTCATGAAGCAGATAGTGTTTGAACTGAGCCTTGAAGAAAACCACTGATTCTTGGCCGATGAGGAGATGTATTCAGGTATGGGAGACAGCCATTGCAAGGACACAGACAGAGACAGGAGGGGGTGTCATACAAGGGACAGTTAGTAGGCAGTAAGGCCCCACAGTAATAGAGACATTGGGAGTGAGGATGAGGGGAAGAAGACTAGAAGGATTGAAGGGCTATGTTGTTAAGTACTTTCTTGGCCAAAGGAGTTGATTAGCTAGAGGTAATAGGGAAGCCTGGAGTTTGAGGTGGGAGGAGGGGCTATGGTTTAACATCATCAGACCTGTACTTTAAGGAACTCAGTTTGGCTGCTGTGTAGAGAATGTATTGGATTGGAGAGGGACATGAGGCAGGAAGAGTAATTTGGAGGCTCTTGGAGTAGTTTAGGTGAGAGGTGTGAAAGGCTTGAATCTAGAGTCTTGGTCTTGTGAGTGCAGAAAAAGGGGTCATATTCAAGAGATGTTTTGGAGACAAACATGACAGGATTTGGCAACTAATTGGATACTGTCAGGTAAGGTAAGAGAGACATTGAGTATAACATGGAAGTTTAGAACTAGTATGACTAGAAAGGTGAGAGTTAACAGGGAAGTGGTTTAGGGGAAAGGATGGGTTAAGTTCTGAACATGGGGATTTTGAACTTCAGTAGCTGTTGATGATGAATTGGCACTCTTGATAGAGATGAATCTGCTTAGAGATATTTGAACCCTTAGAAACTAGTGGCATCACCAAAAGGGAGACCATAGAGAGAAATAAAGAATGCAGCTTAGGACAGATCTCTGGGGTACATATATTGCTAGGGGGTGATTATGGGTGATGATTCAGCAAAGGGGATTGAGGAAGAGTGATCAGGTAGGTCAGAGAAGACCCAGGAATGAATTAATGTTAGGACAGGGTAAACCATTGTCACATTCTTGATAGAGCTTAAGAAGAAAGAGCATTGATATGATGCCACCACCAGATTTAGCAGTTAAGAAAGAGGTGGTCAGTAACTTTGGAGAGAATAGTTATGAGGTTGGCTGTCAGACTGCAGAGGATTTAGAGGAGAGGAAGTGGAAGCAGCAAGTATTCATTCATTCCTTCCTCTTTCTATCTTTATTGTGAGTAACAGTGGATCCTTATATTTATGGGATTTCTCCTTTCTTCCTTGTTAGATATGGTCTGCTGGTTATGCTTCTTAAGACTATTTTCCTTTTATATGTTAATGGTTTTCCCCTGCTTTTTAGCCATAAACCCTCCTTTGTCATTTCTCTTAGAATAACTATTTGAGCCTACTGGGAAGGAAATTATTGTTTGGGTTTAAAAAGCAGTGGTTAGAGCAGTGTTATCCTAAGGGAAATTCTTTAGATGTCTGGTTAGATTCTTGGATCCTCTTCAAATTTTCCTATAGCTTGGAGCCATTGTTTGTAAAGAGTAGTAGTTTGCATATTGGGGTGCTTCTTTTGTTTTGTGATCTTACTGATGTAGGTAGTATCCCCAGTGATTTAGATTCTTAAATTGTGGGTCATAATGCCATATGGGGTCGAGTAATTGTGGGGGGGGTCCTCAAAATTTGGCAACAGTAAATGGTCATGTAGACCTATTTTATATACCTACATACCCAGGATTGCATAAAAATTTCTCAGGAGAAAAGGAGTTGCAGGTGGAAAAAGTTTAAGAAGTCCTAATATAAATGACAACCTCTCTGTGTCCTCCTGTAAAAACAGAAAGGTATAGTCAGGGTGATTTTAATAAGATTGTTTTTTGATCGAATGCCTCTCTCATCAAGCATAGCAGTTATAGTTCTATGAGGCAGCATAGGAGAGGGCAAAGAGCTCATTGCATTTGGAGTTAGGATCTGGGTTCAGCTCCCACTCTGAAGTTTACCACTGGTATTAGGTAACTTGCTGGGGCTTTGGCTTTTTCATCTGAAAAATTTGGAGGTTGGATTAGATGATATTCAGAAGCCATTTCAGTTCTAAATCTATGATCCTGGGGCAGCTAGGTGGTATAGTGGATAGAGAACCGGCCCTGGATTCAGGAGGACCTAATTTCAAATATGGCCTCAGGCACTTGACACTTACTAGTTGTGTGACCCTGGGCAAGTCACTTAACCCCAATTGCCTCACCCCAAAAGAAAAAAAAAATCTATGATCCTGCGATTACTCTCTTTCCATGCTGGTGCCAAAAACTTTAACTCTATATTCCTAGACTATTTAAAAAATTTTTTTTTAAATTTATGCCTAGACTATTTAAAAAACCTTCTGACTGGACTCCTTGCCCCTAGACTCTCCTCCTTCCAGTTATTCTGTAAACCAAAATCAGATTAAGCTTCTACAGTAGAGCCCAAACTAGAAAGTACCAGAATCTGTACTTGAGGCAAGGACCACTAACCACCTGGGTCATGGTATAAAAGGTGTTGTCCAGTGTTGTCAGTCAGCAAGTGTTCATTAAGCACATTAAGCATGCCCAAGGCCTACAGGATGTACTTGGGATACAAATGTAACGATTGGAATGACGCCACCTACTGGAGAGTTACTGTAGGAAATCTCTGCCATGAGGAGAAGGCATCTGAGGGCAAGCCATGCAGTCAGGTCCTTGGTGTCAGGAAGTGACATTTGCTCGTGGGTGCTGTCTATCAAGGCTACCAGCCAATTAGCTTGGAGATGTGTGTGCATGTGGATGGGATGTTGCCAGTTTCACAGGAGGCTTGTGGGATGAAGGAGGTGTGGCTCTTGCTCTTTTGTCTGGACTCTCGTGGAGAGTGGAGCTAAAACGCACTCTCCCTTTGGTAGATAGATGAATCTAGGCCTCTTTCTCTCTTCACCAAATTTTTATTTTCCTTAATAAATGCTTAAAAGTCTAAACTCTTGCTAAGCTTCTAATTTATTGGTGACCACTCATTAGATATTTTAGACAGTATAGCTAGAATTTTAGCCCCTTACACAAAGAAAGGCAAAAATCCAATCCCTGCCCTCAAGGAGTTCATATTCTAATAGGGGAGATGACACACAAACAAATATTCAACCCCTAATGGTGAGAAGGAAGGCCAGTGTTGCTGGTTCGTAGAGTAGAGGGGAGTAAGTATAAGAAGATTGGTATTTGATCCTGCAGGTAATAGAGAGCCTTTGGAATTTATTGAATGGGGAAAAGGCAGGGGAAGACATGGTCAGACCTGCCCTTTAGGGGGAAGAAGGAAAGGGAATAAGTGTTTATATAGTGCTCACTATATGCCAGGCACTGCTCTAACCACTTTTTACACATACCTCATTTGATCTTACAAAGGAGGTGCTATTATTTATTGTTCTTGTTTTAAAATTGAGGAAACTGAGGCAAACAAGTGACTTGCCCAGAATTACATAGCCAGATTTTAACTCAGGCCTTCTGACTCCAGGCCCAGCACCTTATCTGCTGTGCCACAATTTAATGGTTGATTGAAGGGTGGACTGGAGGAAGGAGAGAGACATGACGTTATTTCATTTGGCCAATTGTGAGGTAATAGGCTGTGTACTAGGATGACAGTTGTGAATGGAAAGAAGGACATACATTTAAGATGTTGTGAAGGTAGAAGTGACAAGACTTGGTAACAGATTAAATATTTGGGTGAGTGTGTGAGAAATCAGTGATGACACAGATTGTGACCCTGGTTAATTGGGAGGAGCTGGTCCCCTCAACAATAATTGGGAAGTTTGGTAGAGTGTAGGGTTTGGGAGAAGGATCATGAATTGTTTTGGAAATGTTGAGTTCTAGATAGATTTCTCTGGTGCACCAGTTTTGCAGTGTGATGGAGGCCTAGATAAATAGATCTTAGAGTCATCTGAATGGAAATGATAACTGAATTAATGGAAGCTGATGATATCACCAAACAAAATCATATCGAAGAGAATAGGACCTAGGACAGAAACTTAGATAGCAGCCACGGTTAATAGGCTTTGATCCATCCAGCAAAAAAGATTGAGAAGGATTTGTGAAGTAGGAAACCTAAGAGAGAAGCAGTGTTATGGAAACCTAGGGAGAAGAGAACAAGGAAAAGAGGATAATTGTGTTAAAGGCTACAGAAAAATCAAGAAGGATTAAGAATTATAATTGGTGTCACTGTCCTTTTTCATCCATTTACCATTTTTCAGTATTAATGATTTAAGTAAGATTGGGGCATTTGCATGAAAGATCATTTTCTTTCTTTTTTTAAATTTTGGCATTGATTCTATGTTAAGTGATGTTTGTATTCATCTGATTCATAAATGACTCCTACATTAGTAATCAATCATGTTGTCAGTAGATTTTTTTCTTTCCTTTATTTAGTTATTTATTTTATCTATTCACCTACACATTTATTTATTTGCTTTTGGTGATGGTATCTAATGCTCACTATGTCCAGTGCTCCCCGTATTTTTTCTTGAAATATTTATGAATTGAGAGAAATGTCTATGGAGTCTACAAACTATCAGCATCTCATTTTGTAGTTCTGAACCACATTTTCTAACAGTTTCTGCTGTTTTCTTTGCTCACTTTTGCATTGAAGGGAACAAGCATTTATTAATTGCCTACTATATGCTAGTTACTGTACTAAGTACTGGTGATAGAAAGGCAAACCCCCATACCCCACACCCCAGTCCTTATTCTTAAGGAGTGCATAGTGTCATGGGGAAGATATCATTCAGACAACTACATTTTCAACAGGAAATAGACAGGATACATTGGAGCTAAATTAACAAGAGGGAAGGGATTAGCACTAATGGGGATACTGACAAGCGTCTTTCAGAAGGTTGGATTTGAGCTGAGGCCCAAAGGAAGCCAAGGAAGTTACGAGATGGTGATGAGGAGGGAGAATATTCCAGGCATGGGGCACTGCCAGTGAAAATACTCATTCAGGAGATGGAAGTAGCCTATTCCAGGAAAGGTAAGAAGACTTGGATCACTGAGTGGTAGAGTATTGGGGAGGGAGGGACGTGTCAGAAGACTGGAAAGGTAGGAAGGGGCCAACTTATGAAGGATTTTAAAAGCTAAGCAGAGGTTTATATTTGATCCTGGAGTCACTTAGGAGGTTATTGAATTGGTGGGTAGTTTGACATGGTCATACTTGCACTTGAGGAGGATCAATTCCACAGCTGAGTGGAGGATAGATTTCTGAAACTTGGGGCACAGAGACCAACCAGAAGACTTCTTCAGTGGTCCAAGAGTAAGGTGATGAGGGTCTTTACCAATGTGGTGTCAGTGTCAGAAGGGGGCATATTTGAGAGATATTACCAAGGCTCAAATGACAGAACTTGGCAACTGATTTGGACACTAGGGTGAGAGAGTGAGGAGTTGATGACACCTGGGTGACTGGGAGGATGGTGGTATCCTTGACTGAAATAATAGGGAAGTTAGGAAAGAAGGTAGGAGGGTTTGGGGAAAGATAATGAGTTCGGTTTTGGACATGTTGATTTAAAATGTATCTCTTGGTGTGTTGATTTAATTGGGAAGATTTTTTTTTTTTTTTACCCCTACCTTTTCTACAACTGATGTCACATAAGTTGAAATTTTTTTTCTTGACTTATTTGTATTTTATTTTCCAGTGACGTGTAAAGATAGTTTTCAACATTCGTTTTTATAAGATTTTGAGTTCCGAATTCTCCTTTACTCCCTTCCCTCTCTCCAAGCCAGCAAGCAATCTGATAATAGGTTATATAACACAATTATGTAAAACATTTCCACATTAATCATGTTGTGAAAGAAAAATCAGAACAAAAAGGAAAAACCATGAGAAAGAAAGTGAAAATAGTATGCCTTAATCAGCATTCAGATTCCATAGTCCTGGATGTGGATAGCATTTTCCATCAATGAGTATAAGGTGAAATTTCATTAAGGTATTTTTTAAAATAAATGCATATCTTGAGCACTGAAGCATAAGATGAACATCTTATGAAATGTTTGTTGTTGACTTTTTATTTTTTGGTGAGGCAATTGGGGTTAAGTGACTTGCCTAGGGTCACACAGCTAGTAAGTGTTAAGTGTCTGAGGCTAGATTTAACTCAGGTACTCCTGACTCCAGGGCTGGTTCTCTATCCACTGCGCCACCTAGCTGCCCCTGTTGTGGACTTTTGATGCAGAATTATAGATTTAAAGCTGGAAAGGATCTTAGAAGTCATCTAGTCCAGTACTCTTATTTTACAGATGAAAAAACAGACCCAGAGAATTAATAACTTTCCCAAGGTCACACAGATAACAGTGACTGGATCTGGATTTGAAAAAAGGTCCTTTGACCCCAAGCCTAGCAGCCTTTCCATTGCATCATGCTGCTCTCTGATAAAACCAATTTAGCCAACTCCTTAATTTGCCTTTCTTGAAGAGAAGCTTGTGAGTCATTCTTTTATTGATTTGCAACTTTTTTGTTTTCTGGTTTAACTTAAAGCAAAAATCTCAACATTGGTTTTTGATCTTGTTGAATTTCTTCAGCAGTGTTAATCACTGTACAAGGATCTTGAATTTAAAGTATCAACAGTTAATGTTTTGAGAATGTCTAAAAACTCTTGATTCTTACCCTCCTTTGCCCTCTTTTTCTGCTGTTGGTGGCCTTCATGTAGATCATTAATTAGACTTGTTTTGATGGACTGCTTGTTTTCATTACTTCTTGCTACCTGGTTAGCCCACTTCCTTTTCTAGGTGTATATCTCACACATAACTCTTAGATTTCCTTGTATAATTGGTAATATTGTAGCCTTTCCACCTCCCACTAAGTACCTGTCTATATTCCTCGTTGAGTCATTTGCTTTCATTTCATTTCTCATATATCCAATTTGTGGTTTTTAGACCCCCCCCCGTGAGAAAAATATAAACACTACTTTTAAAGACTCAGTAGTTATATTTGATGACAAGCCAAAGATTTTATTGTTTTTTAAAATTCCCTAAAATTTATAAACACATAATTTTTATGCCTCAGTATTTTGTAAGTGAAAACAGCAGAAATCATTCCTGTGACATCAAGGCTGGTTACTGTGGTAACAGAATTGACTTCAAGTGGGAAGAAGCAGAAAAATATGGTAGGAGTCTTGCTCTTCCCCCCCAAAAGACTTTTGGGGAAAAATTTCATGAGTCCATACTTAGGAAGAAAAGAGAATAGTCAAATTACATGGTTTTTTATAATACAGTTTCAAAATCTTGTTATGCTTCTGTGCATGGGGCAAGATAGTAATGAACATCAGCATTTTATAGTTCAATTACTACTATTCTCCTGCCCCATGTTAAATTCTATTTGGAGCCTTAAAAATTTATACAATGTTTTTATACTAAAAGTAGATATTATCTGCTTCCTAATTAATCTTTTTTTCAAGATTATTGGTGTATTGCCACCAAAGCCAACAACTGGTAGCATTTATTGACTGTATATAACATATAGAGTTCACTGAGCTAGGTTTTAGAAATAACAACCTGTCTTCAAAGTTTAACTGCAGGTAGTTCAAATCCTTCCTCTCCTTTCTTTTTTCTCTCATCATTTTACCAGAGATATCTGGAAAGCCCCAGGTCTAACACTTTGCCATGAGGGAAAGCAGAATAATGGCCTTGAACATTTTGAAATGCTGTCATCCAGAAGGTCACTAGCTGCCACTCAGTGGCATAGAGCATTGGGCCTGGTGGCAGAATACCTGAGTTCAGATGTGGCCTCAGACACTGGATAAGGAAATGGCAAACCACTCCAGTATCCTTGCCAAGAAAACCACATGGACAATATTATGCTAAGGTCCATGGGTTTGCATAGAGTCGGACATAACTGAATAACAACGATGACATTTTCTGTTCCTGGGATCACATTATAGAGTAAATGAAATATGAGAAATCTGATTCAGGAATGATCAGGTGTTGAGAGTTTATAAGTTGTAGCACGTATATTTGCATGTTCAATATTAAAATGCCTTTCAATTATTATTCTGGGGTACCTTAGGGTTTTTTGTTTTTGCCATTTAAGTCATGCTGTACTTTAAAATTCTGTCTCTTGTGGAAATTGCTAAAAACTTTAGTTATGCCATTCACTTTAATAGTTGTATGATACTAGGCAAGTTCCTAAAATCTGATATAGCATCTTAGAATCATGGAATTTGGATTTAGAAGGGATCTCAAAGGCTATCTAGTTCAAACCACACATAGCTCTTCAGTCGTTTTCAGTCATCAGTCATGTTCAGCATTTCATGACTCCATTTAGGGTTTTCTTGGCAGAGATACTGGAGTGGTTTGCCATTTCCTTCTCCAGCTCATTTTTAGATGAGGAAACTGAGGCAGAGTTAAGTGACTTGCACCCAGGATCACATAGTTTGTAAGTGTCTGAGGACAGATTTGAACTCTTATCTACTGAGCCACGTAGCTGCCTTACCTATAATAATATATTTGACAGGCAGCAATCAGCCAGCTTAATTGTTAGCAATTTTTTCCTTGCATTGAGTTTATATTTGCCTCTTTGCAACTTCCAGCCACCCCTTCTGGTTCTTACTTTTGGGGCGAAGTCTTACTCATCATCCCCATGACATCCCTTTAAATACTTGAACACAGCTAACCTGTCACCTTTGGGTCTTTTTTTCTCAAAACTCTGTGTGTCTAGTTCCTTCAGTTAGTCCTCCTGTGTTATGAGCTAATGACAAGGCCTTTCACTATTCTGACTGCTTTCTTCTGGATGCCCTCCAGCTTACAGTGCCCTTCTTGGTATACTAGAACTTACTATACCAGACCTGAACACAACATTCCAAATGAGATCTAACAAGAGCAGAGTATAGTGGGTCAATCACCTTCCTGTTCCTGGAAGTTGTGCCCTTCTTAATGTAGTCATAAGACTGCATTAGGTCCTTGGCTGCCAAATCACACTGTGGACTCATTGAGCTTTCAGTTCACGTATATCCCCCAATCTTTTTCAGAACATCTTACTATCTGTGCTTTCTCCATTTTAAAATTTGGAAGCTAATATTTTGTACTGAAGTACAAGACTTTCTATTTATCCCTATTATATTTCATCTTCTTAGATTCAAATCAGTATTTTAGCTTATCCAAGGTCCTTTTGGATTTTGAATGCCCTGCACTGTGTTAGCTATCTTACCCAGCAGTGTGTCATCTGCACATTTGATGAACAGATCACCGATGCCTTTTGGATACCCAGGTCATCCATACCCAAATAGAAGTTTCTCGAGTGGAGACCCCTTGCCATACTGACATAGAATCATTCATGAACAGTTACTCTTTTGAATCTGTCTAGCTTGTTATGAGTTGATATGATTGTATTATTGTCTAGTCCCTGTTAGTCATCTGTTCCTGGGATCACATTATAGAGTAAATGAAATATGAGAAATCTGATTCAGGAATGATCAGGTGTTGAGAGTTTATAAGTTGTAGCACGTATATTTGCATGTTCAATATTAAAATGCCTTTCAATTATTATTCTGGGGTACCTTAGGGTTTTTTGTTTTTGCCAGAATTTTAAAGTACAGCATGACTTAAATGGCAAAAAAGGACAGCCCCCCCTTAACTTAGGAGGTGAATGGAAAGAACAATGATAACTGATCAAATAAAGAAGGCAGAGCTTTCATCATTTTCACTGTATTGGTTATTCTTCTTTGCAAAGAAAACAGTCACAAAATAAACATTGAAAATTTTTGGGTCCTTCCTTTTTTCCCAGCATAAATTAAAAAAACAAAACAAAAATAAAACCCTTTTTGTTGTCCTTAGCGTCTCTCACCAGCCTCAGCTCATCCTGACCTTTAACATTGCTGATATTGTTTTTTATATGACTGAGCCATATTCTTGTCTTCATAAAGAATAATGATAGTAGTAGTATTAATAATAGCTAACATTTAAACAGTGCTTGTTATTTGCCAGGCATTGTGCTAAGTATTTACAATTATTATATCATTTGAACCTTACAGCAACCCTGCAAGGTAGGTGCTATTTTTTCTTTTTACAGATGAGGAAATTGAGGCAAACAGAGGTTAAGTGACTTGGCCAGTGTCACATAGCATATAGGGGTCTGATGTTGGATTTGAACTCAGGTCTTCCTTGCTCCAGGCTCAACTCTGTATCCACTAGGCCCCCTAACTGCCTCTAGGTGAGTCAAGAAATTATTATCCATTCTGTTTTTTGGTAGAATTAGGGTTTCAGCAGATGTGTGACAAATAGAAGTTTTCCATAGTACTATTTCATACCTCCATACCAGGTTTGTGATTTCTTTCCTAAGCTCTTTTTTCTTTTTTCTCTGTCCAGGGGTTCTGTAGTACATTGCCATGATAGAATCATTTCCATTTCTCCTTCCTTTGACTTTTACCCAAATAGTCAATCCTCTCTTGTATCTGAATTTCCTTTCATGAATGTACTTCTTAATGTACAGTGCCATCCTGCTCTCCCTATTACCTATCCTGTTTCTTTTGAATAAATAAAGTATACCCATCCAGAGCCAGGGTCCAGTCATGGATTTCATACCATCAAGTCTCAGTTAATATGTATCAGGTCAATTTCCCCCTCCTTGAATTAGGATTTCTGGTTCATCTAGTTAGTTATCTAAACCTTCGGTCTCAGTGTCTAGATATTTGAGGTTGTGGGTTTTACTAATGGCTCCTTTCTTGGGCTTTGCCTCCTGTTAATTTTTGGATATCTCAGCTGCTGTTTTCCCTACTTTGAGATTTTTCCCTGTAGTATCTAATTTTGGAGGTTTACAATGGCAATCTTCTACTTCCCCATATTTTTAAATTTTATAGCCCTTTTGATTATATTTACAATATTTTCTTACCAACCTTTGTTGGTTATAATCTTTCTCTGGCCAGAAATATGTTAACCATGTATCATAACCCTTAAAATTTAAAAATTTAAAACCCCATTCTCAGAAATCACCTTGTTAGCCGATGTTTGTTTCTTAAGTTACTTTTTCTCTTCTTCATTTCTTGCTTGGTCTTCTTGCCCAATACTTCATAGTCATTGATGCTATTTTTTAGGTTCCTTCAGTTAGTGTCATTTGTGACCATGCGAATCACCAAAAGTAAATGGTTGTCATCCATTTTGCTAAGTCTTGGGAGGTTTGGTATTTTGTCTTGTAAATATGCTCCAGGATCACTAAAGATTTCTATTATTGCATCGGGTCTACAAGTAGCTTAATACGTTGTAGTAGATCATCTCTCACCTGATAACTTATGTGGCTCGGTTATAGGAAGACAGCAAACTTCTTCAGAGCATCCAGCATTCTCCACTTTAGGAAGACCCTCAAATGTGTTTTTAAGCTCTACTTGTACAGCTGTCCATTTCCTTCCCCTTTCTCTTCTCTGTAACACTCTTCCCATGCTCTGTCATCTTGACAGAGTCAGGTCTCCTGTCCTCCACTTCTCTCCTCTCTCCACCCCTTTTTCTTTTCCATTGAAACTTTTCATTTGTTACTTGTAGGAGCTATTCTTTCTCACTTCATGGGGTGTGGAGAGGTGTTCTTTGAGCTCCCTCACCCTTTCAAAACAGACAAACCTATACTTGTTGTTCAGATAAGTCACTTATGTGACAGTGTGGCAGAACTACAAACATCACACCCTTACACACTTGATGCAAGTCACTTTACAAGTATAATTCTTCCCCTGCCCACACCACATTGGTTATTTTGAGGGAAGTACTTTGTAAATATTAGAGTTCAACAAATAAACTAATATTATACCTAGTACTTGTTACTAAGTTATTACTTCTTAAGACTTTATTATTTTCATTTCTAGTACCTGAGATTTCAGTAAAACTGTTTAACGAATCTATTTATGCTTAGTATGAGCTAATATACCAGGCCATATTCTTAGATGTTAAAATTAACTGATCAAATACTAGCTAATAGCAAGAATAGAGTTTTCCTGTAGCAGATAACTTAATATAAAATTTATTGAGTGCTACTTTGTATAAGATGCTATTTTTAGGCACAGTAGCAGATTCAAAAATGTCTAAGATAAGCTTTTGCACTCAAGGAGGTTGCATACTAATTTGTGAAATAAGATAAAATTCCCTGTTTGTGAAGCTTTTGTTGGTTTTCTGCCAAACCCTTCTTCCCTAACCAGAAGTGATCTTTCCTTCCTCTGAGAATTTTATATCTTATTATGTTCTTATTAAAAGAGGAAAGGGAGGAATAGCAATGGAAATTTTCTCTTCCCTATCCTTCCTTTTTGTTACTATACCTTATTCTAGACTGTCCCTAAAGCAAAGTAAGAAATACATAATATAGTGGAACTTGTGAACCATCTCTTACCCTCCCTTCCCTCTCTGTCTCCCTTTCCTTGAATGGCTTTTCAGGCTCTATGTAGGTCAGGGGCAGCCAATATTTAAGCCTGAAAACTCGTGTCAGCTGCTAAAGTAAATTTTATTTTTGGTAATGACATTTTTTTCCTTTGCTCACCTATTCTGTATTATCTAGATAAACTAGATGTTTTGTTAGCCACATATAGGAATTGTGCATATCAGCTTTTTGGAGACAGGTATTATTAGAAAACTAGTATGCACATATACATGCCGTGTATATATAGTATTTAAAATTTGATTGTGGCCTTATCTGTTCTAAATACCACACACATTTCATATTTTTAGAATCCTTTCGGTAAGTTTATATTCATTTCAAATCTGCTACAATTAATTTAAAAATGGCTAATTTGCCGTTTTAAAGAAGACCCAGCTATCTGGACATAACTTTTCATGTTGTGTCCAGACATTTGTGCTTAACTGATCCTACGCCACACACTTAACTAATAGAAATTGAGAAATATCATGATGCAGTAAAAGTTTTGCTCAGTTTGGAGACAAAGGACCTTACTTTGATCTTGACTTTTTCATTTAATACAAGTGCGATGATAGCCAAATAAGTCACTTAATCTTTCTGAGCCTCAGTTTCCTCTAAAATGAAGAAGTATTTGTATGCAGACTAGATGACCTATAAAGTCCCTTTCAGCATAAAATCTATTAACCTGTGATCTATACTAATATAACACTAAATAATAGAAATAAATAATAGAGACAGCTAGGTGGTGTAGTGGATAGAGCACTGGGTTTGGAATCGAGAAGATTTGGGTTCAAATATGGCTTCAGATACTTACTAGCTGTGGGACCCTGGGCAAATCACTTAACTCTGTTTGCCTTAGTATTCTCATTAGTAAAAATAGGATAATAATAGCACCTCAGCTATGAAATGAGATGATATTTGTAAAGCACTTAGTACAGTGCCTGGTACTAATGCTTATTCCCGTCCTTTCCCTTTGCTACATACAAAACTAGGGGCATCACCACTGATTGCTAGACTAGTGTAGATAGTGATAGAAACTCATATAAAGGAATAATTGAAGGCTAGAACAGTCTAGGAAGATTTCACAGAAAAATAAGGAAAGTCTAGAGCTGCCTTTTTATAGGTAGGATTTCCTTAAAGGGAAGGGGAAAAGTATAAAGAAATGTTTGAAGGAGGGGAAGGTCAGTACGTGGGAATGTATGTCTGTGGAGGTAGGTAAATAAGCCAACTTGAATACAGTCAGAGGGAAGTAATGTGAGAGAATGTTGAAAAGTTGGTTTGGGAAGAAGAAGGGCATGAGATGTAGTTGGTGGGAGCTCTTCAGTTTTTTATGACAGGGAAATGATAATTAGCATTGTGATTTACTGAAGTTCAGACATATGTAGGGGTGACTGGAGTCCAGGAATCTGCTTAGTGGACATTTGTAGAGGAGTCATCTATATAGCCTTTGTTTGAGGAATTCAAGGAGGGAAAAAACTGACTTTCTAAGATAATCTGTTTTACTTATAATTTTTCCAGTGATTTTGGAAGCTTTTCCTTACATAGATCCTAAATTGTAATCATTGCATACTATCTTATCAATGTTTTTTTTTAAATGTAGTATTCAGAACTGAACACTACTCCCTTTAAGATGTGATTAGAGCAGGATGTAGCTGGACTACCATCTGCCTTTCTGGATGCTCCACCCCTCAAAATGTAGCCCAGGATTGCATTAGCTTTTTTGGTTACAATGTTATAAAATTAATTCATTGAACTTGTATTTTATCCAAATTCTTAGACTTTTTCCAGATGAACTGCCATTTAGCCACAGTTCTCTTTTCTCATACTTGTAAAATCCAAATGTAGTACTTTACACTTATTCCTATTAGTCTCTTTCATCTTTTTAGATTGCAGTCAAGTGTTTCAGCCTCTTAGTATTTTTCCCTTTGAGTCATTGATCTGGTGTGTAGCTAATCCTAGACCACTTTATGTCAGCTACACATTTGATGAGTACATGAGGTCTATGCCAGATAATTAACAAAAACCGCACACACACCACAGAACCAAACACTGATCTTTGGATTATGCCGTTAGATATCAACCTATAAATGGCCACTGCTTTTGGCCTGCTCATTTAATTGGTTCCAATCCACCTATAGGCTTTCGCTGGCTTTCTTACAAAAATAATGTGGGACCTTACTATACGCTTTGCAGAAATCCAGGTAAATTGTATCTGTAAACTTTCCCTGGTCTTCTAGTCTAGTAACCCTGTCAAAGATTGCTTTCTTTTGATCTGTTCTTAATAAAGCCATGTTGGTTTTGCCATCGTTCTTTCATTTTCTAGACATTTACTTCTATAATCTAGGATTTTTCTAGCAATCAAGATTAAGCTCACTTGCCTGTACTTTGGTTGTTCCATTTTCTTCCTGTTTTTGAAAATCAGGACAGTGTTTTCCCTTCTCCAGTCTGCTTCACCTCTCCCATTCTTCATAGTCTTTCAGAGATCATTGACAGGAATGCACTAAATCACATCCATCAGTTCTTACTGTACTCTAGGGTGTAGTTCATCAGGGCCTGATGAATTAAACTCATTGAACTCAATAAAGGCAGCTATATGTTCTTATCTCCTTAGTTATCTTGAATTTTCCATTAGTTA
This sequence comes from Dromiciops gliroides, assembly GCF_019393635.1. Classification (NCBI taxonomy): domain Eukaryota; kingdom Metazoa; phylum Chordata; class Mammalia; order Microbiotheria; family Microbiotheriidae; genus Dromiciops; species Dromiciops gliroides. The sequence continues at coordinate 616,109,032 of NC_057862.1, forward strand.
TTTTTGTTCTGTCCTTTGTCCAAAGGTCATTTTTCTTGGCAGAGAAAACAGAAGCTAAATAAGCATTGAGGAAGTAGCTCTGCTTTCCCCCCTGCCATGCATTATCATTGTCTGCAACCCTGAACAGTAGGCCTGCCTCTTGAGTCTACTCTTTTCTTTAATATGAATTTAGAAACAGCTTTATCTTATACTGAGCTTATCTCCCCCTCACCTACTTATTGTGCTCTTTGGCATCAATATGTAGAGAAATTGCTATGGTTTTGTATTTGTCCTCTGTTACTTGTCCTTGAGTTAATCCTCAATATATGCCTTTATGTCTTTAGAATTTCCCTCCCCCATACCTGACTTTCCTGTATAATTTTAACCCATGGGATATTTCCTTTCCCTGAACCTATGGAGAAATCTTTTGCTCAAGGTTCCTATGTACTTGTGAGGAAAAAAAGAGATAGGCTGCATAAAGAACCACGTGGTGACTTTTTCAGAAGAGTGTGGTGGCACTATCTTTTTTTTTTTTTTTTCCAGGCAATGAGGGTTAAGTGACTTGCCCAGGGTCACACAGCTAGTGTCAAGTATCTGAAGCTGGATTTGAACTCAGGTACTCCTGAATTCAGGGCCGGTGCTTTATCCACTGCGCCACCTAGCTGCCCCCTATGGCGGCACTATCTTGAAGAGTGATGGAATTCAGGATTGCTTTCATTGGATGACTCTTCATAATACAGATTGTTCCAAAAGACTTAGTGCTGTTTTACGTGATTGAAGCTTATTATTAAGATGATGATTATTGTTAATGTATAACCACTCTTTATGTTTAGTATTTATTATCTTATTTTTACAACCTATAGGCTGGGGAGGCTTCTTAAACACAAAGGCTTGTCTCTACAGAGACTTCTTTAAAATGCCAGGATTTTTTTTTTTTCCCTTTTGGGTGGGACAGTGAAGGTTAAGTGACTTGCCTAGCTGCCCCCGAAAAATGCCAGAACTTATAAATGAGTATTGTCTTTCATAGTAATCAATCACCTTGAGAATGTATATATTGATTCTCAAAACAGGTTTGAATGTTTTTGTTTAGAATTGTCTTTAGGTCTTTTTAAAAGCCCTTTTGAGAGAACCCATTTCACTACTTCACCTTCTCCTCCTTTACCATTACTCACTGATCATTAGTTTTATTCCATGAACTTATTATCTCTGACTTTCAGTTGTTTCCAAAGCATCATCTCCATTAAAAGAGCAAAATTTCTATCAACTACTGAGAGAATGCATTTCACTGAATACTTGAGTGCCTGTACAGGTACCATGCTTAGTGTTGGAGATGCAAAGGTGAAAAAATTATACTCCTTCCTTTCAGAAAGCTTTATTTTAATGGAAATTAGAACATGAACATAAGCACAATACAAAATACAATCTTAAAAAGGGAAAAAAGAAATCTAGACAAAGCTAGATAAGAAAATTTCTTTTACTTGGCTTTATTATAGAAGACTTCTTAGAAGAGGTGGTACCTGAACTGGGTCTTGAAGGGAAGAAGTCAACATTTTGATGTGTGATAAGTACAGAGTATGTTCCCATATGAGTGCATGCACATAGGCTATAACCACATCCCTGGAGAATACAGAAGGAAATTGGAGAGCAGTCAATCATTCAACTTGAATAAAGAAGAAATAATGTTAGTATGCATTTGAATCATTTTCCTTAGAGCTCAAAGGGATCTTAGAGGATAATATATGGTGATAGTCAAAAGATCCTTGGTTCTAGAGTCAGAGGAGATAGGTTCAAGTCCTGATTCTGCCGACTATTGGTATAAACGTTGCTAAATTACCTTACCTTCCTGAAATTTGGTTACCTTGTTTCTAATATGAGGGATTCAGACATCTTTTTAGATATGGGTTGAGCTATATGTGGCCATTGAGTTAGTTCCTTTTTTACTTGAACATTGTATTATTCTCTCAAAACCTAATTCTAGAACTATGATCCTAGGCTATAATAATATGATTTATAATTGACAAAACTTAGAACGAGAGGTTATATGGCTTGCCAAGGTAGATCACAGGCTACCAGAGTTGAAATTTTAGCCCAAATTTTCCAATTATAAATTCTATACTCTTTCTACTCTGTCATGCATCTTTGGAAAAGAGGGAAGTTTTGGATTCTGACCCAATCCATTCTTGGGATTTCTAGAGTAGGAGTATGGAAGGGACCACATTTTCATAATATCATCTATGGTAATTTTTTGAAGTATATCTTTTCAGAAAAGCTAAGGTCTCTCGAGTATCTACTCTAGCTTTCCTATAGTGTAAAGTTTGTAAAATATTCTCTCTCTCTCTCTCTCTCTCTCTCTCTCTCTCTCTCTCTCTCTCTCTCTAAGTACTTCTCTCTTTTGGGAGTTAGGTAATGCAAGTTTTATATTCACTTTATAGATGATAAAAATTATGTTTGAAGCAGAGAGTGGCTTCTCAACAATCATGTTAGGAAATTGCAGCGATTTGGAGCTGGTTCTCTTGATTATCAAGTTTATTGCTTTTTGTGCTGGAGAACCACACACCATTTGGATTTTACAATCTCACTACCTGATGTGCTATTTTTAACAAGCAGAAACATCACTCAGGAAAGTAAAGCTGGTCACAAGTGGCTGAACCTGACCAAATCAATAGAGATAAAATCTATGCTGTATTTGACAAATTTTAAAGCCACTCCGGGATTGGTTTTTTAAGACCTTTCCGAGGGGAAGATGCTAAAATATAAAGATCCAGTAGGTCTTGACTTTTATCTTAAATTGTTAAAGGTCTTCTATAGATGTGGAACTAAGTCAGGTAGTGACCATTCCTTTTCTTTCTCTCCCTTAAATACAGCTCCTTCCCCCGCTACCCCCCCCAATTCTGCTTCAGTCTAAACATGCAGTCAAATTTTCCTCTTTGTAATTTTTACCCATTGTTCCTTATCCCTTTCTTTCTGGACCAAGCAAAATAAATCTAATCCCTGGTCTTCAGATACACTTGAAGACCACTGTCATATTCTACAAACTAAACATCCCAACTCCTTAGACAATTCTCCTATAACTAATCATTGATATTAAACCCTTCATCTTTCTGGCTGCCCTCCTAGAGTAGTGATATCAAAAAAAGGGACTAAGGATCTACAGTGGGCAAGGGCATTCACTCTGGGGAAGGGCTAATAAAGGAGAAGGTGGAAAGACTGATTGTATTCTCTATCTACCCTTCCTGAGTAGTAGCCATTGGTGGGACTTGTGTCCTGCACAACAACCTGTTACTGTTCAGTACTTGTCAAATCCTGGCTCTTCAGGAAGGCATCATTTCCTTAAGGGAGGACAGAGTTCTTAAGGTCCTTATGTTGACAAATGTGATTGTCATATAAATTTTACTTCTGGATCAGTTCACTTCACTTATCATCAGTATCAGTTTTTTCCAGGTTTCAATGACACTGTTCTTTTCACCATCTCTTATAGCAAAAAAGGATTCCATTCCAATAGTATTTCATAATTTGCCATTTCTCCATTGATAGGCCCTTACTGAAATTCCAGTTCTTAGCCACTACAAAAAGAGCTGCTGGAAGCTTTTTTTGGATACTAATGTATCCTTTTTGATGGCTTTTTTTAAATCCTCATGCTTCCTGCTTCTTGACTTCCCTATAGCATGATATTACTGAACATCTTTTTGTCATGGCTACTTTCCTCTCTGGATTGCTGAAAATGTTGTATGCCACATGTAACAAACTTTCATATTTACACACTTAAACTTGGAGATGGAATTTTCTAACCAGTTAAAAAATATTCCAAATGGAGAATTTTGGAGGAAACCCATTTGTTAAAAATGTAAAAATGCAAAAAGCTTCTGATTAGATTGCAAGAACAATTGATGGATATCAGTGAAGATAGAAATGTATTAGCTAAATTCCAAAAGCAAATATGATTTACTAAGTTGTGGTCAGTGATATACTTCTTCCATTTTGATCTACTTATTTTTGTGAGGATACTTTTCCAGGCAAAACAGCCATTGAAATCAAGTACCTTCAAATCACTGTATCACACACTGTTAAACCATATATTTTTAAAAAGGCATATTTGGTTATATTTTTTTTTCTAAAAATATCAGTTTAGTAAGAGTAAAAGGTCTTTTGTGCTTTTAAATAAAATAAAGTATAATTCTAAAATAGTTTTCATCTTTTCACATCCTTTTAATATCTATTTTTTGTATTTTATAGTGTTCATAATACATTATAATGTATTTACATTTTATAAATATACCTTTATTGAGAGTTGCTCAAACTTTTCATGGCTGCATTCAAAAGGGCTATGTATTCAAAAAGGGTTAGGGGCAGCTAGGTGGTGCAGTGGATAAAGCACTGGCCCTGGATTCAGGAGGACCAGAGTTCAAATCCAGCCTCAGACACTTGACACTTATTAGCTGTGTGACCCAGGGCAAGTCACTTAGCTCTCATTGCCCCACCAAAAAAAAGGGGGGGGGGGTTAGAGCCACAGTGCTCCAGAGGGTCTCAAGCTTATCAATGCCTTCCCTCCTCTGTAGGATTATCATAGAGTGAATAGCAATAAAGAGATTTGAGGAAGCCAGAACTAGATTTGAAGGATGCTTAATTTTTTTAAAAAAAGCTTATTTTTATATCTTCTATCACTTTCTCTTCCCCAGGAATCTTTCCCTTTAATAGACTGAAAAACAGTAGATCTTGAAACCCAACCAAACGTCCAGCTGTGTCTATCCTACAGTTTGTATAATACTTGATTCCTTCTTGTTTCCCACCTCTGGAAAGACTAATTCTTTTACTTTTCGGGGGCTGAGTTTGTTCTTTTTGAGAAGTAGGTACAAAGCATGGCATACAGATCTTGATTTCTGCATGTAGAATATATTATGGGAATATTTTGCATATTCATATCTTTACACATATATGAAATTACTTTTGGTCTACCTTCTCATGATTTAGTTAAGTCATTGATTTTACCACTTTTGCCTCGGCAATTTTTATGGAGTAAGTTCCTCTTTAATCTGTATGTTGTATTCTGTCTCCTGGGTGTTTCTGGTATGCTGATTTAGAAACTCAGATAAAGTAAAAGGACTAATTCTATTAAGATTTGTTGTAAAAAAATAGTGTATGGCTTAACCTAAAAGTCAGGTTAAGTAATAGAACTCCAAGTTTAGTAAATATTGAGTATTTGATTTTGCTGAATCAGTAGTTACCGTTCTGATGAAATATGAATGTGTGGCTCAAGTAACAGCTCTATACCACTTATTTATTTCTGCATTCATTCATTCAGTCATTAATCCATGTATTTATTTATTTTGGGGTGCATGGGCAGGTTATTATTTTTGCCTATTCTTTAAAAGTAAGGAAACATTAGAAATGAAAAATGTCCCTAAAAATTAAGCTTTTATAAAATTAAATACGAAGCACATGATGCTAGAAACATCAGAACTAGCTCTGAGAAAGCACCTTTTGACAGGAATGCTAGTAGTGTCCCAATTTTACAAAGAAAATGCCTGGATTAATGTGTAATTGATTCTAGGTCAAATAGTATAGTTGATCTGCATTGTGCATTTATGTTCTTTCCTTCAGAAATAAATTAAAGAGACAGTCTTAGTCATTACTCTTACCTTTTCCATCCTTTTGCTCTCAGTTCTGTTTTATCTACTCTTCTATCCAATTCTGCAATCTTTATAATACTTTTTAAACAATCCATAACAATATCAACCTTTTTCAGGGTATTCTTATTTTTTCCAAATTCCTCATGCTGAAATTTAAAAGTTAATTTTTTTTTTTATGTTCAGTAGAGAGAGAAACATCTGGCAATTATATTCAGATAATGTTCCTTATGCTGCTTGTTTTCAGACTCTTTTTTCAGAGGAAGAGTTTTTGGGGAGGTGTGGGTTTTTTTCCTCTCCTTGGCTCAGGTTTAAGTTCAGTTCGTATTGCTAAATAATCACTTCCTTTAAAAAAATCTTTGTGATTTAAAAAATTTAGTTGAGAAATTCAGTCACGTCTCTTGTAGTACTTTGAAAGGCCAACTCCTTTTTTCAGTTGGATGTGATTTAAAATTATTATTATTATTATCATCCTAGGACTAATCTTAAGTTTCCTTCATCTTTGTTAACGGTTGGAACTGGCTTAGCATATTTATGCACCTTGGATTTATAAAAGATATAGTAGAAAAATAAAACACCAGGCCTCTTGTTTAATCACGTGGCCCTCTCGCTACATGTTTTCAGGGTACCTTTGTATCTTAACTGTGTACCTCTCTGCCTTAAGTAAGTCTTTCCTCTTTCCAGTCCATCCTCCATACAGCTGCCAAAGCACACGTCTGACCATGTCATTCTTGCTCAAGAAGCTTTAGGGTTTCTCTCTTGTCCCTAGAATAAAAATACACATTCCTCTAGCTTAGAAGTTCTTAACCTTTGTTATGGACCACCCTTTGGCAGTTTTATGAAGACTATGGATGGATCCTTTTGCAAAATATTTTTAAATTATTGAAGGAAATGCTAAATTTCATTTAGAGGTTAGTGAAAATAAGTAATTTTTTTTTCCCCATCCAGGTTCACAGATGCCCTGAAATCTCTCTATGGATCCCTCCCTTGGCCAGGGACCTTAGGATAAGAACCTTCCTTCTAGAATCTACAAAAGTCTTCTGACTGTAATTTGTCTTTTGGACGTATTTCAGATTTACTTTATATTACTCTCCCTTGTGCATTCTGTATTTCAGTCATATAATAGACTTTGTTAATGACATTTCATCTCTTGATCTCTGCCTGTCAGAATCATCCACCTTAGCTTGGAATCTCCACCTTTCCTTTAGTGATCACCGTGTCATTTCTTTTCTTGTTCTCTTTTGGCCATTCTGCTTTGTATTAACTTTGTACATATTTGCTCATTTGTGTGTGTTGTGTGCCTGCAGTGGAATATAAGCTCTTTGATGGCAGGGGTTCTACTTTTGTTCTTGTCACCCCAGTTCCTATCCTGATGCCTTCCATAGAACAGAGCAAGATGCTGTGTTACTTGAACCTCAAGTCTTGTTTCAAGGAATTCTAGCCTGCAGTTGTCTGTGCTTCAAAAGTGAGACTGGGTAATTTATTAATGAATGGGAAAAAGCATCATCTTTTCTGTTTTCTCTTAGGTGAAGATTATGAAGATGATGAGCTGGTAAACTCAGATGAGGCTATGAAGAAACCCTGTCCAGTACAGATTGTTCTTGCTCATGAAGATGATCACAACTTTGAGCTTGACGAAGAGGCACTGGAGCAAATTTTGTTACAAGAGCATATACGCGATCTTAATATCGTGGTGGTATCTGTGGCTGGAGCTTTCCGTAAAGGGAAATCATTTTTATTGGACTTCATGCTGAGATATATGTATAACAAGGTGAAAATGCCTGTTTCCCTTTTTTAAAAAACATTTCCCCCACTTTATAAAATACTACATAGAAATAATGATTTTTTGGTAGGCTTTAAGGTTATAAATAGTTTGTATTCTGCTTATTTCTTCCTTTCCTAAATTTTATCAGTTATTTTTTCTTAAGCATACAGCATCTGTATGCCCTGAAAATATAGGACACTATTGTTCACTGGAACTGGAAACTTTCAAATTAGGAGTGAGAGGCCTGAGTTTCCTTGTTTGTAAAATCAGAGAGTTTGAACTAGGTCAATGTTTCTGAACCTACAATTCGCAGAAAATTTTTTACTAGACTAGAAAGTTTAGGGGCAGCTAAGTGGCACAGTGGATAAAGCACTGGCCCTCGATTCAGGAGGACCTGAGTTCAAATTTGGCCTCAGACACTTGACACTAGCTGTGTGGCCCTGGGCAAGTCATTTAACCCTTATTGCCCTGCAAAAAAAAAGAAAGAAAGAAAAGAAAAGAAAATTTTTTTTTTTTTTTTGGTGAGGCAATTGGGGTTAAGTGACTTGCCCAGGGTCACACAGCTAGTAAATGTTAAGTGTCTAAGGCCGGATTTGAACTCAGGTCCTCCTGAATCCAGGGCCGGTGCTCTATCCACTGCGCCATCTAGCTGCCTCCAGAAAAATATTTTTTAAAAAATAAAAAGTTTATTGACAAAAGTTTTTACTTTTTCAATATGTTAAATTTAAATGACTCCCTTCTGTATAAGTCCTGTTCCTTCCAGACCACTACAGTTTTACAGTAGGTAGCACATGGTAGAAAAGTAATATGTAAATATTTTACTTGTCTATAGTATAGTTTTAGTTTGGGGAACACTGGACTGAATCTCCAAGATTTATTTCTCACCTCTAAAAGTTTATGATTCTAAATTTTGAGCTTAATTCAGTGTTTTATATTAAAGGCAAACTGGTAAGCAGCAGAAGTATTATGTTATAATTATTGCTGCGTTTGTATAGCTAAAGTAAATATTTCTGTAGTTAATGCTGGAGGCTGAGGGAACTAAGTAAATCTTAAATGTATTACAAATAGCGCTGCTATGAATACTTTTGTATATTGGTCTGTTTTTGCTGTCGTTAACCATCTTGGGGTATACATTGAACTCAGTGGTGGAATCACTCAGTCAGAGGATCTAATCGATTTCATAATATTTCTGGCCCAACTTCAAATAATTTTCCAGAAGAGTTGGACCAGATCTACCAGCAGTGATTTAGCTGGCCTTAAGTTAAGGTTATTGTGCCATGTGTGGCCATACATTTTATACAGATTCATAACATATGTTCTCCCCCCGGCCCCCCCCCCATCCTTCTGAATGATGGAGGATGTTTGTTGTAAAATGTGTTTTTCATATGAAGTATAGTCATCCAAAACCCGATACTACTTTGAAGAGTAGAAATCAGAATATATTATCTAATGTAACTGTAATAGTCATTGGTGGTCATTGTATTATACTGAGAAGATGCTCACTTTAAAAAACATAGCCCTACTGAAAATAGGCAACTAGGTGGCTCAGTGGATAGAGCAGTAGGCTAGGAATCCAGAAGACCTGAGTTCAAATATGGCCTAAGACAATTTACTAGCACCTGGACAGATTATTTAATTTCTGTTTCAGTTTCCTCGTCTGTTAAAAAAAAAAAAAAGGGATAATAAGCACCTTACCTTGCAGGGTTGTTGTGATGATCAAATGAGATCATATTTATAATGCACTAAGCACAGGACCTGGCATACAGTAGGAAGTCTTAATAAATATTTGCCTTAAGTAAGTTTAACAAATGCTTGTTTCTTTCCCCTTTCCTTTGAATAAAAAATGGGATGGACCTGTGCTTTCCATTGAAAAAATAGTCCTTATTATGAAGAGCTGCTTTTTCTTTAATGAAAAAATTAGGAATCTTTTTTGGACCTCTTCAAGAGGCAGCTGTTTAACTTGGAGAATAGTAAGATTGAAAATCAATTTCCTGATTTCTGCACAGTGCTTTTTTGTTCTTTTATCTGCTCTCTTCATTATTTTATTTGATAATTATGATTTAGAGTTCTTAATGCAAATCAGTAACTTTGTTTATTAATCTTTAATTAGAGGTTATGTTGAACCTATTTTATATGATTATATATGTATATTTATACATATACATCCATATATTTATATATAAATAAAATGTTTTAGATGGATGAAAGTTAATAAGTAATTGTAGATATTCATGGTAGAATTTGTTGGTCAAGAAAATATGATGCTGGGGGATGGCTAGGTGGTACAGTGCATAAAGCACCAGCCCTGGATTTAGGAGTACCTGAGTTCAAATCTGGCCTCAGACACTTGACACGTACTAACTGTGTGACCCTGGGCAAGTCACTTAACCCCCATTGCCCCGCAAAAAAAAAAAAAAGAGAGAGAAAAGAAAATATGATGCTAATTAGTGTTACAGTTTAGGAAATCTGAAAGGAATAAAATAATTTTGCCTTTTAACTCCTGTACTCAATTGAATTAGATTCCCTGACATTTAAGTATACATATTATATAAGGGTGTTAAAAATATCAAATGCAAAAACCCTTAGAAACCTATAGGTAAAGGTAAGTATTTTAATCATGATAATATCTAATGTTTATGTAGTTCTTTAAGGTTTTCAAAGCACTTGAGAAACATCTCATTTTATCCTAAAAAAAGCCCTGGGAGATAAGGGTTGTTATTATTCCCATTTTGCAAGTGAGGGAACTGAGTTTACCCAGGGCCACACAGCTAGTAAGTGTCTGAAACTGGATTTTATCTCAGGTCTTCCTAACCCCAGGTCCAGTGCTCTATCCACTGCGCTATTTAGTTGCTTCTTAAGTTTGTTTTTAAAATGTATTTAAGCAATAATAACATATGAAGGGATAGGGAAGTCTTTTGTCAAATAAAATTTGAATAGCTGTCTTTAAAAGTATCCTGAGAGTTATCAAAAAAACGTTTTGTTTCTTTGTTTTGTCAATAAAACACTCCTGTCCCCCTCTCCATAGATTCTTCCCTTATAACAAATAAATATGATTGAGTAAAAGCAGACCAACTTAGGAGCTATGTCTGATGACACTTGCCTCCTTATGCATGTCGGGATCCTGCATATTTCACTACCCACACCATTGACTCGAGGCTGGTCACTGCACTGATCCACATTTTATTGTTTTCCTTTACACTATTTTGGTCAAGTGTATTTACTTCAGTATACTTCTCTGTATCAGGTTTGTTCCGGGCTTGTCCAGTTACTCTGAATCCTTCTTGTACATCATTCTCTATGCTCTAGTAATCCATTACACTCACATAACCATTCCTCTGGTGATGGGGATCTACTCTGTCGGTGTTTTTTTCCAAACACAAAACTGCGGCCATGAACATTTTTTATATATGTGAGACTTCTCCCTAGACTTTGACTTCACTGGAGATATATGCCTGGCAAATGTGATCTCACAAGGTAAAAGGTGACTTTTCTAGATAGTTCCAAGTTGTTTTACAGAATTATTGGATTAGTGAACAGTATGTTAATGTGCCTGTCTTTGTCATCTCAAAATTGTTTTTATTTATACTTCTCTCCTTTATTGATACAAGAGACTACTTTCCCTACATGCCAAGAATAAAAATAACTAGTTACTGCCAGTAATAAATGGACTTCCATATGATGATAGCTTAGATTTTAGGATTTACATGTTATTTCATTTGATCCTCATGTCAACCTATGAATAGGTGTAATTATCATCCCTATTTAGGGGCAGCTAGGTGGCACAGTGGATAAAAGCACCAGCCCTGGAGTCAGGAGGACCTGAGTTCAAATGCGGCCTCAGACACTTGACACCTACTAGCTGTGTGACCCTGGGCAAGTCACAACCCCAATTGCTTTAAAAAAAAAAATATTATCCCTATTTTTACAGGTGAAGAAACTGAGTCCTGGCTGTTTAAGTGACTTACCAATGGACTCACCTGTGTGCTGTTAGAGGATTTAAACTTCAGTCCCTTCTCATTTCAAAAACAGTGCTTTGTGTATCATACCACACATAGAAATGCTTCTAAAATTGTTATTGTAAGTTAGAAGAATATTTTCAGTAGCAGCAAAAGAATTTTGTAAGTTTCTCACTAGGATAGCTAATATTGGCTACATCTAATGGCTCTGGCTGATACATTAATACAAAATAGTCCAGTCATGGGTGACCTGTGGCTTCTACAGTAATGTGGAAGTAGAAGGAAATGGACCAAAAGAGCTAATGATGATACAGTATTGGACTGTCTACAAATGTTAACACTTCTTTGAACTTAATGTGTAATCTTGTTCTACCAGCCTGTTGATATTCTCATGGTAAATGAAATTGGAAGGCACAGGTTACCAGTTAATAGTACCTAGCTATTGAAAACAATTGAATGCAATAAGTGTTTACATGCTTTTCTTGAAGTGTTGGAAAAAAGCAATAGGTAGGGTAGATTTTGTTGTACATCTAGAAGTTAGAAAAAATTCTGTGAACAGCCATTCATGTCATAAGAAGCAACACCACATTTGGACTCTACCCTTCTCAGTGTCTTATGTAAGTGCTGTGGGAGGAAGCCACAATGGCTTTTAAGAAGATGAAATCCAGGAGGATAGCTTCAAATATGTGCAAGGAAAAATGTGGTTATGACACACTTTTGCTGACATTTGAATTCAATTTCTCAAGAAATATGAAGGAAAAGATTACAGGTAAATCTTTTGAAGCCTCTACTCTTTCCCATCTCTCCTCCCCCCCAAAAAAAACAATTGGAAAGATATCAGTAATTACTGACAGCTGTGCTTTTTCTTTTTTTTCTGGAGACCTGGTAACATATCTATATTCCTTGAAAAGGAAATAAGAATTCTCAGAACAAGCTATGATCTTAAAAACTTTTCTCATACACAGTGCATATGTTCAAATTGACAAAATTCTCTTTGTACTCACCTGAGGTGTAAGCCAATGTTCTTAGTAGATTCAGGTGGAAGAATAAACCCTTGTCCAGTTTTAAGGATGATACTGTACTAATTTTTTTCCAGTGCCAGGTTGCCATCTGACCTTAGGGAGTTCTGCTTCGACTTCTTAGCTTAAAAAATTCTTTGACAATATCATGCCCTTTTAAATGATCAAAGTTGAAAAATCCAGTTCAGAATGTTTTCGGGGATGACTTTACTGACATGAGGATGAGTATTTCAGTGAAATACTTTGTTCTTAATTTAGCAGTATTACCTCGATTCCTTACTAGAACACTAATAACATCTAGCACTTATGTCGCACTTTTCAAGTTTGCAGTGTGCTTTCCACGTTCTTGCATTTGTTCCTCATAACAGCTCTCAAGTAAGGGCTATTAGCCCCATTTTACAGATGAGGAAACTGAAGCCATGGCTTGCTCAGTGTCACACGTCTAGGAGGTGTCTGAGGCAGGATTGGAATTCTTGCCCTCTAAGTCCAGTGCTCTTCCCATTGTGTCACCTAGTTCTTGATGGCTTAGAACAGTTCAGGATGTATAGGATTGATTAGATTACATCTGATTGCTGTCTAAGCTGTCAATACTTGGAGACTATTTCTTCAGTGGGTAATATCAGGGGGTGAGGGGGAGGGCTTCATCCCAAAGGGCCTCCCTGGTGTGGCACAAGGAGTCCTGTTCCCGATGTCTGTGGAACTTGGATACTTTATTTTTGGGTAGGAGGGCAGCAAAACCACTCCCTTTACAGGGTGACCAAGTAGCTACTTATCCACACAGGAGATTGTTCTTTCAAGGTTCATGTACAGTGTGCTGTTGCCATGGCAATTGAGTGGCGGTGTTACAACCATTAGAGGTCAGATTGAACTTGAACCCAGGTCTTCCTGATTCCCAGGCCGATTCTGTTAGGATTCCATCATGCCACATTGCTTCTGTCCATCCTTTAAAAATAGCCTTTCTATAAGATGCCCAAGTTTATAAAAAAAAATAACATAGCAATGTTTGGTTAACTCTAAGATAGGGTTGTTGCCTATTAGTCACAGAATATGCATTAGAGTATTTATGGGGAAGTGTGGTATAATGATATGGGCATCTTGTCTTAGGAAGGCCTGCTTCTGGCATATACTTGTGTGGCATTTCTGTAAGCAAATTACTTAATCTCCCAGTGCCCCCGGGTAGCTCTATAAGATTTAGGTTACATAACAGGTCGTCAGCTCCATTGGGAGTGGGCTCAGTCAAGAAAATCATAGGTCTGCTCCTCCACCCACCAAAATGATGCATGTCTTTGTATAGAGGCAGAACTTGAATCCCGGTCTTCTGAGGCCCACCCTATATCTACTATATTACAGGAGAGGTACACACGTGTAAAGTATGTGCAAAAAATAACATGTCACAGTGGATGATATGTAGAAGACTGTATATGGATAATATAACAGACGTATGTACGTATGTATGTGGTGTGTGTATATCTCTATGTTATATTATACACTGTGACTCTGGACAAATCACTTAACCAACTTTTCAGTGCCCCAGGCAACTCAAAGACTTGAAGTTGCAAAAGATTAGTTCATCTGTATTGGTAGAGGAGTTCTCTTGAAGAAAGAAATCACAAATGCTGAACCCCCTTTCCTCTTCAACTCTTCAATATCTAAGTTCCGGTTAACCTTAGCTGCTTCCTCAAGGCCTTCACTCCTTTCTCCCCTCCACTTCCCCTTTTCAGGTATAACAATAATGATTTAAGTGGAAGACAAGTCTGATAGGGAAGAAATCCTAGAATGTTGCCATAGGCTCAGTGATTTGGAGATGGGCTTGTGCTAGGGGCTCCTGCCATGAAAATGGATAGCTTTTCTCTACCTTGCTTTTAAGTTGAAATGGTGAGTTTAAAGCTGGGGTTATTATATGGTGGAAGTGCTACAGGGCTGATTCTATGTGAAATGTAGAATTCCAAATTAAATGGAGCTAATCTATGAGGGATCCTGAGCAAAACTCTAAAATTCTTATGATTTAGGATCTAATGTCTTTTGTAAAATATCAGCTAATTTGCAGAAGCAAATATGTGAACACTATTATTATTTTGAATTAAATGAAGGTGAGAGGACTGGAATAAATGTGGTTTTATGTCCTCTTAGGAAATTCTTTATCATTTATTTCTGAATTCTTTTTCCTTTTTTGTGGGGGCAATGAGGGTTAATTGACTTGCCCAAGGTTACACAGCTAGTAAGTGTCAAGTGCCTGAGGTCAGAGTCGAACTCAGGTCCTCCTAAATCCGGGGCTAATGCTTTATCCACTGCGCCACCTAGCTGCCCCCTATCTCTGCATTTCAGTGCATATATAAACTTCTGTTATAAAAACTTAAATGCTTATGAATGTCTTGGGTAATGGTTAATTGAAATGATATTGATTCTTCATCATCTAGGGGACTATCTGCTTTTTTTCTCTGATTAGGAGGAAATGTTAACTATATTTGTGGCAAGAGACTAGAAGGGAAGGAAACATCCATGAGCAATTTCAGCTTAAAAGACACCTCTAATATAGCTATCATTTAGCAAGGCCTCACTCAGTTGGGTGTTTTTAAATAGGCTGGAATGAATACAATACCATATTGTAAAAGTTATTTGCTGTTATTATCAGCATAAACTGGGATGCCTTTAATTGTATTGTGGCATTAGAGATAAAATACTAGACAGGCTACCAGCTCCTTTCCAGTTAGGTCTTCAGACTATCCAAACTATTACCCACACTCAAGAAACATTAAAATACATTCAAGTCTTTGGATTTATATTCATTTGAACTTTGTGTCTCTGTTCATTACATTTTTTCATATCAGAACTCTTTTTAAAAGTTCTGTTGATACACAGAGCTGAAAACCTCTTAGTCTGAATTCATTTCTCTTCTTATTTGTATTCGTTTTTAAGAGTCTGGTCCTTGCCATTAAGTTTTTATTGTGTCTCAAAACAACAAGGATGAGTTTCTTCCTTCTCATCCCCCTGCCCTTTAAAAGAAAGAATACTTAATATTTATGATACCCTATTAATCAAGAATATGACCTTATGCATTGGACATTTTGTACTAAATGGGTATGTCATAGACTCATAGATTCAGACCTCAGAGGCCATCTATAGTGTGACTCCCCTCATTTTACAGATGAAGAACTGAGGATGAGAGGTGAAGTGCCTTGCCAAGGTCACACAGATAGCACATGTCCGGTGGTTGCATCGGAGCCCAGTTCCTCTGACTGTAAAGCCAGTGTGCTTTTCACTGCATCTCTCCGTCTGTATGTTTGGTCTTTAAAATTCTTACTCTCATTTTGGTCTTTATTCAACAAATAACTTTTGACGTTGTGTCTAGAAGCCAGTGAATTAGGCAGACAGAAGATGACTACAGTAAAGCCATCCATGTCCTCAGTGACTTTAAAGTCCAGTAGGAGAGATAGCATTAGAGTGCTTGGGGAGGTCAGAGGAAGTGAAATGTCCAGATAACTGATGCTCATCCATTGAAATAACGATTGAAAATCATTATGTAAATCCTTTAAAAATATTTTACAGGTTCTTTTTCTTAAGGAGGATACTGAAGAGAATTGAGTCTCCTTGGTCATTCATCTATTGCCATATACACAGCAGAACATGAGAGGATTCAGTATGAAACAATAAATTTCAATTTCAAGAAAACCTATATAATAAATACTACATATTGTTTCCAAAGCTAGTTTAACGTCTCAGACTGCTGAATTGGCTACCTTTACATCTTTTTTCATTAGGATTTCTTTCTAACATGAGAATAAATAAACTTTGGATGAGTACCTGAAGGGCTTTCTACGACATCTCTGTTATGCCTCAGTGCATGAAGTTGGACATCTAAGGGCCAAGAGGAGGGAGAATAACATCAGCGGGTTGGGGTTTTGCCCCCCATTTTTTATTTCATTTTAGCTGAGAATCTGGATAAATGAAGCATTACTTCTACATTCTTGTTTGATTTCCAGCACTTTGAATAGCTTAGCAATTGCTTTGTTAAATGGACCCTATTTTTTTTTTTTTTTTAGTGAGGCAATTGGGGTTAAGTGACTTGCCCAGGGTCACACAGCTAGTAAGTATTAAGTGTCTGAGGCTGGATTTGAACTCAGGTATTCCTGACTCCAGGGCCGGTGCTCTATCCACTGCGCCATCTAGCTGCCCCTAAATGGACCCTATTTTAAAGAAAATTAAGCCTGGGTGTGGCTATTCTAGAATAGGGTTTTCCTGAAAAACAGTGATGTTTGGAATGCTTTGTTTCAATATATGAACTTTTGCTTGACTTCACAGAATTCGTCTAGCTGGATTGGTGGAAACAATGAACCATTGACTGGCTTTACGTGGAGAGGTGGATGTGAGAGAGAAACAACAGGCATTCAGGTCTGGAATGAAGTGTTTGTGATTGATAGGCCAGATGGAACAAAGGTAATTTTTTACAACAAATCTTCCCTTTTGCTTTTCTCTCTTTCTAACCCCTGCTCCCCCCCACCCAATGCCCCAATCTCTTCCCCAAGTTTTCTCAAAATTCATCTTTTAGTTGAATTTTCTTTGTGATATCTAATCTATTTTAATATCTCTATTACCTTGTCTGAAGTGTAAAATTCAAGTATGTGAGGTTGAGTAGTCTATACCATCTCTCTGTCCTTGGTAATCTGCTTTTTCAAACAAGATTATAACTGGAGAGCATTTTATCCCATAACAAGAGGTGTTTTCTTATTCCTTCTTTTTGCCCTTTCTTTTTCTTACCTCTAATTATGTTATCCCCTGAAGATCACCTACCAAACCTTTATAATAAGGATAAAGGAGAACTTCGGGGCAGTCAGGAGGGAAAGGGGTCCTGTAGAGTCCTGCAGCAGTTACAGGCTGTGGAAGAGAGAGGGGAAAGTTGGGGCCACCCCATGCTAGGCAAGGAAAGCCTTCCTTCCTTCCTTCCTTCCTTCCTTCCTTCCTTCCTTCCTTCCTTCCTTCCTTCCTTCCTTCCTTCCTTCCTTCCTTCCTTCCTTCCTTCCTTCCTCCCTTCCTTCCTTCCTTCCTTCCTCCCTTCCTTCCTTCCTCCCTTCCTCCCTTCCTCCCTTCCTCCCTTCCTCCCTTCCTCCCTTCCTCCCTTCCTCCCTTCCTCCCTTCCTCCCTCCCTTCCTCCCTTCCTCCCTTCCTCCCTCCCTTCCTCCCTTCCTCCCTTCCTTCCTCCCTCCCTCCCTCCCTTTCTCCCTTCCTCTCCTCTCCCTTTCTCCTCCTTTCCTCCTCTCCTTTCCTCTCTTTCCTTTCTTTCTTCCTTTCTTTCCTTCCTTTTCCTTTCTTTCTTTCCTTTCTTTCTTTTCTTCTTTTCTTTCTTTTCTCACTAGTGAAATGTGCAGAGAACCCTGCCACCACTGGGAAGAAGTGTTCTCTGGCATGCCTCTCCTCTTCCCTAGTAATCTGGGTCGATACTGTTATTTCCCTTTGCCAGAGACTAAAGGGAGAAGTAGCAGAATTATTGCCTGAGGCATACTTTCAGGGATGGCCACACTGAATACTGGATATTCTGAGTTATGACAGGTAACCCCAAAATTTCTCAGTGCCCACAAGAGCCTGTTAACTGTTATGCAGTAGTTTCAGAACCATGGCTTCTTGTCTCAGGCTCATTGTTGCTTTGTAATTACTTTATTTAAGTACAAAAAGGTACTGACAAAAAAAAAGTTAACAAAGGTATCTAAAGAAGGGCCCTAAACGTAACTGGCACATAGCCTGTTATATTAATTGTGAGCTTTGTAGAGTCCATTGTTAATAGCCAGTGCATTTGCTTAGCATGCTAATTTTTTTTTTTTTAATTCCTAGGTTGCTGTACTGCTAATGGACACCCAGGGTGCCTTTGATAGCCAATCAACTATCAAAGACTGTGCAACTGTATTTGCTTTGAGCACTATGACAAGTTCTGTTCAGGTGAGATATGGAAGTTATATAGGATACTCAAACTGGACAACCCTAACACATTTTAATTATTTTCTACATGCATTTTCCCTTAAAAACTGAAAGATTAGAGAAATCTTAAGGCTTACATCTCTCCCTCTGTCTCTGTTTTTCTTGCATTTCTGTTTTCTATTGCTTTACAGTAATACCACGCTTTAATTACTCTAAGAAGCAGTAAGCCATTCATCCTAAATTCTCAGCCTTTTCCCATAGTATTTGTTTTTATAAGAGGAGAAAAAAAGGTGGTATTAAGTGCTAATCTTAATCTAACCCAACTGTAAACTTGCCTGAATTATAAGGTGTACAGTGCATTTTGGTTTTTTGTGTATGTGTTGGGCTTATCGGGGATAAAAAACTTTAGCATTGGGAAACCTTTTCGTTGTTTTTGGTAAAGCTAGGGTCTTGGTCATTATCTGAGTTAATGGTAAAGTAAAAGTACAGATAAGTAAAAACCTAGGTAATTCCAAATTTTGCTTAGGTTTTTGTTTTTGCTTTCCTTATTTATTTTTTACTCTATAATTTAAATCCCTGATTCATTTATTAGGAAAGGACATGCTAACTCTTGTTATTACCGTTTTTATCGATAATAAACACATTTGTCATTCTGTATCACAAGTTCTTAAGCAAAACAGTCTGTCTTTTCCCCAGGTTTGCAGTTAGCACAGACCCATTAAATGTCCTGCATTTTATCTTTTCATTTTTCTTGTTGAATGGGTACTAATCCAAACAGATAAGTGATTGAAAGATGGACACGGGGTGGGGGTGGGGGGGTGGGGAAGGAAGGTAATCTCTAGGATACTTTACCCCTTGAAATTTTTGAAACATATTATACTGACACCTTTTTAAGAAAAGAAAACACGATGGTTTTGTCCATGGCAGCTGTTGCAGTTGGTAACATTCATATTCTGAAAGTTGTATGAAAAGTCTTTTTGTTCAGGTGTCAGGAACGTACGTCTTGATGTGGGAGACACCTTAGTATTTTACCAAATTGGGAAGGGCCCTTACTTATGCCTCAGTCGTATTGGTTTTCTTTCCACTCTCCTCTTCATTTCTTCTTTTCCATTAGCCTGTATTAGATATTTTGTGATTAAATGTGATGTTAAACACATAGCGTGGGGTGAGGAAGCATTCCCTTAAACCAGGAATTCTTAACCTGGAGTCATTGAACTTGTTTTTTTTAAAAAAAAATTGATAAATCCATTTCAGTAGTAATCATATATTTTACATATTCAAAAATATTCTGAGGAATTGCCCTTAGGCCTCACCGGACTGCCAAGGAGGGAGTCCATGACACAGAAAAAGGTTAAGAATCCCTGTCTTAAACCTCTTTCCCTCCTCCCAGACCAGCCTGAGCTCCCTATTCTAAACTGGGGAAGTGGGGAGGAGGGGGATGTTGGGGGTATGAAGATGAGACTTTTTGACCTTCCTTACTTTAGCTATGTATTGGAATAGAACCTACCGACAGCACTGCTGTGATGCTGCCATTGGTTCTATTATTCTTTTTCTCTTTTTCTGGAATTTCTAAGGCACTGTCCTCCCAGTGGCTATGACTATGCTTTTACATGGTTCCTTTGGGAATTTTGACTCATTAGCTAACAGTAGAGGTAGCATGGTGTAGTGAACTCTGTCTTGGACAGCTAGGGACTTGCTAAGCCATCTTGGTGCCTGGCACATAATAGATGCTTAATAAATGTTTGTTGATTGATTAATTCCCTTGTCTGAATCTGTAGGTGAGTTGCCTGATTGGTTTGCCCATTATCCTGACCTTAGAAAAAAGTAAGAATATAAGAACTGAATAATATGATTGTAATTACCAAATGAATGGTACAGACAATGAGTTCAACTTCCTTAGCTTGTCATTTGATGCCCTCCAGTATCTGGTGCCACTGTGCCTTTCTAGTTTCATTTACTATTCTCTTATGTGTGGTTCACACTCTAGACAAATTAAACTCAGCTCTCCTGGAAATGAAAAAGCATAGCAGAAATGAGATCCAAGTGGAAGTTAGCATTTCTAACTAAGACATATCAACAGGTCAGGGTATACATAGCATTTCTACCATGAACAGCCTCACATTTGTAAAGTAGCTGGAGATTTACAAAGCACTTTCCCCCAAAAGACCCTGTAAAATAGGTAGTAGTATCACTCCTACATCTAATAAATGCTTGTAGAATTTAAATGTAATTTGACATCTCTGACTTTTGAAATCATATTTTCCTTTTCAGGCTTCATTCTTTCCACTATGGTGTTTTTTTTTTTTGGCAGGGTAATGAGGGTTGTGACTTGCCCAGGGTCGCACAGCTAGTAAGTGTCAAGTGTCTGAGGTCAGATTTGAACTCGGGTCCTCCTGAATCCAGGACCGGTACTTTATTCACTGAGCCACCTAGCTTTCCCCTCTCTCTATTTTTTTTTCCTTTATTTTCTTCCTTTATTTTTTTTGTGGGGCAATGAGGGTTAAGTGACTTGCCCAGGGTTACACAGCTAGTGTCAAGTGTCTGAGGCTGGATTTGAACTCAGGTCCTCCTTAATCCAGGGCCTGTGCTTTATCCACTGCACCACCTAGCTGCCCCCACCCCTCTCTCTGTTCTTTATGGCATTTTGCCCATCCATGCCTATCATGACACCCATTATATTATATTAATCTGTGCTCTAGTTATTTGTGTCTGTCTCGAATTGGATATCTCAGGCAACTCGAATGCAACATGTCCAATCCTCCTCACTTCACTGTTCAAGGCACTGCCATCATCCTTGTCACTTAGGCTCCCAACTTTGATGTCATCCTTGACTTGTCACTTGAACTCGCTCCCCATATATAACTTCTTCACAGTATCTCTCACATATATCATCCTTCTTCATTCCTAGAGCCACTAGCCTAATTCAGACCTTCATCACCCCTTTCTGGAGTGGTGTAGTTACCTATTTGGTTTTTCTGCCCCAGTCCATCTTCTCCTCAGCACCCAGAGGGAATATTCTAAAGCTTAGACCTAACTCCCTCACATAGACTTAAGTAAACTTCATTGTCTCCTTGTTACTTCTAGTATTAAATAAGATTTCTTCTGTTTACCATTTGAAACTCTTTATACCTTATTCCTCTCCCCACACCATAATCCAACTGCTCTGGCCTATTCACTCTTCTTTTATCTGATGTGACATCCCTCATCTCTGTGCCTTTGGCATGTTTGTCTCCTATTCCCAGAGGGCTCTTCCTTTTTTTTTTCCTCGATCTCTTGGAATGGGATTCCTGGACTCTTTCAAGGTGTAGCTTAAAGATAGCTTGTACAGGAAGCTTTCCCCCATCCCACAACTGCTAGAGCATTTTACTCTAAGATTTTTTGCCTTTTTTGTTTCCCCAGTGCTTAATCTAGGGCCTGGCATATAGTAAATGCTTAATAAGTAAATGCTTTTTGAATGACTGACGTCCCCCTCTCAAATTATAATTAAATTCTACAAACATTTATTACATGTAGGAATAATAGTACCTACTTTACAGGGTCTTTTTGGGGAAAGCACTTTGTAAATCTTCAACTATTTTATAAATGTGAGGCTGTTCATGGTAGAAATACTGTGCATGCCTACCTGTTGGTAGGTCTTAGAGCTGCTGACTTCCATTTGGACTCATTTCTGCTGTGCTCTCTTTCGGTCTTTCCATCCAGCTCTGGGTAACCATACAGTCACCTGATACATCCATGATGCATCCTATCTGCGGGGATATGTTCTTTTTTGAAACTTCCAATTACTTATGGTTATACTAGATTTTATGAAACTATATCTTCTTTACCCTCATTAAGATTCCCTCAGAATAAATGAAGAAGCATTTATTAAGCTCTTAAAATATGGAAAGTGCTGGGAATACAAATAGAAAAGGGAAAGAGTTTCTGCCCTCAAGGAGGTCACATTCTTATGGGAAACAGCTAGAAGGCAGATAGGCCCAGTGGCACTTTGGGTGAGGAAGTGATATAGCTTCTTTTTAAGGTCATTTCCATCTATAACACCATAAAACCTTTGATTTCCTACTGGGTTAATTAGTGCCAGTGTAGATACTGTTGTAACAACATGCTCTTTCACATACTTAAGGAAAATGGATAAATGACCACCTGGGAGCTTAGCCCTTCCCACATTGTAATGTCCTCCAGCTGCTCTGGGAACAGAAGGCTTTTCAAAACATTGTGGGAAGGATACAAGCACATGAGCTACTGCATCTGGCTGCTAAAGGGTCAGGAATGAGATTCTTAATCATCAGGGAAACAGAGTATGTTATAACTAATCCAGATTGATGAGCTCAGCTGATAGGAGGGACAAAAGCAGAACTCCTGCTGATACGACTAGGAATTGCTTTGAATTTTTTTAGTTTGTATCACAGTAATATTTGACTTTAAAAATAAGAAAACAAAGATTATTATAGAAAAGACCTTTGATATCTTTATTTTGTTGGTCATAACAGTAGATGAAAGCTTCATTTATGCTGTAGTATAAAAATTATAGTTGTTACTGCTTTCAAAATGATAAACTATACCCTTTGTAAATCTTATAATACTGTATAAACACTGATTATTTTTCTTAACAGGTATACAATTTATCTCAGAATATTCAAGAAGATGATCTTCAGCATTTACAAGTATGTCTATTAGGAAATTCATGTTAAATGGTTTTTGCTAGAATATCTTATCTTCATATCTACTTGGAAAATCTTAACCCTCAACCTCCCCAGTCTAACTGTAACAATATTGAGTATTGTGAAGGTATAAATCAGTTTGTTAGTTCCTTATCAGGAGGATAACCTTTGTTATTTAAACGCTGTTAGGAAAACTTCATGTTTGATTTCTCTTAAAGTTCTGTTTGAGCTATATTTTATTCCTGATTTTTAAAAAATACCATTTAATCAGTATCGCATCATACCTCCTCCTGTGTCATTAATTTTAATAGCCTGATTTAATAGTTGTTTACAGAGTACGGAAGACTTGCAATGGAAGAAATCTACCAGAAACCATTTCAGGTAAATTTTTAAAAGTTATTCTGCCTCAGTATAAATAGTTTTCAAGTTAGCTTCTATCTTCTGAAGAAACAGTAGATTTTATTAAGTATATCCTATAGAACTGATAGTTGAATCTTTGTCAATTATCACTTACCCAGGCCTTGTTGGGTTGATTATAAGACTGCCAGGAAGGTAGATAAAGAAGGAGTGAATCTGAGCTGTTTCTTCTCAATAATTTTTTCAAGTTTTCCAAAGGTTCTGCTACTTTTCCTTCTATATAATTGATAGGATTTTCACATAGGGTTATGACTCTGTTTCACTTTTATATTACTGCCTCCTCTCCTCATTTGACCCTTACTGACTTATTTCAAGTCTGAACTCATTTCTCATGTAAAACTTAGGTGGCTATAATAGATTGTAGCTTTTTGGTTTGGGTCAGTTTTGTTACTTTTTGCTTTGGTTAATGTTAATACTTATTCTTGTAGCAGGATTCTAGGATTTGTGAAGCTCAAATTAGATTTAAGTATGTTTAATTTATTTTGTTTCCTCTGGAAGAGCCCTTAGTAATGAAAGGAATACGAATGCTATAATTTCAGCTATGGTTATGTTGTCATATGTTCTGTATGTAATAGCATCTGAGTATTTTGAAATCATAGAATATTATGGAGATCATCTAGTCTATCTTTTTTTAGAAAAGGGAAAAGATTCAGCCAATTGACTTGCCAGTTTAATTTTATTCTTGGCTCAGAGACAGTTTGTAGACAATAAGATTCTTTTTTATGTTTCACCACATTTTGTTTGTTGATGTTTTAAATTTTTGATGATGATAATGATCCTGTTGATATATATTTTATTGGGTTTGTGCTGACTACATTTTGGAAACAACTGGCTGGGGTTAAGGTTATGGTCTCGTGTGTATGGGTAGAGATAATGTTCTTGAATTGACCTTATATCAAATATGTTATTTTGGCCTCTATTAATACTATGTGAGGTAAAAGTATATTGGACTTGAGTTTTGTCAAGCCCTATTCCCAGTTATTCTGTGTACTGATTGCATAACCTCTCTAATTTCTCATCTGCAAAATGAATAAGTTGGATTAAATAATCTTCCAAAATAGCTTTCAGCTCCAAAAGTCAGTAGTTTTACTCAGCACAGACTTAATACAGTTAGTTTATCTTATTCTTCTGGAATGAGAACTTGGCTAATATACTTTATTATGATAAAATTATGTGTTTAATCCCATTGTGTTTTTAAAAAATTAAATTGCTAATATACTTTTAGATGGTGGTAAGGCCCAGTTTACCCTTTTTGATAACATTTAAACTTTTAGTTAGATAATGGCTATGCATGATGAGAGTGGGAGACTGGTATTACTGGATTATTTATACACACATATGTATGTATGCAAGTATACGTATATGTGTATATTTATATGTGTATATACGCCTACACATGCACATACCTCTGTGTGTGTGTGTGTGTGTGTGTGTGTGTGTGTGTGTGTGTGTGTGTGTGTGAGATATGGAGAGAAGAATGAACAAGAGAGTCAGAAGTAGAGACTATACCATTGTTTGTGGTAAAGATTGTTTAGAGGATTAGGTGAAACTTGGATGGTGATAGCAGTAAATACAATTGTCTTTGTGTGCTTGTAAGATGATCACATTTTTGTTTGTTTGTGTGTAGACATTAATGTTCTTGATTCGAGATTGGAGTTATCCGTATGAGCATTCATATGGCTTGGAAGGAGGAAGACAGTTCCTTGAAAAAAGATTACAGGTAAAGCCAAAGTTAGAGAATGAAGAATGAACATATAAATAGTGTGAATAACCCACTAAGTAGTATTTAGTAATTGGTGAGTTTTGGCCAGAAACAATCTAAGATAATCATGGTAACAAATTTCATTGGCACTTAGAAAAAGGGTAGTTCTATTCCAAATAACTACAAAATGCATAAGATACTTGGAAGTCATTTTACCAAAGCATGCTCAATATTATATAGATTAAATGACCAAATGGTTCTTATAGGAAGAAAGAACAACTTAAATAGCCAGGGGAATAAATAAATATTCAGTGCTCATGACTGAGCTCTACCAATAACATTAAAATGACATTCATTCCTACAAAAGTTAATTTGTGGATTTAATTCTATGCCAATCAGACTACCCAAAGGACATTTGCTAGACCTACATAAAGCAATAAAATTCATTGAGAGGAACAAAGGATTTAGAATATCAAGGAAAATAACGATAGGCATGAAGGAGAAATAGCATTCCAGACCTTTGACTGTATTTATAAGGTAGCATTCAGAACCATTTGGAACTAGTTAAAAAATTTTAAAAGTATATTAATAGAATAGACTAGGGAGAAGCAGAAATAATGGAACTCATTAACTCAGTTTCTGATATACCCCAAAACATAAATTACTCAGGAAAGCACTCCCTATTTGATAAAAACTGCTGGGAAAACTGGAAAACAGTCTGGCAGAAATAAGGCTTAAAATCATCTAGTACCATATTCCATAATAAATTAAAAAGGGATAGCTCTTACCACAAAATAATTAGAAGAGAAACAGGTTGTATACCATTCTCTGCTATGGGTAAGGGATGAATTCCTACTCAAACAAGGGATGAGGTTAAATTTTAATTACATGAAATTGAAAAATACAAACAAAATTAATATATGCAGGATAAGAAGGGAAGCACTTAACTAGGGAAAAATCTTTGTATCAAATATCAAATCTGATATTAGACAACTAATAGAAACACAGAATGTTTCCAAAGTCTTAGTGCAGTTTTAAGTGATCAAAACTCTTAATTAAAAGCTTCAATTTAAGCTACTAAAACTTAAAATAGCATTAAAACTTTTGGAACATGCTGTGCCCCCAAGACAGAAAGACATATTCCAGCAGATAGGTAATTGAAGGACATGAACACACAATTCTCAAAAGAAGCATCACCAACTATTAACCACTTTATGAAAGTGTATGCCACCCTTGATAATAAGAGAAATGCAAATCAAAATAGCCATGATATGTTTCTCTCCTCTCACACCCAGCAAATTGTCAAAGGTGACAGAAGGTTGGAATAATTGTGTGCAGGTGATAGAGATGAGCAACATTCCAAAGTATTATAGGTATAGTTGTAGATTGATAGAACCATTCTGGAAAACAGTTTGGAATTATGACTCAAATGTCCTTAGCCTCTGACCCAAAGATTTTACTAATAGGCATATATCCTCAGGAGGTCATTGACCACTGTGTAGAAGGGCTTTGTGGTAACAAAAATTGAAAACAAAGTAGATACCCATTGATTAGGTAATAGCTAAACAAATCTTGCTACATGGATGTAATGGACTGTTACTGTACTGTAAATAATTATGAATGTAATGAATACAAAGAAGCCTGGAAAGACTGACATGAACAGATCCAGGATGAAGTGACCAGAAGCTGGAACACAATAATGCATGATGCTATACAATATAAATGGAAAGAACAACCACCACAAAACAATCAGAACTGAAAGCTGCAAAATTATAGACTATATTTGGCCCTGGAGAAGAGACAGGAGAAAATGCCCATCCCTTATCCCTTGAAGAGGTTGGGGTCTGTTGCTTTGTAAAGTTGCATCTAATCTTTTTGATGTGTTAATTGGTTTTGCTACATCCCCATCACCCCCTTTAAAACGGATAAAAATCCATTTTAAAAAATAACTGCGATTTTATTTTTAAAAATAGAGAAGGGGGAGCAGCCAGGTGGCACAGTGGATAAAGCACCAGCCCTGGATTCTGGAGGACCTGAGTTTAAATATGGCCTCAGACGCTTGACACTTACCAGCTGTATGACCCTGGGCAAGTCACTTAACCCTCATTGCCCCGCCAAAGGGGAAAAAAACCAACAGAAAGGAACACACTGGTATTTCACCAGGAAAACCATTTATTTTCCAGTCATTTAATCTAAAAGCTAGAAGGGGACTTCAGAGAGAATCTGAACAGTCCTCTTATTTTACACACAAAGAAACTGAGGACTAATTGAGAGGTCCTTATCCATAGCAGAGAATAGTATTTGATAATGTTTCTCTACTTAACTATTTTGTGGTAAGAGCTATCTATTTTTAATTGTCCACTGTATTAGTTTTTCTCTTGCAACTAACAAAATAGTGTTGCACCAGAAGTCAGGAGACCAGAATTCTAGTTTGCCAAAACATAGAATTTCAACCTTCAGTCCTTCTTATATGAAAATTGATTCGAGAACTGAACTTGTTTAGCTGGAAATGGAGAAGACAAAGGGGGAGGTGACAGCTATCTTCAAGTATCCGAAGGTTATCATGTAACTGCCTACAGAAATGGGTTCTCCCTCTTTGAAGTCTTTGGACAGAAGCTATGTATGAGTTTGACTAGATACGTCCTTTCCAAATCTCTAATTCTTTGATTCTATGAACTAGAGGTCAGATCTCTTTGATTCTTTGTGTGATGCTTTTTTTCCTACACAATGTACAGACCCCCTCAGTACACATTAAAATATAAAATTAAATTAAAACAAATGTCTCTGCAACCCAATCTACCTTGAGACACTCCTAAGATACCTTCAGACCTCCCACTTGAGAGAGATGTAGGGAACTTAGTGCCAGAATTATAGAGGAAAGAGTAGGACTGGAAGAGGAAGAGGAGGAGATGTCAGCCTCTTTGGGGGTGGGAGGGAGGGTAACATCTGAGAGCTCAAGCAAGAAGTGGTAAGAGGCAGTACGCCTGCTGGATGGCATCTCTGAGGGTCAGAGGCACTGCCATGATGCTTCTCCAGTAGACAGTGTTGAGTCTCCACATGTGGTAAAACAGCCAGTGTTGAGGGGACATGAACTCCTAGCTTGCAGAGCTTGGGAGCAGGAAAGACCTGTAGCCTTCGCTTTTGTAGTTGGGGAAAACTGGCCAGTGTAGGAGAAAGGCCTGGAGATTTTTTCCCAGTTGGTGTGCTTTCTGGGGAACCCCAAGTCACAGGGGGTCTGGATAGAACTTGTTATAGAATTATAGACTTAGAATTAAAAGGGACCCGAGAGGTTAGTCCAAAGCTCTCCTTTTATCAATGTGCAAGTGTTAATTTACTTACGTCACCCAAGTAGTAAGTTGCCACTCTAGAATTGACCCTCATCGAGCATTCTTTTCTTCCTTCTTTTTCACCCCGTGAATTTTGGTACTCATGCTTATGAAACACCTACTTTTAAAAAAAGGAATGACTATATTGAGTGGAGTCTGAAAAGTGCCTTTGCTGATTTTCTTGTATTTCCCCAGTGTTCTTTGGTGGCATTTAATTATGTTTGTTTTTTTTTAAAAAATAATTTCCCTGAAGTTTATATATTTTTATCTTTTTTTTCTTACTTTATTACAGGTAAAGCAAAACCAGCATGAAGAACTGCAGAATGTCAGGAAGCATATTCACAATTGTTTCTCTAACCTTGGTTGTTTCCTGTTGCCACATCCTGGTCTTAAAGTTGCAACCAATCCAAGTTTTGATGGGAGATTGACTGGTAGGAATTTCTCATTCTCATTCATGTGAAAATACTGGTCAGTACCACTTATTAAAGCAAGTACTAGTTTTGTTTTGCATGGGAGTTTGGATTTATGAGGTCACTGGGATATATGGGATATAAATGCTTTGCTGCTCATTTTTCTGGATAGAGCACCGGCCCTGAATTCAGAAGGACTTGAGTTCAAATCCGGCCTCAGACACTTAACACTTACTAGCTGTGTGACCCTGAGCAAGTCACTTAACCCCAATTGCCTCACCAAAAAAAAAAAAAGAAAAGAAAAAGTGGTTACCATGCTTCTTGTTTCAAGGTTTTTAAAATTGAATTTTGTTGCAACTCTCTAGGCAATAACTTTTGTTACGTTTTTGCTCATGGCAAAATTTTGAAAGGTTGGTCTTGAAGACTTTGTACACTTATGTCCAAGACATATATAGCAGCATTGTAAAAAACTCTAATGTACTAACAGATGTAGATTTGGATCTTCCCTTTTTGTTTGAGAAGATAGTGCAGTTCCTTTTTATGTAAGTTTGTGGAAATAAATGGAGAAGGGTTGAGGATTAAAGAAACTCACCCAGAAGAACTGAGGAAAAAAACAAAACAAACATTAAAATAAAATAAAAACCAACAATTTCTTATCCTGTGAGCCACTGACTGAAATGAGACTTTTGGCTCATAGTTTATTATTATTCCATTCATTCAGCGCTCATTTATTGAACCCCTACTGTTTGCCAAGCATGATACTAGAGACCAGGGCTTCATACACAAAACAGTTCCTGTTTTCTATGAGCTTATATTGTATTAAGACATCATTTTCAGCAAGAGTATAGGAAAACTGTTTATAACTTTGGGTCAGGTACCTGCTGTAACTAGCTGTATCAATTATATGTGTAATTAGCTCAGTAAAAGAGATGTCAATTTTTTTAATTATGTGATCTAAAAAAGAAATGAAGCTTTGTAAACGAGGGATGGTTTCTGGAGTGCTTTTCCATAATAGAAACCTATTGTAGTTTTATACCACTGGGGACTGAATCTCTATTTCTTTTGTGACTAATTTAGTGTTGACTAATTCCATCTCTACTAGATATTGATGAAGACTTTAAAAAAGAGCTTCGCAATCTGGTTCCATTACTGCTTGCCCCTGAAAATTTGGTAGAAAAAGAGATAAGTGGATCCAAAGTGACTTGTAGAGATCTTGTAGAATACTTTAAGGTAGGCAAACTCTGTTATATTTAAACCCACTAAAATATAATTTCCTAAATTAGAAGTGATAGCTAGCTCATGGGGTATGACATTATTACATGTAGATGTGTTGAGAGAACCTGTTCTTAAAGCAATGACAAAGAAATTTTAAAGTCTATTCTCCTTTCCTTTTGATAAATAGAACTTGTGATTGTGATGAATTGGCTTCATTTCCTGCAAGATTTTACTTTCATAATTTTCCTGCCTTTTTACCTAAGGTTTGAAATGGAGTTGGTGGGTGTGGGAGATAACAAGAACAATGACATTCATGATACTGTAACTAGCATTTATGAAACCTGTTACAATTGAGAATTACTAATTCCTTATCACCTGGTGATCAGCAAAATCTCTTTTGGAGTTGTGACTGTTGGCCAAGAGCAGTTGAAGTGTAAATAGTGCTAAGTTCCTTTATGGGTAACACTTTAAGCACACTCTACTCCTCTTCAGTTATTCTTTCCTATCATAGTGTAAAGATTACTGTTGCTGAGAATGAGTTAGAATAAATAATATAGTGGAAATTAAGTCTTGCATCAATCAGTTTAAATTTGGAGTGGAGGTAGGAGGTTTGTAATTTTCAGATCTAGCCCCAAATCTTTTTCTGAAAACTCTTGGTTTAGGTGATTTGATTTTAAAATTCATATTTCTGAATAACTATGTATATGAAGATAGCTTTGATAGTCATCTATATGGAGTGTGTGTGTGTGTGTGTGTGTGTGTGTGTGTGTGTGTGTGTGTGTGTGTGGAAGGAGGGAGGAGTGCCCCAAGCCTGATCCTTTCTTTCTAGCCAAAAATTGGAGGTTGACTTTGCTTGAGATAGAATATGATGAAAGATGCTGGCCATCCATATAACCTTGAATTTTAAAACTTTTGCATTGACTATATTCTGCATAGAATTATGGGGATATGAGTAACCTATAGTTGAAAGCAGATATAATTTTTTTAAATTTATTGATATCTTTTGTTTTA
Source organism: Dromiciops gliroides (assembly GCF_019393635.1). NCBI lineage: Eukaryota > Metazoa > Chordata > Mammalia > Microbiotheria > Microbiotheriidae > Dromiciops > Dromiciops gliroides. The sequence goes on from NC_057862.1 coordinate 616,140,021, forward strand.
TATCACCTCTATTTCCTTTTCTTCCCCTATTCCATGTCTGAGAGCTATCTCTTTTAATAAACAAATTTGAAAGTTCAATAAAACGAACATATTGAAAAAGCTGCCATATGTGGTTTTCAGCACCCTTAGTCTCTTCTTCTGCAAAAAAGTAGAGGGAGGTACCATCTCTTCTTTGGTGCCATTATAATTTCAAAGCCTTCCATTTCGAAGACTTTATATTAGTTTTTTTTTCTCATGTTATTGTAGTTATTCTGTATGTTGTTTTCCAGGTTCTAAATAAAGCATATTTAATTTAAGACACACAGAAATGTTTCCGTTCAAAAAAATCCTATAATCTTTTAGGTTTAATTTACCTTTTATTTAATAACTTTTTAAGAGGTGGGCAATTTGGTAGTGTAGTGAACCAGCATATGATTTCTCTTTGTGACACTTAATATGTTTTACTTGGTGGTATGAACACCCTTCCTCTTCTTTTATATTTTGTTTTGGTATTTTTGCTCCAGATTTTAAGAATAACCCATTAATGAAGATTTGTTTATTTTTAGGCTTATATTAAAATCTATCAAGGTGAGGAGCTTCCGCATCCTAAATCTATGCTTCAGGTACTTTATCTTATTTGTATGTTTGAGGGGAAAATGGGCTCATTAACATGGAAAGTTATACTGAGGGTGTGAACAGACTTTATGTGATTTTTAAAATATGTGACTACACTTTTGAAGATAATTTAAAGTCCATGCCTTGGATTAGGGAATTTGACAAGTGTTTTGAGCAGCTGATTTGTCTTGGCATAGATTAGAATAATTAAGTTAGAAAGGCTGAGTTGTTGACTCCTTATTGATACAGATAGGTAAAGAAAGTGCTGTACTAGAAACTATATCTCATGTTATGGAGGGGGAGGAGTAGAGGGAAAGAAACACCTTTCCTTTAGGTACCTGAGTTATCAAGCCTTTTCATTTGTTACTTAATGACAATGGCTTAATAGAGCTACCTGAACTAAACTTTTTTTTTCTTGAGGCAAAAAAAAATATTTTATTTCAGTCCCTTTCATTTGTCAATAATTTTATCTTTTGGAATGAAATTTGTTTTCTGAAAATGTGATAATTTGGGACTTATTTTATAAGAGTAAGAATGTGCTATATTATTCTGTTAGGAAAATTTTGATTAACAAGAATTCTTTTAGAATTTGCTGCTATCAATTTTACAGTATAGCAGGCACATTTTTCTCCAAAATATGAAATTTATATTTATGGATTAGAGCCTATCTTTTCTTTTATATGGATTATGTGACACTGTTTTTACTTTTAATTGGACTCTGTGAGGGAGAAATATTAATTATTCATTGAATGGAGATGTTTCTTTTTTAATTCTATTCTGACCACCTAATTTATTTTTGGATAATTTTTAGCTATAATTATTTGGTGTATGCCCAGGGCATTTTAAATATTAGCATCATAAGATTTAGATCTGGAAAAAAAATTAGTCTTCTAGTCTGGCCTCCTCATTTCACAAGGAAATTTGAGGTCCAGAAGGTGGTTGTTCAGTAATGTACAGCTAGCAAGTAACAGAATTGGGATTTGGGCCCAGATGCTCTGTCCTTTCTTCTACATGATTCCATGTTTTTACTTTAATATAAGGAAAATGTAATTAAGAAAGAATATAGTCACTCCCCCCCCCCAAAAAAAAAAAAGTAATATTTACTTAAAGCCAAGTAGAGCCAATCTTTGGATCAGATGAATCTTTGGACTTCTTACTATTTCTCTTCTTGGAAAATGATTTTATATAATTTTTTGTAGCTTATGTTTGAAGATTCACATTAGATATCAGACATGTTCTTCTGTAATGGAAGGTGTTTGGATTTTTTTTTTTATAGGCAACAGCTGAAGCTAACAATCTTGCTGCAGTAGCAGGAGCAAGGGACAGCTATAGCAAAAACATGGAGCAGGTTAGTAGTTTGGTAATTTTGCTTTATGATATGTCAGTTATTTTATATACAGAGTCTGTCTGAGTTTTCATCCCAGTGTGCTGTTATCATGACAGCCATATCCTTGTCCCCTTCCCCAGCCTTATTCTTGGAAATAAATTGTTTTGGCAAAGGTTTTGTACCTTATAAGAAGGAAAAGAGTTCTGGTAGCAGTTCATAAGCCATATAGATAGATGATTTTTTTTTTGGTTAAGTAATTTAGAATGCTTTAATAGTAGTCTCTGGTATACTAAGCAAGCTTAAGACCCAAAATAATTTCTAAAATTAACTCTAATTTGAAGATATTTTGGGTAGTGTATTTGTTATACTTTCGCCCATGCATCTTCCTAGCAATTTTCATTGTATCTTCCATTCAGGTATGTCAGTCAGTCTTTATTAAATTCCCGCTACATTCCAGGCACTGGGAATTCAAAGATAAAAATGAAACTGTCACTGCCCCCAAAGGATATGATATTTTATCAGGGAAAATGCATGTAGGAGAAGGCAGAGTGAAAGTGACCCAGAATAATGAAGTAATTTGCTTTCCATGCTTAAGTTCTGCTATTTGTATAAGGATGATATTGTAAAAGCTAGATGTTTTAGGTGGGTTTTCAATGACCTTTTTACACTTCTCTTTGGAAGGGAAATGACTTAGTGTGCCTATGTGGTTTAAACCTTTTTGGTGAAGCACATCATTCGCCTTAAGATCATGGGTCTTGCAAAGTTCTGTCTGGCATTGTAAGAATTAAAGTTAGGCATTGTTTTTTAAAATCTTATTTCTGGAAGGTAGCTCATTGTCCTCCCATTTTATTTAAATAGGTATGTGGTGGAGATAAGCCTTACATTGCACCTTCGGATTTAGAAAAAAAACACTTGGATTTCAAGGAGGTGGCTGTCAAACAGTTTTGTTCTGTGAAAAAAATGGGTGGAGATGAGTTCTGCCGTCGTTATCAAGACCAGCTTGAAGCCGAGATCGATGAAACCTATGCAAATTTTGTAAAGCACAATGATGGCAAAAACATCTTCTATGCTGCTCGCACCCCTGCCACACTGTTTGCAGTCATGTTTGCTATGTACATAATCTCAGGACTGACTGGCTTCATCGGCCTGAACTCGATAGCCATCTTGTGTAACCTTATAATGGGTTTAGCACTGACCTCCCTTTGTACTTGGGCATATGTTAAATACTCTGGGGAGTTCAGAGAAATTGGAACAATGATTGATCAAATTGCTGAAACACTATGGGAACAGGTTGGTATCTATCTTTTAGTTTTTTATTGACTAATCTATCCCTCTCCATCTTGATGTTTTCTTCTCCATTGTTTGAATAGCTTTTCTCTCTCTTGTATCAGATCTCATCCTCTCTGGGCCTTGGTTTCCTTGTCTGTACAATGAGGGGGTTGAACTAGATGATGTCTAAGGTTTCTTCCACCTTTAAATCCCATGAACTGGTGATTGTATTGATGTGCTCTCTGTTGAGTGGATTTATAATCAAGATGTCAATATGTTGTACGGTTTCAAAGATTTCTTTTCAAAATCATGATGATTACACAAGCTTGGCTATACCAAAATTGACATCTTTGGTATAGATACCTAATGCCTTTTCTTAATTTCATAGAGATAGAGTCAATTCACCAAAAAAACATTGAGTTCAGTTTAAATGAATGGAAGTTTTTACTGTGGAGTTTTTGACGAGTTTTGTTGGAATATGAAAAAGTCCTCTATAGCAATATAATCAGTGAAGACTTAAAAAGGAAAGAAATACGTTTCACAATCATAACTTATATTTTTGAAAAGTGCTACTTAGCAATATGAGCAAGAAGCAATGCATTGCCGTGTTCCATAATGAATATTGAGTAGTGGACTACAGTCAAGTGACAAAAATGTTTACCAGGAAGATAAAGTTAACCCACCGAGATTCTATGAAGAAAAAAGCCTAGAATTCATTGTTTATTGGACCTGAGAAGCTGTTAACCTATTAACCTATGACATGGGAAGACAAATACAGCGGAAGCCAGGAGGACTCGTATTCTGGATTTTGCTTTTTGGTGTTATTGGTATGGTCAGAGTCAAGTTTCACTAATACTAAGCAGTTACTCAGTTGGAGTGACTATGTCTGAACCTGGCATTTCAGTGCTGGTTGTTGTACACAGATATGAAAAAGAATCACCTTGGAATATTTGAACACTATCAGATGAAAAGATAAAGCTGCTGTCACTTGTGAACAGTATAGTGTTACTTTCAGTTTGCATTTCTGTAGCCCAGTGAGATATTCAATTGAGAAGCTGTAATTCATGTTGTTTCCATGGTTCTGCTGCTTTAAACATTCTTTCAAAAGTAAATCATTTGGGGGGAAAGTTATATCTTAATTCTTTCCCTTTCCAGTTTATCTCATAAAAATGTTCCTTCTGTCCACTGTAATACATCCAGAAGAATGGTGACTTATTCACTTAGTTTTTGAAATAATATTATATATGCATAGTTGAAAGAATTCATGTATGTATGGACTTAAATCCTGCCTTATTTTTAAAATTCTCTAATTTTTTTCGTAGCATCTTTGGTATCTTTACTAAAAGATTGGTTGAAAGATAAAACCTTCAGTTTGTTCCTTGATTGTTTTTGTAATGAGTTTATAATCTGCCTCCCCCTCCTGTCCTAGTTGCTTTTTATTTTAGATTATGACTAAATTTTAATTATCTGGATCCTTGCTTTAAAATAACCTACCTCCTGTGCAGCATTAATTCTAGAATATTAAGGGTCACTAAAACAAAGTCAGCCAGGTGAAAACAGTCTGTAGTATGTAAAATTATTTTCATGTTAGTTTGAATTGAATTGATTACTATTCAGAGGACAGAAGCTCTGTGTTGTCATTGACTTTGTCTAAATTTCTTTGCCTTTCTCTTTTCTTTTGCCTCAGAGGAGTCCCAGGAAGGTGAGAAACCTACCAAGTCTCAAATTTCTTAGTCTTAAACTCTGTCAACTTCAAGTCAATCTGACGTCATTTTCCTAACCAATCACTCCATGTTTTAGGTGTTTTCCAAACTGTTTGAAGTTATTAGACGCCGAATGGTTCATCGTGCTCTTTCATCAGCACAGCGACAGAGACTGTCATCCAACAATAACAAGAAGAAAAATTAGACAGTATTTTTAACTTTTCTGTATATGAAGTGTTCACACTTACACATGTAGGACACTAAGCAGGGCCGTCTGGGCCGGTCGGTCTGCATAAAATGCTGTAAACATACCAGATTGATGCTGCATAGAGGGTATGGAATTGCACATACATCTCATAGGAACTATAAAATGGTTTGAATTCAGTGACATACCGTATAGGAAGAAAATAATTTCTATTTTTCTTTGTAAAATGACTAAATACATTATTTCCAGCAGTATTACTTATTCTTTTGAAACTTTTTAGTTTAGTTTTTCCATATTCTTGGGTTACTTTGCTCATTACTTTGAATTGAATTTTAAAATATTTTTATATGTAATTTTTTTTTTACCTTATGGCTTTTTGTTTTGTTTTGCACATTTCTCATACCACAGGTATTGAAGCCCCTGGGTGATAAATTGATGGAGGAAAACATAAGGCAGTCTGTAACAAACTCTATCAAAGCAGGCCTGACTGACCAGGTGTCTCATCATGCCCGATTAAAGACAGACTGACAGTTCATCTCCTCTTCAACTCTGCTGTCCCGTCCTTTTTCATGCTTGCTGTACAATGAGAACTCAAAATAAACCAAAGTTTACAATCCACTATAGAAGTAGTTTAGTATAACTGGCTCCACAAATTGTTGCCACAGAGTGTGAAAATTGGTTGTTGGTTTTAAGCATTCTCTTCACTTGCTTCCAAGACACAAATTAGTGCCATGGAGACTGAGAGAGGAGCATTCTTTTATCACGCACATTTGTGCCATGTTTAATTCTTAATCTGCAGTCTCTGGCTTGTTAGAAAAAGTCGTCGTCTGAAAGGGATGTATCAGGGAAATATTTTGAGAATCTATTAAAGTGAAATCTTTTAACAGAATGTAAACATACAGTGTCCCATTGAGATTTTAATTTCTGGAGTAGCTGTGAATCAGTCAGTTTGAGATAGTAGTGACAACTGGCACCAGGGATGTCTCTGTTGAGCCACGACATTAAAAATATAGATTGCTTTACTGCCGTCAGTACCAGTGTTACACAAAGTGCATGTATCATCATCAGATGTATCATCAGATCTCCACAGAAATGACATGATGTAACCCTTGTCACTGAGGAAGCAATTTTGGAGTGTACATTTGTCTTGCCTTCTTCAATTCCATAGACCTGCCCTAAAAGCAGATGTATAACTGGGAAATGGAGCTGTCTCTTCTGCAGGTTAGCCTTTGTGTACATAAAATATGCCATTAATTGTATTGGGGGAGAAATTCCATCCCAAAATGTTGCCTACAGCTATGAGTTAGGATTGTCTGTACAGTGTGTAGCTTTTATTTTCTAAAATCACAGATAGGGCATGTATATGAATTATAAATATATAAATACGATTTTGTATTAAAGTTTTGTAGTTTATGGCAAAATCTGGTTCTGTAGTAGGCTAAGTATGGTTTATGTAAAGGAATGTTTGTGGCTCATGTAAATGTGTGAATGCATAAACAATTTGAAGTTTTTGATATATTTGTGATATTTACCTGCCTTGAGCACCGCATTTCACCATCACTTCCCTTCCTCCCCCCTGCCCCCAATGGGAATTCAGTGGGAATGTTTGTTGTGAAACTTTGTTTTCCGTTGCATTTTGAAGTTATTTCCTGTAATTTATTTTCAGTACATAATTAAAAATTGGTTGTGTATGTGCATATATACATATATATATGTATATATGAAATGAAACTTGTGATTCTTTTTTTAAGGAACTCTTCAAATATATATTCCACAACACAAACCATGTTTGTTTATATTAAAATGAGCATGAGCAGGAAATGCCCAAATGACAGCTCCTAAAGTACTATTCCTTGAAATGAAGCTAAATTTGTGAAAGAATACAATTATTCTTCCATGTCTGTCTCTGTTAGAAGAAGAAAAAAAAATGTTTCAGTCTAGATGTAATTGTGGGGTTTTGTTTTTCTTGGTGTTCATTTGTTTTCATTTTGGGGATAATAAGTTAAGGTGATATTCTATAGTGACCTACACTTGTGAAGGCACGTGGTTTGTTCTTTAAGTGAAAAAGAAAGTCAGATGTCACGTTCTATGTTGAGAGTTTTGAAACACACTTTGATTTTGTATCTTTTTTTCCCCCTTGGAATTTTGTTTTTATTATGGATTGTATTTATTTCTATCCACATTAAATTGATACCAGCTCACCTATTTTCAAGCAAAAAGAATCCACCTGAAGTTTGTATGTTTTCTTTTCTCACCATGTTTAATGATGCTGTGGATTGTTTATGAATAGAAAAATAAAAAGTTGGCTGTGTCATAGCAAAGCTTTTGAAATTGAAGACTGCATTTCACATGTTTCTAAAAAAGAGGGTAATGAAGCCCAGACTACATCAGTGGAGTGTTTTTTGTTTGTTTTTGTGTTTAGGTAGTTCACACTTTTAGCATTTCATGACTTGGAGTCAGAGAGACCTTGGTTCAAGCCCTGCCTCCCCCACATTATACCTGAATGCATGGGCAGGGATACATACCTGGTCTGAGCTTTGAATTCCTCTTCTGTAAAGTTAGAAGGGTTAGGAGGATCAAGTAAATGTAAACTGCTTTATCAACTTCAGGTCTTGTGTGACTTAGAATCTATTACTGAATTGAAAGTAATTTGATTTTATAAAAGACATCGAAAGAAATCTTTTCTTTTGACTAGGAAGACTTTGACCCTTATTAAAGTAAGTAGTGGTAGGAAAACAAAGCATAACAAAACTATTGTATCAGATAAGTTTACTGTCAAAGTTCTTTGTTTCCTATCCATACATTTTTTTTAATGGCTTTATTTACACAGAGGTTTGTTTAAGGAATTCAGGAATTTCCTCACTATCAGTATACTGCCTTTTCTCCTGCTGAGTCACTATGACTGTTTAAGGGAATATATCTGGCCCACCTTAATTAGGTTGCAAATGAAAGGATTTTAGATAATCTAACTACTTTGCAACTAATACTTGTCCCTAGTCCTAGGGCTCAAAAGGAAATGTGATTTTTTTCTCTCCTAGAGAAGGAAGCCTGGTTATAGTGAGTGAATGAATGAAAATGTACCTATTAAATACTTACTATGTGCTAAACACTGTATTAAGCACTGGGCATATAAAGAATAAAGGGAGATTTTCCCTGCTCTCAAGGAGAGGTCTCTCTAATTGAGGAAAACTATATGAGAGTATTCGACTATTAGATGGATAAAAGAGCCTGATGAATGAGTGAATGGCCAAGAGTCTGTTGGGTACATGGGTAAATTAAAGGGCAGTGGGTAGGAGACAGGACTGATGGATGGCCCTCCATCTCAGAGAAGAGCCCTGGACTGAAATAAGAAATCTGGGTGGCATTTGCAGCTCTGCCACTAAACTAGTTACACGTCATCCATCAACCCTTTAGAGGTTTTTGCGCTGATTTACCTTCTGTGAGCCTTAAAACAACCCTTTGAGGTTGGTAAATAGAAATACCTACATTTTATAGATGAGGAAACAGGCTCAGAATTTGTGACTCATACATCTGAAGTGTCAGAGTTGGGATCAGAACCCTGGTTTTCTAGTACTCTCTATACTACTATGCACTCAAAGTAAATCTAGATGGGCTAGCCTCCCAAGGCTAGTTATGACCACATGTTTAAAAAATGATAGTGATCACCAGGCAAATGTGTGGTCCTTTCACACGATGTCAAAATCTGCTTTGGGACAGTGTCACACAGCTTAAAGATTTGTAGCAAAGTGAAGTAGAGTTCATCAGCTCTTTTATCTTGAATAATTTTACTCTTTTCTGTGGGAAATTAGTTGGGAGAGTTGATTTGCTGCATAGTAACCATTCTCTGAGAGGTTGAAATCCTAACCCCTGCAGAGCTTGGCTGTACCTTATACTTAATCTAATATTCAGATGTGAGATTATTCAGGACTTTCAATCCTTTATAAGAAGGTGGACCACAGCCTTTGAATGTGTGATGACAGTGTTATAAATAACCTTTGCTATAAAACCTTTCAGATAAAGGAATTCACAAATCTACTGTTTTTGTTTCCTTTTTGATTAAATTTTCTGAAAATATTTCTAGCATAAAATAAGTTCACCTGAGTATCTTTTACTGATCCTATGAACGTTCTCTCTCCCTCCCCTTAACCTTCCCTGTCTCCCCCTTCTTTTCCCCCCTCTCATTTCTCTGTGAAACAAGTTGATTATACTGCTCTCTTTGGGGGTGGGGAAGAATGCTCCCTGATATTCTCTGTTGCCTGATTCCAGAACTCATGAACTCTCAGGGAATAGAAGAGGCAAATATAAGTGTGATTTTTTTTTTCTTCTTCTTTGCAGTGGCAATTTATTTATTCATACATACCTATGAAGATCCTCTCAGTTCTATTCCACTGAAAAATTTTGTTAAATAGAATTGGAAAAGTTTTCTTTCCAGCTTGGCCCCAAATCTATTCTAAAGGGTAATACTTTATGACTGGGATGCCACCCATTAGAGCTTTCTCTTACATAACTATATTTTCAGAGATTATAGGGAATTTTTTTTTTAATGATTAGGTTTCCTATTGAGGCATTCCATGGAATCATGCTGGCCTTAGTTAATTTATTAGTAGTTTTTATTTGCACTATCTTATACTTTAAGAGTTTACCCCATTCCAGAGGAGCTCTCTGGAACAAGGTCTACCAGCAAATAGCTCCCCTTTGCTGGGTTCTCTGAAACCTGTTGGATATATGATTTCTCTTTCAAATTGTGGTCTTTAGTCACTGGTGGTAACTGAAACAACAACTGGGAAGGAATCTGATGTAAATGAGAAGTTTCACCCCCCGCACACTCAAAAGGAAATTATACATTTATGTTTAAGTTTATAATTTTAGGAGCAAATGAATCAGCTTGGTGTGCCATGTCTTCAGCAGAAAACCATTGCCCTAGTAACTGCTTGTGTCTTTGACCCATTCTGGATGTTCTGTTTAGAAAACAATGGAATCATATTTTTAAAAAATGATGTCTTACTAGACTTTAAATCAGCAAGCATTTATCAAGTTTATCATGTGCCAAATATTGTGTTAAGCCCTGACAATAATTGGGAAAAAGGAAAAGTCTGCCCTCAAGAGGCTTACACTAATGGGGAAGGCAACGCATATATAGGTATACACAAATTCAAGTTAGCCCTGGAGGAGAAGGCACTAGTAGCTAGTCCTGGTCCTGGGGAGACTAGGAAAGGCAGCCTCCCAGAGGAGCTGGTCCTTGGTCTGAGTTGAAGGAAACTCAGTATTCCAGGAGACATATAAAGGGAGTCCATTCTGGAAATGGGGGACTGCAAGGACAAAGGCCTGGGAATGGGAGATGGAGGGTTGAGTGTGAAGAACAGCAGGACAACATAGCTGGACCATAGTATGGAGGGGAATAATGTGCAAGTAAACTGGAAAGGGAGAAAAGGACTTATAAAGGAATTTAAATGCCAGTTTTTAGGTGCTCCTACAGGTAATAGGGAGTCTCTAGGCTTTACATTGAGGTTGTGACATGATTAGATATATGTTTCAGGGGGGCAGCTAGGTGGCACAGTGGATAGAGCACCGGTCCTGGAGTCAGGAGTACCTGAGTTCAAATCCGGCCTCAGACACTTGACACTTACTAGCTGTGTGACCCTGGGCAAGTCACTTAACCCCAATTGCCTCGCCAAAAAAAATATAATTAAAAAAAAAAGATACATGCTTCAGGAAAATCACTTTGGAAGCTATGTAGAATATAGATCAGAATAGAGAGAAACAAGGTAGGGAGGCCAAGTAAGTTGTTATAATAGTGCAGGCTAAATGTGATGAGTGGAAGTAGGGTGGTGGCTATGATGAGTGTAGAGAAGGGAACATATTTGAAAGAGTTTTTTTGGCAAATGATTGGATATGATGGGTGAATGAGATAAGGTTGACCCTAAGGTTATGAACCTGAATGGCCAAGAGGATAATGGTACTCTGATAGTTTGGAAGGGGGAGCACATTTGGGGGTAAAGATACCGAGTTTTGTTTTAGGTTGAGCTAGAGAGGACTACAGACCATCCAGTTAAAATTTCTTACTAGGAAGTCCATGTTGTGAAGTGAAGCACAGGAAAAATCTGAAAGTCTTTTGCATGAAAATGAACCCATGGGAAGTATAGAGAGAAAAGAGAGCCTAGGACAGTGAGCCTTGTGGTCCACCCATAGTGGACATAACATGAATGTTCCAGCAATGGAGACTGAAGAGCAGTCAGGAGGAGAACCAAGAGAGAGCAATGTCAGGAAAACCCAGGGAGAAGTGTGGTCAACAGTGTCATATTGTAGAGGTGTCTAGAAGGATGGTGATCTTGGAGAGATCAGTTTTTGTTGAATGGTGAAGTTGGAAGCCAGATTGTAGAAGGTTAAGATAAGAGAGAAGCACCACCAAGGGTAGACGCTTCCTGACTACAAACTCAGTAAGTCAACTGTTAAATATGACAAAGACATTAAGGTGAACTTGGGCTATGATCATCAAAGCAAGCATAACGTCTAGGACTAGGGAGTTGATAATATTGTGCTCTGCCCTGGTCTCTCTCTTCCCCACCCCCCCAAATATTGTGTTCGAGTGTTAAGAGAAGGGCAGCTGGTGTAGTCAAGTTCATGCTACACGAGAATTGTTCAGAGGAACTGGGGATGTGTAGTCTAGAGAAGAGAAGAATCAGGATGTGGCATAATAATTAAGTATTTAAGGTCTGTTAGATGGAAGAAGCTTTAACTTGGTTGGATCTGGCCTTGGAGGGCAAAAGTAGAAACAAGGCAGAAGTTACAGAGGAGAAAATAAAGGTTCAACACAGCGGAAACTATCCTGTGTTATTTATAAATAGGGTTGGCTGCTTTGAGTGGTAGTGCATTCCTCTTTCCTTCAGGTCTTCAAGCAGAGTCCACATGATCCTTTGCTGGGATGTCGTAAAAGATTGTTCAGGTTGAACAAAGTGACATCTGATGGTCCCTTCAAACTCTTGAACTTCTGGGATTTTGCTTCTGTAACCATTACAAAGCCCCAATTCTTTTGGGAAGTGTTCTGGCTTTACAATGGGGTTATGTCTTCTACCAGTCTGACTCAGTGATTATTTCTCCCAAACAGATCTGCAACTTTTCTTTGCCTAATCTCCAATAAATTGTTATTTTACTTATTTCTTGAGTGTCTATTAATGTTTATAACATTGTCACCTATGATGTCTGCCAATTCCAATTCACAATGTGCCAGGCACTGTACTAAGTGTTGAGGATACAAATAAGAAAAAGACAATTCCCTACCCTGAAGGAGCTTATAATCTAAAAGGGGAAGATACCATACAAAGGGGAACTGAAAAGCAGGAGGTAGAGTGCCATCAGGGGCTACTTGGCTCATGGGCATGGTGTTCATCGAGTTAAAAACCAAGCCAAGATGCTGGTGGAGTTACGAGGAAGGTTTTGAGCTTTTTATAAAGGAAAGAGGAGTGTAGTGTTCCTCCAGTCTTCCATTCAGAGTCGAGAGGTTACTGAGGGAGAGGGAAACAAGTATAGAATATAAAAACCTTTGTTTTTGTGATGATGAAATTTCAGATGGTCAATGTATGGGGAGAGGAAGGGTGGTGTTCCATGGAGTTGAAGTCAAGAAGAGCTGCTGATAAAGTCACAAGGATGTGTGAAACCACCTTTTGGAGAACTGGTAATGATGATGTGTTTTATGTGGCTCATGAGAAAAATACTCTAAAGAAAGCATGTCTCTTGAAGTACTGGTGAAGGGGCAATAGGGTAGTCCACAGACCTTGATGTTTCATTGATGACCCATAAAAATGAAATGGCAAATCACTGAAGTACATTTAAGTGAATTGGTCCAAAGAAAGTTATACAGCTTTTCCAAAATCTTATCTTTATAAGCTTCATAGCTCATTTTGGGAACAGGTCAACCAGAAAGGCAGTTAATTATTTTTTATCACCTTTCAACATCTTATTTCAAACTTATTTGACCCTACCAAAAGTATCCCCTATAGCACCTCAAATGATCAATGTTAAATTATTAACAAACTCAAAACTAAAGAAATGAAAAGGAACTGACCAGATATAAGTTGAAATTTGAATTCAGTAGGTGGGAAAGAACAGGAAAAGATGAAGTCCTTTTTGGAAGGTGGGTCAGATGGTCTGAATTTAGGATTATAAATTGAAAATCTAGGCTAATTTGGAACTGGATCCATTAATAGAGGTAAAGACTGTAATTGGTTAAACCTTGAAGATTATTTTTTAATAATCCAATAAGTCAATTAGTTCTTCCAGTTGATTTATACCATAATTAGAATGTGTATATTTTTACATACTTATTTACCTGATTATTTTACTATGAGTATTGCCTTGGGGCAACAAGAGCAGTAGCAGCAGTTTCAGAAGTTCTCAAGCCAGAAGTAGTAAGGGGATCAGGCAACTGGTTAGAAAGAATATAGAGGGCATTTATGCTAGCACTGGGTTCAGTACTGGGTGCTCTTTGGCGATTCCATTTTTTTGTTTTGTTTTTTGGTGAGGCAATTGGGGTTAAGTGACTTCAAAAATCAAATAAGTGATAGAACAAAAATTGAGAAAATAAATTAGTGATATAAGAAAACTATGAAAAGAGAATTAACAGCTTGGTAAAAGAGGCATATAAAATACTGGAGAAAATAAGACATTAAAAAACAGAATTGGCCAAATGGTAAGAGATACAAAGCTTAACTGATGAAAATCCCTTTAAAATTAGAATTGAGCAAATGGAAGCTAATGACTCCATGAGACATCAAGAAACAATAAAACAAAGTCAAATGAATATAGAAAGAATAATGAAAATAGAAAATGTGAAGTATTTCAATGGAAACACAACTGACCTGAAAAATAGACATCATTAAAGAATTATTGGACTACCTGAAAGCCATGATCAGAGAAAGCCTAGACATATTTCAAAGAATCATAAAGGAAAACTGCCCTGATATCCTAGGACCAGAGGGTAACCTAAAAATTGAAAATACTGATCACCTCTTGAAAGAGATTCCAAAATGAAAACTCCCAGGAATATCAGTCAAATTCCAGAGTTCCTAGGTCAAAGAGAAAATATTTCAAGCACCCAGAAAGAAATCATTCAAATATTGTACAGTCAGTTAGGATTACACAAGATTTAGCAGCTACCATGTTAAAGAGACAGAGGGCACGAAATGATATTCTGGAAGACAAAGGAGCTAGGATCACATCCAAGAATAATTTACCCAGCAAAAGTGAATATATAATCATTCAGGGGAATATGTATATATTTAAATAGAGTACATTCCTATATGGGAATATGATACATGTAACTCCTAAGAACTTTACCATTATTAGGGCAATTATGAGTCTACATAGAACATGGGAATGAGTCAATAATATTGGAATGCTCTGATTTCCAATGAATGAGAAAGGATTCACTGAGAGAATGGGGAAGGGAGAGAAAGAATGAGTCAAATTGTCTTACATAAAAGGGTCATGCGAGCAAGAGCTTTTACCATGGAGAGAAAAATAATGGGGTGGGGCATGGACCATGCTTGAAGTTCACTCTCATCTGAATTGGTTCAAAGAGGGAATAATACATACATACGTACATACACACACATATCAATTGGGTGGTATAAAAATCTATCTTACCCCACAGGGAGGTAAAAGAAGAAGGGCATAAAAGAATGGGGCAGGGATGTGATAAAAGGGAGGGCAGATTAAGGGAAGCAGTGGTCAGAAACAAAACAAACTTTTGAGGGGGACAGGGTAAAAGAGAAGGATAAATAGAACAAAATAGAATGGAAGGAAATACACAATTAGTAATAACTGCGAATGAGATGAATTCACCCATAAAACAGAAGCAGAAAGCAGAAAGGATTAGAAACCAGAATCCAACAATATGTTTATAAGAAACATACTTGAAACAGAACACCCCCACGCCCCCCAGACACACACACAGTTAAAATAAGGGGCCAGAGCAGAATCTATTATGTTTCCACTGAAGTGAAAAAGGCAGGGTTAGCTCAGATTGAGCAAAAGCAAAAATAGGCCCAATTAAAAGATATAAGCAGGAAACTACATCTTGCTAAAAAGGTACCATGAACAATGAAGTAATATCAGTATGAAACATAAGCACCAAATGGCATAGCATTCAAATTCTTAAAGGAAAAGTTAAATGAATTACAGGAAGAAATAGTAAAGCTATTCTAGTGGGGGACCTCAACTTTACCTTCTCAGAGTTAGATGAATCTAACCATAAAATAAATAAGAAAGCAAGTTAAGGAGATGAATAGAATTTTAGAAAAGTTAGATACAATAGAACCTTGGAAAGAATTGAATAGGAATAGAAAAGAGTATATCTTTTTCTCAGCTTTACTAAAACTAACTATGTATTAGGGCATAAAAACCTCAGAAACATGCAGAAAAGCAGAAATATTAAATACACCCCTTTCAGACCAAAATCTAATGAAAATTACATTCAATAAAGGGAGGTGGAAATAAAGATTAATTTTTAAAAAATTAATTAGAAACTAAATAATCTAATTTTAAAGAATGAATGGATCAAAGGGCAAATCATACAAATTCACTAAAGATAATAATGACAATGAGACAAATATACCAAAATTTGTGGGATGTAGCTAAAGCAGTTCTTAGGGGAAAATTTATGTCTCTAAACATATACATTAATAAAAGAAATATCAGACAAATAAATTGGGCATACAACTAAAAAAAAACCCTAGAAAAATAATAAATTAAAAACCCTAATTAAACACCAAAATGGAAATCCTGAAAATCAAAGGAGAGAAATTAATAAAATTTAAAGTAAGAAAAAAAACCATTGAACTAAAAACATATGATAGACAAACCATTGGTTGATTTGATTTAAAAAAAGAAAGGAGAAAACCAAATTACTAGTATCAAAAGTGAAAAGATTGAATGCATCACCAATGAACATGAAATTAAAGCAATTATCAGGAGTTATTTAGCCCTATTATGTCAGTAAAATTGACAAATGAAATGATGACTATTTACAAAAATATAAATTGTCCAGATTTAAGAGAAAATGGAATACTTAAATAACCCTATCTTAGAAAAAGAAACTGAATAAGCCATAAATTAGCTCCTTTAAAAAGAAATCTCCAGAACTAGCAAGATTTAAAAGTGAATTCTACCAAACATTTAAGGAACAATTACTTCCTGTACTATATAAATTATCTGAGAAAAATAGGTAAAGGAGTCCTGTGTAATTCTTTTTATGACACAAATATGGTACTGGTACCTAAACAAGAAAGAACAAAAAACAAAGAAACAAAACTACAGGACAATTTCCCTAATGGATATTGATAAAAAAATTTTAAATAAAATGCTAGCAAAGAGATTATAGTAATATTTCACAAAGGTCATCTATATAATAACTAAGTGGGATTTTTGCCAGGAATGCAAGGCTGGTTCAATTTTAGGAAAACTATAAGCATACTTGACCAGATCAATAACAAAGCTAAAAATCATATGGTTATCTCAATAGATACAGAAAAAGCCTTTGACAAAATGTAACACCCCTTCCTAATAAAAACACTGGAAAGCATAGGAATAAATAGAACCTTTTTTTAAAATGATAAGAACAAGCATTATCTACAATAAAGATAAACTAGAAGCCTTCCCAACAAGCTCAAGGATTCCATTATCACCACTTTTATTCAATATTGTATTATGAATACTAGCTATAGCAATAAATTCGAAAAGGAAATTGAAGAAATAGTGAGACAATAAGGAAACAAAACTGTCATTCTTTGCAAATGATATGATGGCATACTTAGAGAACCCTAGAGAATCAACTAAAAAACTAGAAGAAACAACTAACAACTTTAGGAAAGTTGCAGGATAAGAAAAAAAACACTATATAAATCATAAGCATTTTTATATATTACCAATAAAACCCAATAAGAAGAGATATAAAGAGAAATTCTATTTAAAATGACTGCAGACAATATAAAATACTTGGGGGTCTACCTGCCAAGACAAACCCAGGGACTATATGAATATTATTACAAAACATTTTTCACACAAATAAAGACAGATCTAAACAATTGGAGAAATATTGCTTGTGGGTAGGCTGAGCCAATATAATAAAAATGATAATTCTATCTAAATAAATTTTCTTGTTCAGTGCCACATCAATCAACTACCAAAGAATTATTTTAGAGAGAGACAAAAAACTAGTAACAAAATTCATCTGGAATAATAAGGGCCAAGAATATCAAGGAAATCAATGGAAAAAATGCGAAGGAAGGCAGCCTAGCAGTACCAGATTTAAATATATTACAAAACTAATCATTAAAACAATCTGGTATTGGCTGAGAAACAGAGTGGTAGATCAGTGAAATAGATTAGGTACACTGTACACAGTAGTGTGACCATAGTAATCTAGTCTTTGATAAACCCAAAGATCCAACGTTTTGGGGCAAAAACTCATCATTTGACAAAAATTGCTAGGGAAACTGGAAAATAGTTTGACAGAAACTGGGCATAAAACAACAACCCACACCAAGATAAGGTCAGAATTGGTAAATGATTTAGTTGATAAAATGTGATTTAGACACAGATTAGGGGAACATGGAAAATGTTACTTCTCAGATTTGTAAGTAAGGGAAGGGTTTATGATTAAACAAGAGATAGGATCATGGAAAGTAAAATGCATAATTCTGATCACATGAAAAAAGGAAAGGTGAAAAGGAAAGATGTATCCAACTGAATATAGAATTCCTGAGAATTAAAAAAAAAAAGAATTCCTGAGAATAGCAAGGAGAGATAAGGTTTTCTTAATGCAAAGATAAAGGAAAAACACACACACACACAATAGAATAGCAAAGACAAAAAAAAAATTTCTTCAAGAAAATCAGAGATGGCAAGAGAACAGTAAAATGGGCATGATAAAAGACAAAAGGGGTAGGGTCTTAAAAGAAGCAGAAGAGATTAAGAAATGGCAAGAAAACACAAAAGAACTATTCAAGAAAGATCTTAATACCACCAATAACCAGATAACCATGATGGTGTGGTTAATGATCTAGAGCCAGGCTTCCTGGAAAAAGAAGTCAAATGGGCCTTAAGAAGCATTGCTAATAAAAGGGTTAGTAGAGATGATAGAATTCCCACTGAGGTATTTAATCCTAAAAAATGATGATAAGGGCTGCACTCAATATCCTAGCAAATTTGGAAAACTCTACAGTGGCTACTAGATTGGAAAAGATCAATTTACATTCCAATCCTAAAGAAGAAGGGCAATGCCAAGGAATATTCAAATTATCAAACAATTGTGCTCATTTCACATGCCAGCAAGTTTATGTTTAAGATTATGCAAGCCATATGGGAATTGTGAATGACCAGATCAGCCTGCTTTTTTTGAAGAGGTAAAGGAATTAGAGACCAAATTGCCAGCATTTGCTGGATTGTGGAGGAAGCAAAGAAATTCCAGAAAAACATCTACTTCCATTTCATTGATGACACTAAAGCCTTTCTGTGGATCTGAACAAAATATGGCAAGTCCTCAAAGAGATGGGAGTACCAGATCATCTTACTTTTCACCTGAGCAATTTGTATGTGGACCAAGAAGCAACAGTTAGACTGAACATGGTTTAAGATTGGAAAAGGATTATGACAAGGTTGTACACTGTCACTCTATTTAATTTATATGCAGAGTACATCCTGTGAAATACCAGGCTGGATGAATCAAAAGCTCGAATTAAGGTTCATGGGAGAAATATAAACAATCTCAGATATGGAGATGATACACTCTGGTGACTGAAAGTGAAGAGGAATCAAGACTCCTCCTGATGGGGGTGAAAGAGGAGAGTGTTAAAAGCTGGCTTGAAGCTTAACATTAAAAAAAAAAAACCCTAAAAATATTGGCAATTAGTCCCATCACTTCTTGGCAAATAGAGGGAGAAGAAATGGAAGCGGGGTCAGATTTTATGTTCTTGGACTCAAAGATCACTGCAGATGGTGACTGTAGCTATGAAATTAAAAGATGCTTGCTTCTTGGGAGGAAAGCTTTGGTAAATCTGGACAACATACTAAAAAGCAGAGAAATCACTTTGCCAACAAAGGTCCATATGGTCAAAGCTATGGTTTTTCTCAGTAGCAATTTATAGCTGTGAAGGTTGGAAAGCTGAATAAGGAAATCTGTGAGATAAGAAAACTTGAGCACTGTAGAATTAATGCTTTTGAATTGTAGTGCTGGAGAAGACTTTTGAGAGTCCCTTGGACAACAAAGAGAACAAATCAGTCAATACTTAAAGAAATTAGTTCAGGCTATTCACTGGAAGGTCAGATACTAAAGCTGAAACTTAAATCCTTTGGCCACATAATGAGAAGATGGGACTCATTGGAAAGACCGTGATGTTGGGAAAGATTGAAGGCAAAAGAAATGGGACAGCAGAGAATAAGATGGATAGGTAGTGTTGTGGAAAAAATGATATGCACTTGGACAGACTTCAAGAGATTGTGAAGAATAGAAGGGCCTGGTATGCTGTGGTCTATGGGGTCACAAAGAGTCAGACACAACTAAATAACTAAACAACATTTATAGCAGCACTTTTCATGATGGCAAAGAATTGGAAATTGAAGGGATGCCCATAAATTCAGAAACAGCTGAATAAGTTGTGGTATATGATAGTGATGGAATACTATTGGGTTATGAGAAATAACAAGTAGGATGGCTTCAGGAAAACCTGGAAAGACTTAAGTGGACTGATGCTGAGTGAAGTGAGCAGAAAGAGAACACCGTACACAGTAACAGCAACTGTGAAAGACATAGCTGCTCTGATCAAGACAATGATCTAAGATAATTCCAAAGGATGCATAATGAAAAATGTGATCTGCCTCCAGGGAGAGAACAGGTGAACTCTGAATGCAGATTTATGCATATTTTGTTCACTTGATTTTTCTTGCTTTTTTTGTAACATGGGTAATGTGGACATATGTTTTGCATGACTTCACATGTAGAATGGACACCATATTGCTTGTCTTCTCAGTGGGTGGAGGAGGGGTCAGAGGGAGAGAGAATCTGGAACTCAAAGTTTTAAAGATGAATGTTAAGAATAAATAAAAAGAATGAAAAAAAAAAAAGAAAGTTGCAGCAACCCTTAAGTGGAATGGGCTGCCTTAAGAAGAAGTGGATTTTTCTTCATTGGGGACCATTGAGCCAAGGCTTCATGAGCACTTGTGACTCATGTTATAGAGGGGATTATTTCTCCAAGTATGGAGGCAATAGATAGTGCCCAAGATCCCCTCCAACTTTGAAATCCTGTAATTCTCCAGTCTCTTTACCACTGCTGTTCTTCTAAGAAAAGAGACCAAATAGGTAGTCAGGTATATCCATGTCTAATAACATAACAGTGTGAGATTTAAAATTGGATACAAGAGCATTAAACTGCCCTTTAACCTTTCCCTTATATATCTCCCAGACCAGTAAGAGAAAGAAACCTCTGAGCTTTAGAGATGGATTACTTAGCTTTTATTGTTTGGGAATTAATTAGCCAACAAACAAGGTGATGTTGATTAGAGAAATAGGAAAGTAGAAATATAAATAAATAGTCCTAGGTCTAAGCTTAGTCTATATTCCGTATTGAACTCAGCAAATTCCAAAACCACCTCTGAGGCTGAGAACCGTGTCAAGCACATGCTATTATGGAGGACCAGGCCGATCACCAAGGACCACACTATCGAACCTGAGTCAGCGTGTTTGTGCAGAGCGAGCGAGCAAGTGAGTGAGAGAAAAAGAAAAGCCCACTTCCATTCTCTCCTTGCCTTTAAGCTCGCACCCCGGAAGTGGAATGCTTAGCAGACACACGGGTGGTTTGTCACGGTCTCCTCCCCGAAAGGGTGGTCCTTCAAAAACTGGCATCCTTCAGTTATCACTAACCAACTGTTAAAAGCTTTCACTTTTTACCACAACAGTCTTTTGATGTAAGCTTTATTGAGTATGTAGGGTAATTTAGGATCTCCAGGTAGCACAGTAGATAGAGTGCCAGGCGTGCAATCAGGAAGACTCATCTTCCTGAGTTCAAATCTGGCCTCAGATACTTACTATATATGTCATCCTAGGTAAGTCACTGAACCCTGTTTACCTCAGTTTCTTCATCTGTAAAATAAGCTGGAAAAGGAAACGGCAAACCACTCCAGTATCTTTGCCAAGAAAACTCCAGACAGGGTCATGAAGAGATGGACACAACTGAAACAACTAAACAACAAAAGGATAATTTTACTGAGAAGTAACTGAATGGGAGCTACTGGTAAAGAACTTGGCAGAGTCCGTGCTTTTTGTTGGCCTTGCCTTCAAGAACCCAGTTCCACATACACACTATGAGGTATCAGTACAATAAATGTACAACTGTTAAACTGCTAAATCTGATGGTGTTTTCTAAATCCTTATTCTATTCAACTTCTCTAAAGATTTTAACACTTATCAGTCACCACCTCCCGCCTCCCCACCCCCTACACTTATCAAACACACAGACACATCACACTTCTCTCAGTCTTCCCTCTGTTGGTCTGATCATGCCTTTTCATTCTCTTTTTGTTGTTTTTTTGGGGGTTTTTTTGTGCGGGGCAATGAGGGTTAAGTGACTTGCCCAGGGCCACACAGCTAGTAATTGTCAAGTGTCTAAGGCCAGATTTGAACTCAGGTCCTCCTGAATCCAGGGCCAGTGCTTTATCCACTGTGCCACCTAGCTGCCCCCTTTTCATTCTCTTTTACTGGATCATCACTCACCTGTCCATTAAATGTGGATGTTTCCCAAAATTCTGCCTTGGGTCTTCTCTCCCCTCTTTCTTGGTGATAACAGGTCTTATAGATTCAAGTATTACCTCTTTGCAGATTGTGAAATATTGGACAAGAAGCTGAACACCTTGGGAGCACTCATGGGATTTTCATTTCTCTCGACCTTTTGAAAACAAGGGCTTCAGTAGAGAGGCAGATTTGGAAAATGGGAAACTTGTTAAGAAGATGGTGCCTGAAGATGGGATTTAACTTTCTCAACAGTTGTTTAAATACACCAAGTATAAACATGATAGGTACATTCCATTTCCTGGCCAGAAGTCTTAATAAGGTAAAATGTGCTTGCCTGAAGCATTACAAATCTAATTTAGACTTTAAAGTGAAAAGGAAAGCAGGTATAGAGAAACTGCCTAAGTATAACCATCAAGCTAGTTTCTATAGAAAATAGCTACCACATAGAAAGGATGGCATTTGAAATACCCAGAAGTATACAGAAGATAAAATCCAAGGATGGAGCAAGTCAGAAAATCCATAATTTTAGATGTCTATGCAAAAATGTACAATTTATGGGTAACAAGGAAGAAATTTTAATTCAACAGAGGAAAATTTTACCTCATAGGTATCCCTAAGATGGGTAGAATGAGACTCATCCATCACTACACTGACTTTGGAAGGATATCTTAGAAACGGGGCAGGTTTAAAAGAAAAAAGGAGAGAATGAGTGAGAGGAAGCATGATATACTAGGAAAACATGCTTATTTCAGCAAATTAAGAAATCAGTATGGGGAAGCATGGAGTGAATCAGAAGTGTCAAACATCTAACAATAGCCTCAGATATTGCCCAATCAGATTAAAATGTGATTAGGAAATAAATTTACAAAATAAATAAAAATACAATAGGACATAGTTAATGCTAGCATTTGGTCTTCTAAGTAAATATGTAGTTGGCGGGATCATTATATATGGTTTAGTAGCCCTGCCACTTCTATTTGAGTTTGACACTATTGATATGGAGCATTTCTGTGAAGATTAATAGAAGCAGAAACAAGAGATATTTTTAGCAGAGTGTACAGGCTACCTAGATGAAAAGAAAAAAGAAGAGTCTATTTGGGAAATAGATCAGAAGGCTGGCACAGAATGAGTAATTATCTGAACATCTGCTAGAGTAAACTCCTGTAAGCAGAACAGCTGATACTTTTTAAAAATTTTGCTTTAATGATGATTCTGCCATTCAAAAGGCAGAGAACCAACTAGGGAAGTATTGTTCTGAATCTGATTCTTGCCAGTGAAGACATACTGGTGGCTGCAGTGAAAATGATAGGAACCAGGGGCAGCTAGGTGGTGCAGTGGATGAAGCACTGGCCCTTGAATTCAGGAGTACCTGAGTTCAAATCTGACCTCAGACCCTTGACACTTACTAGCTGTGTGACCCTGGGCAAATCACTTAACCCCTCATTGCCTTGCAAAAAAAAAAAAATGATAGGAACCAAAAAGAAAAAAGAAAGAAAGAAAGAAAATGATAGGAACTTTAGGGAAAAGAGATCCCATACCATCTTGGAAGTTGTTCTCAAGAAGGAAGAAAACTAGGCATAGTTTGACATGCACCTTAGATTTTGGGAGGGGAGGTTTCAAATGGTTCAGACTAAAGAACAGATTGATCCTATGGTAATTGATCCCATGATATTGATCCCATTGATCTTACGATTTGTTCACTTATCCATTCATTCATTTATTCATTTTGTGATATTTAAAATCTAATGTGGGTCCTTACTTGCCTCCCCCCCAGTTTTTTTGGGGAAACTAGCTAAGATTTACTAATAAATTCAGCAAGAGTTTAGGCTTTTAAGTATTTATAAAAGTGTATTAGAAGTTAGTGAAGAGAGAGAGAGAATGAGAACAGATCTCTTGTAGAATGGAAAACCCTAGCTTAGATCTATGTGGAATAGAAGAAAAGCTCCCTTTTCTCTGTCCACCACCAAACAGAAGTCCTGCATGAAAAAAAAAAGCAATCCTCAGCAGCTTCTCCCAAAAGCCCTCTGTGAAACAGGAAGCAGGGCTGCCCACCCACAGAGCTCCAAGCTAATTGGCTGGTAGCTTTGATTGACATGACTACAGGTTGTTCTATAGATGTAACATCCGGATGCCAAGTCACATGCTTTCTCCTCAGGGTGGAGCTGTCCTGGTTCTCACAATGTCTTTCTCAGCAGGGGATGGCACCCTGATTCTCACAATTCATTTATTCACTCATTCATCCATTTGTTTGTTTATTCACCTATCTATCTATATCTATTTATTTGTTCATTTGTTTGTTCATTTATTTATTTTTTTGCTGAGCAATAAGGGTTAAGTAACTTGCCCAGGGTCACACAGCTAGTAAGTGTCAAGTGTCTTAGGCCAGATTTAAACTCAGGACCTCCTGAATCTAGGGTCAGTACTTTATCCACCGTGCCACCTAGCTGCCCCTAGGTTCTAAAAACAAAACCAAAATAATTTTCATGATAGGGAAAAAAAAAACATGTAGATATACAGGAACTCCCCAACCAACTTAAGATATTTGAAAGATGGATTTGGAAGATGGAAATAAGGATAGGCAATGAAATATGGATTAATAAGTGTGGCATAGTCCTATAATAATAAGTGCTAGGTGTGCTAAATCCTAGCTTTGGCTGAGGCTAGTGAGGAAAACTAAGGATAACACTTTTTCCCCCCATGATGTATTAAGGAAAATTGGAGGATCCAAGAAGGGAAAGGACTGTCATTTGGCATTGTGGCATCTTATGAAATGGAT
Organism: Dromiciops gliroides; assembly: GCF_019393635.1. Lineage (NCBI taxonomy): Eukaryota > Metazoa > Chordata > Mammalia > Microbiotheria > Microbiotheriidae > Dromiciops > Dromiciops gliroides. The sequence goes on from NC_057862.1 coordinate 616,164,675, forward strand.
AAAGCAGAACTGCTCAATTCATATTTTTGATTTCTAAAAAAGAGAATGCTCTTTAGAACAAAATTGGCTAATTGAGATTTGATACCCAAGATAACCAAGAGGATAGTAAGAAAAAGCCCTAGCTTCTCTGGATGAGTCCAAGTCACCTGGCTTAGGTAAGTCACACCCTAGGGTACTGAAAGATATCATCTACAACTTTGGAGAAAGCAATTTCAAGGGAAGACAGAAGTCAAGTTGTTTAGAAAAAAGAGTGAGGGAAGGAGTGGAAGCATCGAACATTGTTCTCCTGCCCCTCCCAACCCCCACAGGCAGTTTAGTGGAGAAGAGAGAGATATGTGTTGAAAGTTATATATGTTAACTCAGTTATCCATTGTTCTCAACCCTGCTTATTAGTGTTGGGGGAGGCTCTGCAGCTTTTGAATTACATGCTCTTAGTTATGTATCCTTACCTGCAAATTGTTATGTTCTTGCTAAATGGGGAAGGAACTGAGATGCAAGCACTCAACCTTTTCTGCTGAGGTGGACCTATCTGAATGATCTTAAAGTCACCTATCCAAGCTGTCCCCACCTTGGATCCATTGCTGATCTCCAGTGATCAACCACTCAATGCTGCCTTGATGTGCTTATAATAAAATCTTTTTAATTCTCTTTGTCCTCATTAATCAGGGTGAAAGCTCAAATCAAGAATTTTCCTTTCAACATATAGGGCAATAGCTATCAGGGAAGGCTGGATCGAGTAAAGATTCTTTGTTTGTTTGTTTGTTTCTTTCTTTGTAAGATGGCAGAGGTGTGGGTACATTTGAAGGCAGCAGGGAAGGAGACGGTAGATAGAAGGAAAGGGGAGAGGGAAAGAGAACAAGCATCTATTAAGCACTTACTATGTACCAGACACTGTTCTAAGTGCATTATAAATATTTAATTTGATAGCAAGAGAGTGAATATTGTGGGCAGAGTGGGGGTGATGATGGGGTCTATCTGATGGAGAAGATATACAAGTTTGGGATCAAGGTGGCATACTAGCTTTGGTAAGGAGAAGGGCTGTTTTATCAGTGACTGGAATGGAGAAGGAGGTGGAGGGGGATGATGTCAGCGATGTGAGGTGAGGGGAAGGAAAGTGAAGAGGGAGCTCTCACCGGATGGTTAATTTTTTTCTGTGAAACCTGAGATGAGGTCCTGAATGGTGAGGATGGGGGAAGGGGAGACCATGGGAGTCTTGAGGGGAGACAAAAATGTTTGAAACAACTGCTATGATGGATGGAATAGAGAATCAATTAGAGAGCAGAGGGATTGCCTTAGTGGAAACAAGAAGGAATTCAGAAAAAATAAGAGTAAAGGATGTTATCAAAGACATATATGATAGGAAAGAAAGATGAACTGCTCATGTGACAAGAGTGAGGGATAATAGATAAACAGCCAGTGTGCTCCCCTAGTACATTCACAATTTTGGTAGAAATTATAGAGGACCAGCGTGTTGGGTAAACTCCTTGTGTTGAATGATTGGGGGAACATGGAATATCACACAGGATGGACAGGCAATTATGGTTTGTGATTTGTATCATTTTAAGAAACTCCAAAATCATTGAGAACATAGATCCATTTGAGTATTTGAGATGAGGCAGGAAGCCTAATTGCAAGAGTTTAAAAATAGAGGGATAGGAGAGGAAGTAGAGGGACCAAGTCATTCAAAGCTAAACCAAAATTTATAGGACTGCCTCAGGATGTAATGATTTCTTTTTCTATTGGAAGTCTTCAAGCACAGTCTAGGAGGCAATTGTGATTAAGGAATAAGTTGAACTAGATGGCCACTAAAGTCCTTTCCAACTTTGACATGATGTGGTTTTTGGATGATGATTCAAAAAAAAAATATAGCCTAGGAAATTGGGCTCATTGGGGTAAATATTAAGTCTTCTACTTGGGTTTTAAAAAGTAATTTCAGGAGGGCAGCTAGGTGGCACAGTGGATAGAGCACCAGCCCTGGACTCAGGAGGACCTGAGTTCAAATCTGGCCTCAGACACTTAACACTTACTAGCTGTGTGACCCTGGGCAAGTCACTTAACCCCAATTGCCTCACCAAAAAACAAAAAACAAAAATTAATTTCAAAAGTACAAAACAGAATATGGATAGATAGCACTTTGTTCAAAGTAGGAGTTAATAATTTGAGGTGGCCAAAGAAGCCAAAACAAAATAAAATGAATATGATCTTGCTCAAATACTTATGTTGATTTGTGATCACACTGATTTGGGAATTGCCACCAATGAGGCAGATTGAGATTCATTCACCCCTGCCCATTCTACACAACTTTTATCCTCTCTAAGTTCAGTCCTAAGAATCCACTCAATTGTGGTAGAGGCTTTCCTTGATTTTTTTTCAACACCATCGGGTACCAATGAAGCAGCCAAGCCACCTACCTGTTGTCCTTTGCTTCTCAACATATTACCGCCCCATACTCTGTTATCCAACTTTTGGAGTTCTTCATTGGTTATACACCGCAGGCTGCTCACATATTCTATGTGACACTTCTCTTTAGTTCTTCAGAGGCAATGACTTTCTAAGAGTGTATGCTATACAACCCCACTGGTAAGGTGTTAGTATTAAAAAGATGGGCTTGTTCTTCCATAGGAAACTTGGGGTTAGTAAAAGAGTTTCACATTTCTTCAAAAGTATTTAAGTCTGCCTTCCCCCTTCTTCGTAAGTCAGGGCCCCCAGCATGTCGTCCATCCTGTATTGTCTATCCCAGATACATATATTATTGGAAAAGTTCTACAGCATTTTCATTCAAATGCATGTTGAAATGTGGGTCATCTCCTTCATCTATTTTGTCTTTCTGGTGTGGCTGGACAGGCCACATTGCTCTGCATGCTTACAGATCTCTTCCAGGAGGTTCTGAAATGTCTTGGAGCTAGATGCAATCAATACAATGTCATCTGCAAACAGAAGGATTGGGAAGACTTCACTATGCACAGTCTTGGACTCTGAACTGGATTTCCTCCATCATGGACCTCAATACCTCTGTTGAACAGATATCTCCATGTTTTACAGTTTGGCTCATGTTTATTATGAGAGGATCATGGAACAAGTTTATTTCTGTTTTTGCATCTTCCAAGGAATCCTGAATAACCTTGATATACAGACACTTAGTGGTGGCAGACACTTAGTTGAAAAAGCTGTATTTTTGTAAAGCTAAATGCTGATTTTGAGATGCTGAGACCTATATATTCAGTTTTGATTTTCTCCTGAACTCAAGTCCTACATTGCCAATAAGTACAATGAGACCTTCTATTCTAACTATATCTTTCAGTCAGTTATGAGATATAAGGATGTGATCCATTGTTGAATTCCATTAGCAAACTCTTGCTTATTCTCTAATGATAACCTCATTGAGGATGCCCTCAATTCATGTATACATGGCCTTCATAAAGGTTTTATATAGATATGGGAGAGTAGGCAAATATGGTCAGTAGTTATTGATGTTTTCTTGGTCACCTTTTTGGGGAATCAATAAAATCCAAGCTTTTCTTCTTTGCCTTTGATGTCTTTCTCTCCTTTAGACAGTTTGTAGGTTAGTACCTTAATAACTAATTGTGACCTCATAATTCTGTTGCTCCACCACCAATGTTCTCTGTCCATGCTGGATGCAATCCTGCTACCTTTCTCATCATTGTTCTCTTTAGAATCATTTCTACTTCTTCTTAGTGACTTCAATGTTAGCGTCCAAATGTGGTGATTCCACTGTCCTTGAGGGCTTTGTTGTAATATTGCAAATGCTTTCCACATTTCTTTTACTTGGAATCTTCTTTCTGCTTTCCTTCTTGAATGTTCTTGCTTAGTTGGTGATATTATAAAGTTTGATTGATTTACTCCCTGCTGCTGTTCTCTGCTTTATGAGATGTTATGGCTCATAATTGTCCCTCATCCTCCTCTGGAAGATTTCACAAGTGGGTTTATACTCTAAAGTCATGTTGTCTTTGGCAGCCATATCTCTCATGTGGCCAATAAATCAAATGTTTGCTGACATTGGTTTAGCTTCTGGATGAAATTATAGTTAATGTTGATGCAATTTCTAGTGTCCTTTCCCACTTTTGACTTTCATTAGTTTATTTAAATAATTCAGGGTTAAATCTTTTTAATTACCCTGCATTTCTCCCCTCCCCCATTACTATTTTTTCTTCTTGCTTATAATAAATTCTCATGTTAATTTGGATGAATATGCACAAACAGCTGAGTCTATCCACTGTCCCACCTAGTTGTCTGCATTGCCAGCTGTCCCTGGGTGTTTGGATCAGAGACCAAACAAAAGCAGAAAGAATGGGTGAATCTATAGAAGGATTTTTAATTATTAGTAATTTATTTAATTATTAGTTATTCCCCAGGATGGTCCTTTCCTTTCCTTTCCTTTCCTTTCCTTTCCTTTCCTTTCCTTTCCTTTCCTTTCCTTTCCTTTCCTTTCCTTTCCTTTCCTTTCCTTTCCTTTCCTTTCCTTTCCTTTCCTTTCCTTTCCTTTCCTTTCCTTTCCTTTCCTTTCCTTTCCTTTCCTTTCCTTTCCTTTCCTTTCCTTTCCTTTCCTTTCCTTTCCTCTCCTTTCCTCTCCTTTCCTCTCCTTTCCTCTCCTTTCTTCTCCTCTCCTCTCCTCTCCTCTCCTCTCCTCTCCTCTCCTCTCCTCTCCTCTCCTCTCCTCTCCTCTCCTCTCCTCTCCTCTCCTCTCCTCTCCTCTCCTCTCCTCTCCTCTCCTCTCCTCTCCTCTCCTCTCCTCTCCTCTCCTCTCCTCTCCTCTCCTCTCCTCTCCTCTCCTCTCCTCTCCTCTCCTCTCCTCTCCTCTCCTCTCCTCTCCTCTCCTTTCCTTTCCTTTTAAAATTTTTCACTATTTTTGGTACTTGCTATGTCTACTATCTTCTGACTCTCTGGGAAGGAAGTATTCATGACATGCAGGTGGCATATTTCTGAGTAATCTATAGTTATTTTCTGCTCCTATTCATTTGCATTAGAACGTCAATGGAGGAAGTCACAGAACTGTGTCCAGTGGGGACCCTGCCCCTGCAAATTTATCAACTCATCTCACCTGAGCCCTTATTGCTATATGGCAGCCAACATTTTTATTCTTTCCTTGATAGAAAATCCTACTTTCTGCAGCAGTTATTTCAAACTTTCTCTCCTGGAGTTCTCTACATGACACCCCCTTTCCCTCACCTCTGCAACTCAGAAAAGGACATTGCCTCCTATTCTCTTGATTTCTGTGAACTCTTTCCCTGCATTAAACATTTAAAACCCCTCCATGTAATCTCCCTTTCTTTCCTCTTTTACGGAAGATTGTGACAAAGAGGTCAACAGTCTCACAAAGCCAAGCACCCTGCATTTGCTCTTTACTCCCTCCCCTGTTGTCTCTTTCAAGAACTGGTCCCTTTCATCATATTCTGCTCCTTGTTTTCCCTCTAAAATCTCTTCTTATCTCCTGGTTCCTTTGCTGATGCCTACAAATGTGTGAACTTTCATTTTACCCTGCCATCCTTCCATGCTATCATCCTCTCACTAGGGGGTGTGGTGGACAAAGCACTGGGCCTGGAGTCAAGAAGACCTGAGCTCACATTCAACTCCAGAAGCTTACTAGCTGTGTGACCCTAGACAAGTCACTCAACTTCTGTTTACCTCAGTTTCTTCAACTGTAAAATGGCAATAATAATAACACCTACCTCTCAGGGTTGTAGTGAGGATCAAATGAAATAAAAATATCTGTAAAAAACCTAGCTCAGTGCCTGGTACAAAGTAGTCACTTAATGCTTGTTTCCTTCCCTTCCCTTTCCTGCTCTTCCTTTTTTTTTTTTTTTTTTGGGGGGGGTGGGGTGGGGACACTTGTAACCTGGATTGAGGAGCTAAATCACCCAAAGAATTAGAGGCTCATCATGAATCTTCTAAAATAAAAAGAGAATTTATTAGGAGAAACGGATATGTGGCTGGGGTGCAGATCACTATGTTGACTGTCCAGCTGGAATAAGAGAAGACCTGGCCTTTTGTATCTTTACAAAACAAAGAAAGGGCAGCTAGGTGGCGCAGTGGATAGAGCACCGGCCCTGGAGTCAGGAGGACCTGAGTTCAAATCCAGCTCAGACACTTAACACTTACTGGCTGTGTGACCCTGGGCAAGTCACTTAACCCCAATTGCCTCACCAAAAAAAAAAAAAAACCAAACCAAAAAAACTGTTATCTATAGTTTGGGGGCAGCTAGGTGGCACAGTGGATAAAGCACTGGCCCTGAATCCAGAAGGACCTGAGTTCAAATCCAGCCTCAGATACTTGACACTCAGTAGCTGTGTGACCCTGGGCAAGTCACTTAACCCTCATTGCCCAGCAAAGGGAAAAACAAAGTCCATTTAGTCTAACAAAACAAAGAAAGGGGAGGGAAGGGCAAGATAACTGTGAGGGGATCAGTAGGATCTGCAGCACCCAACCATATCCTGCATATCCTCTTGCAGACCTTTATATTGCTTATTAGCATACTGAAGTCATTTCCTGCCACACCTCCTACCTGGTGGGAGAGAGAGATGTTTTTCCCTTGGCCTTGGGGGTTGGGATCTTGAGGTTTCTTGGGCTCCCAATGTATTCCCACAACATTCCTCCCCTCTCCTTATTTCTGGGGAGAAAGGAGCAAAGGTCCATCTTCTATAGCTTCTTCAAGGTTGAAAAATGTGGCATAGAGATGTCCCTGTTGATTCAGGAGAGAGGGAGAGAAAGGTCTTATGGACAGTCCAAGGGTTGCAAGGGCATCACTGTGGCTTCAGTGAAAGCTTTAATTCTAAACGCGACTAAAGAAAGGACAGTATTACCAATACAAATGGGTTCACACAGAAGGCTAGCCTGTTGTTCATGACTACATTGGCCAAAGAATCTAGGGACCCAAAGCAGTCTGGGTTAAGGTCAGATTAGTCAGGACTGCTTCATGTCCTGGGAAGCCCACTAAAGGAATGGCTAGAGCTGCCGTTTTATGGCTCCACGACAGGAAACTGTCCCAAGACCTCCTTTTTGCCCTCTCCCTTTCCTCAGGAGGGAGAATGCTCAGAGGGCTCTGATATAGGGATACACAAGTAGCTATAAAACCCAAGTTGCACTAACAATCATTGATGTAGGGGCTGAGGCAGGAAGTGGTTGGGACCGTGGATATTAAAGCTTCCTCAGGTGTATCTGCCCAGGATGCCAGGGGTGTCATATAATGACCACAAATAAACCTATATCCTGGAGGACCAGGTAAGGTTGCTTGGTTGACCTTAATAGTTGAGTAACATTAGCACCCCCATTCGGGAGAATTATAGCAGGAGACAAGCATATCAGATCTGATGCCTGCTTGAGATAGGGTGTTTCTCTGAAAGTACTGGTAAAGGACATGGACTGGAGGGATTCAGGCCATGAGCTAGGGGGCTGAGAGTTCTCTTCTGCTCTGTGGGTATATCTTACATACCCAGCAGTCCAAAGGGTCTGCTTTAGTCACTGTCTCCTAACTGAATCAGGGCATTAATAATCCAGGTAGCAGAGAGTGCCTAATTCAAAAATAATGGGAGAGGTGACAGCTAGGTGGCACAGTGGATAGAGCATAGGCCCTGGATTCAGGAGGACCTGGGTTCAAATCCAGCCTTAGACAGTTGACACTTACTAGCTGTGTGACCCTGGGCAAGTCACTTAACCCCAATTGCCTCACCAAAAAACAAACAAACAAAAAAGTAATGGGAGAACCCAGAGGATGGTGAGGGGAGTGGCCATAGGTGAGATGGTTGAGGCCCCTTGGCAATAGTCAGTATGGGAACAATAGGCTCAAGAAGCAGAAGGGTCAAAAGTAAAAAAAAATGAGAGTACAAAGAAGAGAGAAGGAATACTCATTCCAGGGTGTCTATCAGCAGAAGAGCAACTTTGAGATCCTCCACCAGTTCACAGGAACATATGTCCTTCTTTTCCCCACTGTTTATCTGAAGGGACAAAGGGTTTAATACAAGAAACATGAGTCCATGTATTCTGCCCCTTAAGCTTCACAGCTGTGGGTGTTGATAGCACGACTCAATGGGGACCCTCAATCGAGGCACTAGTTGGTTCTATCTCTCAGTTTTCCAAGTTTTCAGAAACACTAGGTCCCCTGACTGGGCTGGGTGTTGAGGTTACTAAAAGAGCCCTATACTTTTTGCAAGGTGGTAGGTGAGGAAAATCTATCTGCCAATCTTGCCCAGATAGTTCCCCTTGTCTTTGGGTTGGCTTAAGGAGAGGGAGAAGTTTGAGGGCCCTGGTGATATTAGTTTCAGTGTAGAGAACACAGGAACTGCAGACATCCTGGATGGTCTTAGAGATGCCCTTGCCCATAGAGACAGACTTCACTAAAGTGGTTTTGATGTAGGAGGCAAAAAAGCGTTAATAGAAAAATCTAAGACCCAAGCTCTGGTACAGATATTAGCTCTAAAAGGGAGTTAGATCCCAGTTAATGGGTAATTTACGTTAGGTTCTCATACCCATAGTGATCAACATCCATAATGGACCAGAACGGGTCAGGTCAAAATAACAATAAAGGAAAAAGACAACCTATAGAAATTCTAATGAAAAATGGAGATATTTTGAAACTAGCCATGGGAATCAGAAAGAGACATGTGCAGAAAAGGCCAGATTTGTCCCCAGATTCAGCTTATGACGTATAAACCCCAAAACACACCTCCACTGAAAAAGGTACCTGCCTCGGGGGTTGGCTTAGGACCCCAGGAACTCCAAATTAGGATAAACCCTCCCCTGCACCTCCCCAAGGTGGAGATTATTATAAGACTGATAATCAATTTATCCATACTATAAATATAACTGTCTTTCCTTTCACTATTGGAGAGATACCTTTCCAATATTCTGGTTCTCTCCCTGTGGTCACCCACAGTATTGCAATAAAACTTGGGAAACTGAGTCACTGAGTTTTGTAATTCTTTTGGGACGACTCACGATCAGTCAGACCCCAAATTCTATCCCATGTCAATATGACTCATGACTAATATACAATAATATTTACATTAAAAATGGTACTATGAATGTGATGTGGGATGGATTTAATTGATCAAATTGATTGTGAGGCATCCCAAAAGACAACCTCCAGTGAGGGTACCTTTTTCCTTGGAGTTGTGTTTTTGGAGTTTACACATCATAAGGTGAACCTAAGCACACATTTGGCCTTTTCTTCACGTGTTCCTAAAGACATGCTTAAACTTGTCCGACCCAGAGGGTCTCTGGGTTTATGATATCTCTTTACTTAATATCTGGTTTCTAGGTGTCCTGTCATCTAAGAATATTGATGGCTATTAATGGTCCCTAGTTACTATCTCTGTTGATAGTCAGGGTTGATAGGGACAAATCCTCTTGGTTACTGTAAGAACACAAATCTTAGTTTCTCTGTTAACCCTTTTAGGTACTATTAATAAGGACTCAAGCCTCAGTTTATCTGTTAACCCCTTTTGCCTCCTCCATCAAATGTAACCCAAATAAGCTCTGGACTTACTCTCCCAAACATATTTATACTAGCAGGATGGGTCCCTCAGTGTTCCCCTCGGAGTTGTAGGCATGATCCTAAGAGTTTGGATAATTGTCTCCTGTTCTCATGAGACCCTTTCCTCTAATATCAATTGACCAGTTAATATCTCCTACATATAATAAATACTCGTAATTAGTGTCCCAGTATCAATTTACTGTTTAATATAAATTAGCTCATACCAAAGGATATTTACAAAGAAGATAGCAAGACCTAAAACTTCCACAACCAGGAGCACAGTGTCTTCTACCACCCCTATACCCAGGGAGAGTAGGCGCAAATGTAAAGCGGTTGATACCAACATTCTTTCCACCACGTTAACTTCTGGGTGTGCAGTAGTTTACTGATGTTGTCGGGGCTTGGTGACTCGGCTGCTAAGGAGATTTACGGCTGGGCTGGGTCAAACAGAATACTTCTCAGGGGTCTTCTAATGGTTCTTCTGAACTGTTGAAGCTCATGAGGTGGTAGTCTAGTAGTTCCATCCCTGATTCATATTCACCTTAGATCAAGAAAGAAGAAACACAAGAGAGATGGAAGAAGTAGCAGTGCCTTGTGGTCATGGCCACATGGTGGCCTGGGTGAGGAGATAAGGCAAATTGGGTGCTGCCCTCTTTCCCCCTACCTGGAGTCTTATAGCAGTTAAACTTTCTTCCAAGTAAAGCCAGCAAGAAAGAGAGAGCTTTCACCTGTCCATGCCTTTTGTATTCTGGCTCAGTAGCCAATCAAGAGGTTTTTCATCACCAGGAATAAACCAACAGGAAACAATGGGCACTTGTACATGTCCTGAATTGGCAGGGCCTCTCCCCTCATGCATTTCTAGAGTCTCAGAAGCCTCCACATCAATATGCAGTAGGCAAAGAACAGTGCACGTGTTCCCAGGACTGGCTACCCATTGGCTGGTCTCCCCATTACATTGCTATAAAAGTGAAATGCTTTTATAAGGAGGGTCATGGGGAAGGGGAATATATTACTAACTAATTGCAGAGAACTGAGAATGCCCCAGGGATCTTTTCCTGACCCTGTGCCATTATTTTGTCAGTGACTTGGATAAAGGCAGAGATGGAATGTGTAGCAAATGTGCAGATAACACAAGCTGGAAAGGACATCTAACATGCTAGATAAGTCTGGATCCAAAAAGATTTTGACAGACTAGAACATTGTTCTGAATCTAATAAGGTGAAATTTAATGGGGATAAATATGTACTCTGATTCTGAAACCTCAGCTTAACAAGTACAAGCTGTGGGGAGATGTAACCAGTCAGCAGTTCATCAGAAAATGATCTTGGGGTTTTTATGGGCTGCAAACTCAGTATGAGTCAACAGGGTGATGTATAGAACCAAAAAATCTTAATTGATCATGCACACAGAATTGCAAGGAATTCTTGTTGAGATATGAGTTGGAAACCTGTTAAGTCCCTCTCAGCTCCTAACAGTCTGTGATTCATGGATGATTTCAAAATGCAGCACCCAGGAACCCCCAAAACCTAACTCAGCAAAGTAAATGATAATAAAAGTCTCTCACCTTCCATGGGCTCAGGAGACTTATGTATTCTCCTAAAGAAGATCACTCCACTGGCAGGGGAGAGAATATGCGCAGAGAACAGGTATAGCTTTAGACTTGACAGGATAGGGCACTTACACAGGGATCTCTTAGGGAAGAAGGCATACAGGGAGATCACGTATGGCCAGAGAACATATTTCCCTAGCAGAATCAGCCAGCTGACAAGTATTTATTAACTGCTTACCACTCTACACCTGGGGCAGCTAGGTGGCGCAATAGATAGAGCATTGGGCCTGGAGTTATCTTCCTGAGTTCAAATTCAGCCCCAGATGCTTACTAGCTATGTGACCTTGGCCAAGTCACTTAACCCTGTTTGCTTCAGTTTCCTTATCTTTAAAATGAGCTGGAGAAGGAAATGGCAAAGCATTTCAGTATCTTGCCAGTAAAACCCCCAAATGGGGTTATGAGTTGGATATGAGTGAAAAACAACTAAACAACAACTAAACCAGTACACCCAATGAGTCAACAAACATTTATTAAGCACCTATTATGTGTCCTAGGAACTGCAGGGGTTTGGGAGGGAAGGCAGGTGTAGGAAGGAAGGGTGGGGAAAAATCAGTCCCTGCCCTCAAGGAGTATACTTTTTTTTTTTTTTGGTGGGGCAATGAGGGTTAAGTGACTTGCCCAGGGTCACACAGCTAGTACTTGTCAAGTGTCTGAGGCTGGATTTGAACTCAGATCCTCCTGAATCCAGGGCCAGTGTTTTATCCACTGCACCACCTAACTGCCCCAGGAGTGTGCTTTCTTTTCTTTTCTTTTCCTTTCTTTTCTTTCTTTTTTTTTTTTTTTTAGGGCAATGAGGGTTAAGTGACTTGCCCAGGGTCACACAGCTAGTAAGTGTTAAGTGTCTGAGGTCAGATTTGAACTCAGGTACTCCTGAATCCAGAGCCAGTGCTTTATCCACTGCACCACCTAGCTTCCCCAGGAGTGTACTTTCTAATGGGGAGCACAAATTGCAAATAATTAGATACACATAAGATACTCAGGGCAGATAGAAGGTACTTTGAGAGAAGAGATTAGCAGCTGGGGGGATTGTGACATGCCTCTTGCTGAGATCTGAGCTGGGTCTTCAAGGAAGTCAGGGTACTCAAGAGGCATAGGCAGTGGAGACAGCCATTTTAAAAGCACCCAAGTCATTGGGCTACCCCTGGGTTTTGTCTATTGGTGGACTATGATTTAATGGGTCCTCTGCTGCCACCTTCTGGCCTTCTGTTGAATTTCAGCGATTATACAGCTTCTGATTATACAGAAATGAACCCATTAACTTTATTAATTCACAGCCCCTAATGCTATTTTGGCTCTGTTGTGATTAAGACCCTGGTATCCAGAGAAGCCCATAAGCACTGGTGGTTTTTCAAACTCTTTCATTTCTGCCTGAATTGCCATTCTCTGAACTGAATCTACTCTGACTTTTCCCCCCCCATCCTTTCTCCTGTTCCTTAGAGGTTCATGCAGTCCAAGCTTCCTTTCAAGACTAGAAAGGACTGGGTGTGCCTGGCAATCTTTGTCCTACTTTCCCGCTAGAAATGAAGTCGCTGTATTTTCTACCAGACAATAGAGCTCTGAACATCCCTTGCCTGGGATATGGTTTGGGGACATTAGAGTTTATCGATTCCAACCTAGCTAATCATTTAACATATTGGGAAACAGGCACCGAGTGGTTTTGATTTATCAAAGTTTGCCCCAGGGCAAAGTTGGAATTTGAACTCAAGTCTAAATCCAATATTATTTCACTGTACCAAATAGCCACTCTATTTTGTACATTTTTTTTTATCTTGGTACTTATAAACAACAACAAACAACAACAACGACCTTTTGTGCTTCCACATCACATTGAAATGTAGGGAGAAGACTTTAGCAGACAATCGGGTCTACTGAGAGAAAAACCTAAATGGCTTGATTAACTATGCTTCTATGGTGTTTTCCTTTTCCTGGGAGAAAGAATTGACTGTAAACTTTGGAAGAGAGAGGACCCCTAGCAGTGCTAAACTAGAATTGGACTTCTTTATTTACCGCCAAATGCTCCCTTTGCCCCATGTGGTCTCTCCCTGGTGAACATTTCAAAATGAAAGATGAGGGAGTAATCTTATCCTGTCCTCGGAGACACATAAGACTCACAACAATAAAGGACATACAGGATCTAATGGGAAATCCAGGAAAAGGAGTCGGCTCCAGACCAGCTGTGCTCCTATCTGCCCAGGGAATGGCTTGTCCTAGTAATAGGCAGAGGGCAGATGGGCTTTCTAGGACTGAGAGGAATTCAACAGAGAAAGGGGGAGAGGGAAGATTTTTGGGGTAAAGGGAATGGTGGGAACAAAAGCATATATGTGGAGAGTGCGTCCCAGAGGTAGCAAGTTGTCCATTTGGGCTGGCGTATAGTGTACACGGAGAAGAGTAATACATTATAAAATTGTGGTGCCAGGTTGTGCCAGGGCTAAATAGTTTGACCTCTAGGGGCAGCTAGGTGGCACAGTGGATAAAGTGCTGGATAAGGGGGTCAGAAAGACTCCTCTTCCTGAGTTCAAATCCAGCCTCAGACATTTATTAGTTATGTGACCCTGGGCAAGTTACTTAACACTGTTTGCCTCAGTTTCCTCATTAATAAAATGAGCAGGAGAAGGAAGTGGCAAACCACTCCAGTATCTTTGCCACAAAAACCCCAAATGGGGTCATGGACAATCAGACATGACTGAAATAACTGAATAATAATAATATAATAATAATGACATGTGATAGCAAATGATGCTTGTAATAAGCTTCAAGCTTGTTCACCACAAAAAGCATTTAATAGCTGTATGGGATAGGTGGACTTGTGTCAGTTTAGATTCTGAGGATGGGGTCTGGAAAGTACCCAGCCCCCAGTCCCTGTTATTGTTAGATTATTCTATTCATGTTTAATTCCATTGACTATAATAGAAATCATGTATCTTGTCTCACTGAACCTGATGTACCTTGGTACCCCTTCCCCCCCCCCCCCTGCCTACATTCCAAACCCCCAGTCCTTGTTATGGGTTAGTTATGTTGTTGCTACAACACACCTCATGACCAGGCAGGAGAAAATGTCTCCTGTTAGTGCTAGAGCAGACCCCACCCAGATACTACCCCCCTTTTGCATTCCTAAATCCTAACTACCCCCGGTACCAGCTCCTGGTACCATCACTCCCTTCTTCCCCCTTGCCCCTCCTTACCCAGGGGGAGTGGTTTGGAGTGGTTTCACCTCCGTGGTTTCACCCTCCCCACCCTTGGTTTGACCTCCCCCCCCTCTCCTTTCCCCCTCATTCTTGGAACATGTACCTATACCCTGATCACGAGCTCAACACGCACCCTGGGTGAGACAGGATTGGATGTTAGATTGTGAGTGCACCATGTGCACGAGGGAACCCCCCCTCAAAATCTCTATAAAAACCCAATTCATGAGCCCATTATTGTGGTCCTCATCTCTGGCATGGGGTCACCCGTTCTCATGAGCATGTAATAAATCTGCTTGTGCTTGACTTGGTGGTCTCCTCAAGTTATTTGGGTAAATTGAGGCAATTTTGTCCCAAACAATAGCTATTATGGCTGATAGTAAATACTGAGAATATTGCTTGAGAAAAAATTGTGAGTCTGTAGTTTGTTGAGCACTTCATGTTACTCCTTCCCTCTACCCTTTATTGGATCCCAGAAAATTATTCCCAAATCTCTGAACCTTTTAGTCATAATGCTTTCCAAGCCATAGTTTTGAGAATCCTTACCAGTGTCTTTTTTTTTTGTTGTTGTTGTTTTTAATATTTATTACTAGCTATGTGACCCTGGGAAAGTAACCTAAGCTCGCTTTGCCTCAGTTTCTTCTTCTGTAAAATGGGGAGAATATTTGTAAAGAGTTTAGACAGTGTCTGGTGCATAGCAAGTGTTTTATAAATGTTAGCTATTGTTCTTGTTCTTGTTGTGTCTAATGGTAGCAATGGGGAGAGGGGGAAAGAAGAAAAAAAGAAAAAAAAGGAATAGAAAGTTGTACATGATAGATTTGCAGTTTCATGTGCAATAATCTTTTTTAAAATTATCATATTATGTTATGGAAATGCTTGTTTTATTTAATACATTAAAAATAAAATAAAAGGGGGCAGCTAGGTGGCACAGTGGATAGAGCACCAGCCCTGGATTCAGGAGGACGTGAATTCAAATCTGGCCTCAGACACTTGATATTTAACTAGCTGTGTGACCCTGGGCAAGTCACTTAACCCTCATTGCCCCACCAAAAATAAACAAACAAACAAATAAATAAATAATTTTAAAAATGAACAAGATTGTAAATAACCTTTGACAGATCACTGTAGATATGGGAGAACAATTTAGCAAAATATGTGGACAAATTATATAAAAATGTCCTTTTCTTTAGTGTCATGATGGTTTTTTTGAAGCATAATAAAATGAAATATTATAATTGGTTTCAGCAGAGATTAAATGACATTGAATTTCAGAGTCCCTTGAGACAAACTTCTGCCTATAGTTAATTCGGAACAAAGCTATAAGAAACAAGATACAGTTTACCTTCAAAAACGGGAGGACACAGGGGCAGGTAGGTGGTACAGTGGATAAAGCACTGGCCCTGGATTCAGGAGGACCTGAGTTCAAATCTGACCTCAGGCACTTGACACTTACTAGCTGTGTAACCCTGGGCAAGTCATTTACTCTTTGTTGCCCCATCAAAAGGAAAAAAAGAAATGGGAGCATAGTTCTTTTTTTTTTTTTTTAAATGTAAGGTGACATCTGAGTTCCCTTCCAGCACTCACCATATTTGTGATCCTCTGAGAATCACATGGGCTATTTTTTGCTACAACTTCACATCATTGACTAATATTGAGCTTTACAATTCACTAAGTGACCCAATTTCTTTTTAAAAGAACTCAGCCATGCCTTACCCATTCTCTGCTTATAATATTAAAAACAACAACAACACCAAAACTCAAATATAAGCCTTGACAGAATCTCTTACCAAATTTCACCTTATTAGTTTCAATTGATCCCTCCAGTTTGAGTTCTTTGGGGATTCCAACTCCAGTGTTAGATATTTCTCCTAGCTTGTGTAATGTGCAATTTTGCTAAACATTTCATCCTCTGAGTCAGGGGAGCTGTATAGCCCTTCAGTTAAGAATGGTTTTTACATTTTAAAATAGGATAAGAGAAAACTTTATTTAGCCTTTAGGCCATACACAAATGGGCAGTGGGCTAGATTTGACCCATTGGCAGTAGTTTGCTGAGCCCTGATCTAAATCACTGATTCAATGTTGAATAATAAAAGGTTAAAGACATATTCTTCCAACTCACTTAACTCTACTCTTTGAATCTGGGCACTCAGTCCCTTTTAAAGCCCCTTAATGAAAGATGGTCCCCTCTATCTCATCCTTAAAGAGACTCTGGTGCCTTGGGGGGAAAATGTAGAGTTTGGAATGGGAGGATCTAGGTTTGAGACTCAGTTCTATCATTTATTACCTGTGTGATTTTGGTGCAGTCCTTTAACTTTGGTGGGACTCAGTTTCCTCTTCTGCAAAATGCGTTTGGACTAGATGATTTCTAAGGCCCCTCCCAGTTCCATATCCCTGATTCTTCCAATTCAGATTTCCCTCTAATATGTCTTTCTTTGTATTGTTTTATAACTTTTTCTCATAACTAATGAAGAGATTGGCCAACCAACATCTTATCCTTAGAGCATGTTCAGATTTGCCCTTCCCTGGTGGGTTACACAGAAACATCCCAAATATTCCCTGCCTGGTTCCAGGAACTTTATTTCAACTAGCTCTAATAAATTTTTACTTGACAGTGGGCCAGGTGACCTTGACCTGTTGAATTCTATATCTGCCCCAGCTTCTCCAGGTTCTCCTCCAGAACTCTACCAAGAACAGTAGTTTTTCTGGAATCCAGTCTGTCAATACCTAGTGGGATATGGGGAAGTAGCCAACAAGAGTGTTATAGGTAGAAAGGTGTTGTTACCTAATCATTGACAACATAGGGACTATACTATCTATCTTTTAGCAATCAGTCTTGGTCCTGGGTGACTGAAAGATAAGTGCTTATTGAAATGAATGGATCTATGCTAGTGTAGAGTACACTTTATGATTTCATCAAAGAATGCTCTTTTTTTTTCTTTTTTTTTTTAGCGGGGCAATTGGGGTTAAGTGACTTGTCCAGGGTCACACAGCTAGTAACTGTTAAGTGTCTGAGGCCGGATTTGAACTCAGGTACTCCTGACTCCAGGGCCAGTGCTCTATCCACTGAGCCACCTAGCTGCCCCAAAGAATGCTCTTCTAATAGTAGATAGGGTGAGGTATGAAGTTTATTTTTCACAGGAAGAGCTGAAAAGTTGAATGTTAATTATGAATTTTAGCTCCAAAACCCCTTTTTTAATCTTGTGGGAGAAGTACCGAATGGAGTATCGGGAGAAGTTGGCTCCAGTCTTGGCTGTGATAGACAAATCACTTCACCAATGTGGGCCTCAGTTTCCTCAAAAGTAAAATGAAGTGATTGTAATGGCACATCCCCTGGACACACCCCGTCGGTTATGGGCAGCTTGCCAAGGTGTGTTCAGGCAGCTCCATTAAGTTTACATCTCCTACTTGACAGTTTCCCCTCATCGGCAGCAGGGGGCAGACGAAGACCATCTTTCCATGGTCTCATTTGTTGGTCCCATGCATGAGAATGTGAAGGAACCATTTAGCTTCCTTGAGAATGTGAATAATTATTTAACTTACAAGTCTAGGTTCAGTGCAGGGCCAGGTTTGGGGTGGTGGGGAGGACCTGGATCTTGGTTTTGTGTCTGCTCAGAGCAGTTTGGGCTTGAATATTACTGGGAACACGAAGTTCAGGTGAAAAGCAGGCTGAAGGTGTATTTTGTTTTCTAAGAATGATGTTTTCCTGAAACGTTGCTAATTAATTAAGCTGTCATACTTTAAATCACAGCGGGAGCTTACTATGTAAAGGACTTCTATGTGAATCCTCTTATAACCTGAAAGTTGTTTTGGTTAATCAAATAATCAGTGCATTAATTTGTCTTTTCTGTCAATCTAGATAAGGGGTTTTCATGTTTGCTTAAGCTGAAGCACACCTCTATGGAAAAGATGGCCCTGCTATGTGAAAAAAAAAAATGCTCTAAATCACTATTGACTAGAGAAATGCAAATTAAAACAGCTCTGCGGTACCACCTCACATCTATCAGATTGGCTAATATGACAAAAAATGGAAAATGATAAAAATTGGAGAAGCTGTGGAAAAATTGGAACACTAATGCATTGTTGGTGAGTTGTGAACTGATCCAACTATTCTGGAGAGCAACTTGGAACTATGCCCAAAGGGTTATGGGGCTGTTCATACCCTTTGACTCAGTAATACCACTACTCGGTCTGTATCCAAGAGATCATGAAAAAGGGAAAAGGACCCACATTTACAAAAAATATTACTAGCAGCTCTCTTTGTGGTGGCAAAGAATTGGAAATCAAGGGAATGCCCATCAATTGGGGAATGGCTGAACAAGTTGTGGTATATGAATGTAATGGAATACTATTGTGCTGTAAGAAATGATGAGCAGGCAGATTTCAGAAAAACCTGGAAAGACTTAAGTGGACTGGTGTTGAGTGAAGTGAGCAGAACCAGGAGAACATTGTATACAGTAACAGCAACATTATGTGATGATCAGCTGTGATAGTCTTGGCTCTTCTCAGCAGTGCAATGATCCAAGACAATTCCAAAGAATTCATGATGGAAAATGCTCTCCACATCCAGAAAAAAATCCATTGTGGATTCTGAATGCAGATTGAACCATACTGTTTCTACCTTTGTTTTTGTTTTTTGAGGTTTTTTTCCTTTTGTTCTGATTCTTCTTTTACAACATGACTAATGCAGAAATATGTTTAATGTGATTATACATATATAATCTATATGAGATTGCTTTCTGTCTTGGGGAGGGGGGAGGGAAGGGAGGGAGGGAAAAAAGTTTGGAACTAAAAATCTTTTGAAAACAAATGTTGAAAACTATCTTTACATGTAATTGGAAAATAATAAAATACTTTTATGATTTAAAGAAAAAAGAAAAGGAAAAGAAAAGATGGCCTGTAAGGTGGGAGTTGAAGAGTGGGTAGAATCTGAAAATGTGGAGAGAAAGTGAGATCATACATCCTTAGCATGGGGAGCATTGGGAAAATGAATGGAAGGAGAAATGAATATAGGATAGGTATGGAGTAATAAGCTATCAATATGTTAGACTGAACAAAGCACCAGCATGAGTACTGGGTAGGATTTGGATAAGGGAAGGGAATGTGCAACATTCTAGGCAGGGGGAAGATTGACCAAAGCTTAGAGGCAGCTAGGTAGTTGCCATAGTGCACAGAGTGATGAGCCTGGAGTCAGGAAGACTCATATTCATGAGTTCAAATCTGACCTTAGACACGTAGTAGCTGTGTGACCCTGGGCAAGTCACTTAACCTCTGCCTACCTCAATTTTCTCATTTAAAAAATGGGGATAATAGCACCTGTCTCCCAGGGTTCTTGTGAGCATTAAATGAGCTAAAATTTGTAAAAATGCTTAGCACAGTGCCCGGAAGACAGTGGGTTCTATTTAAATGTTAACTTATTATCTCCTTCATTTGTTTTCTCACTGCTTCAGTGGGTCTGTCCTTCATTCTGTCTAGTTAAACTGTCCTAATTGTATGTCCTTGGGCAAGCCAATAAACTTCCTTGAATCATAGTTTATCTGGGAAACAGGCACTATAATAATGATCATAACATTTATGTTATCTCATTACAATAACAGTCTATGAGCATTACAATAACAGCCAAGGAGCATTTCAGCAGGTACCACTATTATTTCTTCTTATGGAGAAGGAATGTGGCAGGGCTGAGAGAAATAAAGGACATGCCATGATCACACATTTGTATGACCTAGGTATCTAAGGCAGGATTTGAACCCAGGTCTTTCTTCCTAAGACATTTTAAAACAATTTAAACACTTTAAAATTAGATAATATGATAGTATCAAAAATTAGGGAAGGGTTGCACATTGTTAGGATCCAAGAAGTTTTTTATTAGTGTAAAAAAAACCAACACCCAACAAAACAAACTATAGCGGGAATAATAATGGTGATAAACACAATTTACTGAGAACTGATTGACTCCATTTAGTTTCTTTCCCCAGACCAATGAATGACATGGGGCTGACCATACTTTGTTATTTCCAGACTCTGATTAACAGCTTTTGTAAAAAAAAAAAAAAAACAAACAAAAAACTTAACAGGTGAAACAAAAGATAATCAAGGGCAGCCTTTTCTCATGCTGTTTGATGTTTTGTAGCCTATATAAACCCTATTTTCAGTCCCACTCTTTGGGTGCTCCTAGCTTGCTTATGGTGGTGTCTGCCCCCCATCAAAGACCTTAATTTTGTTATGCTGATTGCTTTAATTATTTTTCAGGTTGATGACAGCAACTATAACAACAGCATTTGTATGGCACTTTAAGGTTTGTGAAGCACTTTACAAATATTGTTTTACTCTCACAACAGCTCTGAAAGATAAGTGCTGGTATTATCCTCATTACATGTATAGGCAACAGAAGCAGGCAGAGGTTAAGTGACTCATTGTGGGTTATACACCTAGATT
Source organism: Dromiciops gliroides (assembly GCF_019393635.1). Taxonomy (NCBI): domain Eukaryota; kingdom Metazoa; phylum Chordata; class Mammalia; order Microbiotheria; family Microbiotheriidae; genus Dromiciops; species Dromiciops gliroides. Next base: position 616,185,388 of record NC_057862.1, read on the forward strand.
AGAAATCGGGTCTCCCTGATTTCACATGCAGTGCTTTATCTACCTAGTTAGGGAAGGTGGTAGACAAATATCACAGCATTAAGAAGCTGATAATTATTAGGTGTGTGATGATTATATCACTGTTTCACCTCCAGTTTTGCTGGCATTCAGGAGAGTGTACAGGACTGGGTATGAACAGGTGTCTTTTTGACCTGGAGGAGGGCATGATCCATTAGTATATATAGCTATATATCTATATATACACATGTAGCATATATGCATGCACAGGTAGATACAAACACCTACACATATACAAATGTATATTCATGCAAACACACATGTATACAACAATGTGTATACAGATATATGTATCAGAGTATTTTTTTTTCTTGGTGAGGCAATTGGGGTTCAGTGACTTGCCCAGGGTCACACAGCTAGTAAGTGTTAAGTGTCTGAGGCCAGATTTGAACTCAGGTCCTCCTGAATCCAGGGCCGGTGCTCTATCCACTGCACCACCTAGCTGCCCCTCAGATATATGTATCTATATCTTAAATATGCGTGTTGTTGTTTAGGTTTTTTTTTACTTTTCTGACTGTGATCCCATTTAGAATTTTCTTTTTTTTTTTTTTTTGTGGAGCAATGAGGGTTAAGTGACTTTCCCAGGGTCACACAGCTAGTCAATATCAAGTATCTGAGGCTAGATCTGAACTCGGGTCCTCCTGAATCCAGGGCTGGTGCTCTATCCACTGTGCCACCTAGCTGCCCCCCATTTAGAGTTTTCTTGGCAAAGATATTGGAGTTGTAGGGGCCAGATTTATTATGGAAGAGTTAATTGAGTGGCTCGCTGTAATATTGGGGTTCAGAAAATAATTAGGGACCTCTAGGCCCAAAGTTTCCTCTCTTCCAAACTGTTTTTTTTAGTTGTTTCTCCCAGGCTAAGAAGAAAGGAGGTTAACAGCCTCTTTTCCATTGACAAACCAGGTTTTATTAATGGAGATAAAATATACAACAAAGGTGAAATTAATAAAGTCAGGGACAAGGGAATAGGGGAAGAGAAAAATGGATACGCTCCCTGGCTCTGGCAAAGACTGACTCAATCCCCAAACTTGCTTCCAGCTCAGCTAATTCGAAGAGCTGGCCTCGTTTCTATTAACTCACCACCTGGCGTCCATAGTTTCTATGGGAGTCAGCTGTGCAGCCCTTCTCCAGTCTGCTCTCGGAAGCTCACCAGCAGGAAAGAAAGTACTCCCAGCTTCAGCGTTCCCTTTTCTACTTGTTCTCTCCCTCCCCCAAAAGGGGGAGTTTCATGGCTGTGAGTGGTTCCCCCTGCTGACATTAGCAGTATACGTCACTCAGGGCAGGCCAGGTATGGCTTATATCTAGTCATCCCAAGTAGATACTCAGTTGGTTTCTCAAACAATACTACATCAATCAGGTGGGACCCCCTGGGCGCCTGCCAAATTCCATTACTTTATCACAGAGTGGTTTTCCATTTCCTTTACTAGCTCATTTTACAGATGAGGAAACTGAGGCAGATAATATTAAGGGACTTGCTCAGGGTCACAGAGGCTATTAAGTGTCTGAGGCTGGATTTGAACTCAGGAAGAGGAAGGAGTCTTCCTGACTCCATGCCCAGCACTCTATCCACTGCACCACCTAGCTGCCTTTATATATTTTTTGTATCTTATTTAATTTGTTATTTGTTGTTCAGTCACTTTCAGTCATGTTCAACTCTTTGTGACCCCATCTGGGGTTTGTTTTATTTTGTTTTTGGCAAAAATGTTGTAGTAGTTTGCAGTTTCCTTCTCCAGATCATTTTACAGATGAGGAAACTGAGGCAAACAGGGTTAGGTGACTTGTCCAGGGTCACACAGCTAGTAAGTATCTGAGGCCAGATTTGAATTTGGGAAGATGAATGAATCTTTCTGACTTTAGGCTCAACATTCTATCCACTGCACTAACCTAGTTGCTCCTAAATTTGTTGTTGTTAAGTTGTATCCAACTCTTCATGACCCCATTTGGGGTTTTCTTGGCAGAGATACTGGAGTAGTTTGCCATTTCCTTCTCCAGCTCATTTTACAGATCAGTATATGGCTATGTCTATATATCCAATCCCAGAGCCTCTGAGGGTATAGCCCTCATCCCCTGGCTACCCAAGTATCCTGTGTTCTATTAGACTTTTATCCTTGTTTCCTCAATCCTGTAGGTACCTTTAAGTTAGTGTCTATGACTTAAGCCTGTTGGCCAAGTAGTTGGTTGAGAATTTGAGCTATGCTCTCAGAAGAGAACTGAGAAAGATGTTGGGGAGTCAGAAGAAGCAAGTGTTCCTGAGAAAGAGTTCAATTAGCTTTGAACACAGGAGAGACTGTGTGGAGTGATTAATGGGCTAGTGAGGGTGGCCAAACCGGAGGCCCCTTCAATAAAATTAGTTTAAAAATGTGCCCCCTTTCCGTTCTGTTCTTGTGATTTGATTAACTGACATTCCAAAGCACAGCTTCCATTTCACCTTATATTTAGCAGCATTGCCTTGGGTTTGAGGGTCTAAGTTCAGAGTCTGGAGAGAGATGATCACTCTTCTAAACAGTCTCCGACATTAAGCAGCAGATGCTTAATAAACAGATGGTTATAGGGTAAGCATCACTTCACACTACTAAAAAGTAGAAGATGAGTCTAAAGCATAGCTTATATATTTAAAGGCGAAAGATATAATTTGGTTGACCTGGTCCCAAAATGATGGAGAAGGGGGATAGGGCTGTAAAGACCTCTGGCTTCCTCTGGGCCTATGATGAATCTTCATGTCTCCATAGTCAATGGTGACTTCCTGGGTCTGGGATGAGGGTGATTGTGGGTAGGCAGGAAGGTAGGAAGGCAGTAGGGACTCTTTGGAAGCAGTGTGATTTGAGGCTGGGTTGCTCTTGATTATAGAGAGGAAAAGCTTGCTTTTAAAGTAATTATTAGGGAAAAAGGTCTCATCTTTGATCTGGCCCTGAAGGTTCAGAGAATGTTAATTGCCTAAGACACAGGTGGTTGAGCTCATTCTGAACTGGTCTTTTGGGCAACTTAACCTTGGCATGCATTCAATGCCTTTATTAGCCTTAATAAAGGCTATTCTTTGCATGGGAAGCCTGTATGTGCCAGTTTCTCACAATTATTCTGTCTTAGGGGGTGGGGGAATAAGGTTGGGGATGTCAAGTAGGCAAAGCCTGCATATAGTAAGGCTTCTCACAAAATTGCAAAGTTTTAAATTTTTTAAAATTTGAACTTTTATAAGCAGTTATACTTCAAAGAAAAAATATTAATCCTTGATATTCAAACAGAGAGTTACAATCTGTTGCATTTAATAAAAGCATTTTTTATTTTTAGGAAGAGACTCTACCAACATGACTGGCTTAGAGTCAGAAAGACCCAGGTTCAAATCCTGTATCAGATACTCAGAAGCCATGTGACCCCAGGCAAGTTAACCTCAATCTTGTCAATTGAAATGGTGGTTAAAAACAAATAAAAACAAACAAACAAAAAACACCCCCATGGGCCCGAAGGGGGTGTTATGAAGATCGAATAGGACTGTGTATATAAGGTTCTTTGGAAACCATTATGTGTAATACAAAGGTGAGCTAGGATTATTATTGGTATTCTCATCTCCAAGTAAGTCTCTTCAAGTAATGATGGCATAATGTTCAGATCCCTCACTGTCATGAGAGCCTGTCTTTGCAGACTCTCTTATTCATTAATGTCCTTTGTAAAACGTAGTGCTGAGAAGTAGGTGCAGCAGATGAGCTCTGATGCTCATGTTGCATGGCAGGACTATTATCTCTTACAATATGGATGATGTTATGCTCTGATGGATGCAGCCTCTTTGCATCCATCATAGGCATTTTACCTGGAAAAGACCTTAGTAATCATGTAATTTCACCCATTTGTTTTACAGAAGAGGAAATCAAGTCCCAAAGTGGGCAGCTGACTTGCCCAAGGTCACATAGATCATCCCATCCCATCCCTTACTTGCTAGACTCTTTACAGTCTTAAAGCTGTCTCTCCTTCAGTGTATCTAGTTTGTTCTTGGCTCTCAATGCAGATGCTATGTCAACAGTTCTAGGCATGCTGCTAGGACTAGGATGCCAACGGTTCCTTTTTCAAAGTATCCTTGCAATTAACTGAAATTACATGGAGTTTTGAAATAATTCTGAAGTAACATCTGTGTATGGAAGTGTGCACCAACCAATGTGCTTGACATTCAGGGAGATGAGATCATGGAAGGGACTTTAGTCCATCTGGTCTGGCCCCATAGTTTTACAGATGGGGAAACTGAGGCATATGAAGATTTTTTTTTTAATTGACTAACCTGAGTTCACATGGGTAGCTACCACCAGTAGGATCCTGGTACCTCTTCTGTGTCCTAGCATAGGTCTTCTGACCCCCTCTAGCTGGCCTTCCCTCCTGTCATGAACCTTGAGACTTCTTAGTCCTAACATCTGCCCTTGGGGCTGAGTATGTAGTTATGATTTGTTTCCACAGCCCCAGCAGATACCTCTAAGCCCAGAGACCTTCCAACTCTGATCTTGATCTTTCTAGATCAGCCTCCCCCAAATCTCTCTGCTTAAATTTCTGGTTCCCCTAAAGTCCAGACCAGGTGATGATTGCCCTCGGAGTAATCCTTAGACTGAGTTTATGCTGCCAAAAAAAAAAAAAAGTCAGTCAATGGGCATTGATTAAGTGCTTACGTATGGACCTGTCCCCGAGCCTGTGCTGCATTCTAGTGAGCTCCTCCAGTTTTGGGGGGACAACTCAGGATAGTGTTGCTGCTTATTCCTTTCTAATAGGGTCAAAGACCCCAAATGCCTCATGTGGTCTAGCCGGTGGATGGATGTCATGGGTCTCTGTAGCATAAATGGGGATTTTGTTCAGATCAGCCCAGGCTGATCATGATTAACACTCCCTCTAAGTTTCTGACAGCTGTGGAGTGGGCTGGAGATCTTTGTTTTGAAATGTAAGGACGGCGTACATACCACAGGGAGGAATTCTACTCAGAGGTCTGGTGGTTTGACCTGCTAGCAGTCGCCGGCTGCTAAACATTTTCTAAATGTTTCAGGCTCCACAATTTCATGTCGTTAAAGATGGAGAGACTCCCCTAGGCTCCCTATCCCCTTCCGCGGAAACATTTCCTGCAGAGGGGAAAATTGGAGAGGGAGAAGGAGGCCAACTGTCAGAAGGGGAACTTTCAGAAACCTGGAAGGGTCCCGAATTCGAGTGGGGAAGCTTCATTTGTATCCATCTGTCATATCTCTAGAGGAGAATCCAATTTCACTAAAATGGTGATCCCTCTGAGCTGGTCCTGACCACATGGAGCCGATGGTAGCCTGAGATTCTCAGGCAGGGCTGTTTTCTCACCGAGCTGAGCAGCTCTTTGCAAGGTCCAGCCCAGTGACCACAAACCCAGGCGAGGCTGGCTCCCTTCCACTAATAGCTTTCAAAAGGGAAGAGGACCAAATGTACCGGATTTCACAAGGAAGGTTTCTGCCATGTGGAGCTGTGGTTACCAAATGACTTTGCTTGCCTGGGAGTCGTGTTTCCAGATAATGAGGGGTTATTTATTGCACCACAGCTCCGAAAGACTTTCCCTTGCTTTGTGAGCCCGGCAAGTCGAAGATGCCTTTCACGTTGAATTAAAGTTGATACCAGGGGCAACACACACACACACATCAAGCCTAAGATGGATTTCCTTCCCTTTCCTTCTCCTTTCTTCTTTTTCCCTTTTCACTTCACTCTTTTCCTTTTTTCCTTGCATATGTCACAAAGAAAAGGTGAACTTTTCTTTCCCTCTTCCCACTTCTCCTTGCCTCTTCCCTTTCTCTTTCTCCAGTCTTTCCCCTCTTTTCATTTCCCCCTTTTCTTTGTTTTCTTCCGCTTTCCCTCTTTCCCCTATTGTTTCCTTTACATTATTTCCTCCTTTTCTCCTTTCCATCCATTTCTCTTTTTTATCTTTCTCCTTTTCTCCTCTCTACTCTCTTCTTTTCCATATTTTCTCTTTCCTCCATTCTTCTTTTCTCCTTTCTCTCCTTTGTGCCCTTTCCTTCTTTTATTGTCTCTCCTTTACTCGTACCCTTTTCTTTTTTTAGCAGATGTTTAAATTTTTTTTTTTGGGTGAGGCAATTGGGGTTAAGTGACTTGCCCAGGGCCACACAGCTAGTAAGTGTCAAGGGTCTGAGCGGGATTTGAACTCAGGTCCTCCTGAATCCAGGGCTGGTGCTCTATCCACTGCACCACCTAGCTGCCCCAACAATTTTTTTTTTTTAAAGAAAAAGAGGAAGAAGAGGCAAGAAAATCCACAAAACCAATCAATACATAGAAAAAAAATATCTGAAGAAATATGTGATTTTCCATACTTGAGGAAATTATTTTTCACTTAGCTAAGTTAGTATGAATTTTAGTGCTGGCCCTATGTCTACATAGAACAAAGGAACTATCTAGATAGAACCTGAGAGATCATTAAGTCCAAGTGTTCTTTATACCCAGGCTTCTAGGTGGCTCAGTGGATGGAATGCTGGATCTGGAGTTAGGAAGACCTGAGTTCAAATCAAACCTCAGATACTTCCTAGCTGTTATTTGGGCAAGTCAACTAACTTGTGTCTCTTCCAGTTTCCTTATCTGTAAAATGGGGATAATATCACCTATGTCTCAGTCTTGTTACAAGGTAGAAAGGAAACATTTGTGAAGTGCTTTGCAAATATTAAATTTATATGTGTGTGTGTGTGCTAGCATTACAGATAGGAAACTGAGGTTCAAAGATAGCAGAAATGACTTTCCAAAGATTCCATGGATAGTAAGTCTGGATCTCCCACCTATGTAATAATATCTAAAATCTCTTGTCACTTGCCAGGATTCATTTATTGTCAGCTATTAATGTTTACAATCATAGAAATATACATTGAGAGTTGGAAGGAACCTTGCAACCTCATCTGGTTGAGCCCACTCATTTCAAAGATAAGGAAACTGATGCCCCAGAAAAATTAAGTTTCCTGGGTCATGCATGTAGTTAGTTCCTCTGAATCTAAATAAAACATTTATGCTACTGTACCACGGTTTCCCTAAGAAAGGATTTGTTTATCAGAGAACTAGCAATTTACTTTCTTCTTTTCAAAGCTGCATTCAGAAGGAAAGAAGGAAAGAAGAGGGAAGAAAAGGAGGGAAGGGAAGAAGGAGGGAGGGGAAGAAAGAAGGAGGGAAGGGGGAAGAGAGAAAGAAAGGAAAGGTGGAAGGAAAGGAGGGAAGGAAGGAAGGGAAAAAAAGGAAGCATTTTAAAGTTACTACTCTGTGCCAAACACTGCTAAGTTCAACGGGATGGACTGTCTCAGGAATTACAGAGTTTTCTCTCATTGGAGATCTTTATGTATAGCCCAGGTAACCCTTGGTTGAATTTGTCTTATTCTGTTGTAGTTTCCACTGGGCCACCAATTAGGTCCTTTTCAACTTTGCAAGTATGTAATTATGAGCAAGAAAAGAGAGAGGGTCAAGAGAGTCTAGTCTAGGAGTTCTTAACCAGGGATCCACAGATCTTCAAAGGATCTGTGACTAGATTTCAGGGCATTCATGAACTCGGAAAGAAAAACAATTGTCTTTTTTTCTACTAACCACTAACTAAACATTTCTTGAAATTAAATTAAATATATTTAAATATTAAATAAATATATTTAAACATTAAATAAATTTTAATAGATTTAAAAAAAATCTTTTGAGAAAGAAGGCTTCTCATAGACTTTACCAGACTGCCAAAGGGATCCATGACATACACATCTAATCAAATCTATCACCGCTCTTCTGGTGAAGGGTCTTTTAAGTTCTGGTCATCCATGGGCCAGAGGCCTTCTTTGTGTCTTCAAAGATAGAGTTAGTTCAGAACTATTGTTTGCTGAATTCTATTCCCTTTGATCTGACTCCTCTATTCCAGCTGGTCATACCTTGTCTCCAGATGCCAAATCACCCTGCTTGTCCTTGGTTCCAACTTTCAACTCTTTGGATAATATACCTGTCTCGGGCTGGATCACAGTCCCCCTGACCCAGTGACTCAACTCTTTCTGGCTAGTTGAAAGTCAACATGTTATAGTGCAGACAGTAATGTCTTTGCCACCATAAGACCTAAATTCCTATCTCATTCCTGATATTTACTACTTCCTTTCCTTTGTCCCTCTCTCCCTCTTTCCCTCCCTCCCTCCCTCCCTTGCTTGCTTTCCCTCTGGATGCAACTTTGGAAAGAAGAGAGCAAATTGCTAGTTGGCAAAAACCCAGTCTTTACTACCTGTTACTCAACCTTAAAATTAGGTCATCAATTATATGACTTCCAAGGTCCTTCTCCCTCTAAATCCTTGCTTTGGTCTGTATTCAACCTGCTCATTTCCTAGTAGTATTTTCTTTCTCTTTAAATGGTGTACTGGGGGCAGCTAGGTGGCACAGTGTATAAAGCACTGGCCCTGGATTCAGGAAGGCCTGAGTTCAAGTCCAGCCTCAGACTCTTGACACTAGCTGTGTGATCCTGGGCAAGTCACTTAACCCCCATTGTCCCAGAAAAAAAGAAAAAGAAGAAAAAAATACACAAAAAAATAAATGGTGTACTGATTTGGCGTTTTCCCCTGGGTTATGATTCTCTCCTCTCCTTTGGCTCAGTCCTCTGTGTTTGCATCCAAACACATCCTCCAATGGGCCACTATCTTGAGTCATTCATGGTTCTCTCTGTTGTCCTGAATGACTTAGTTTGCTGGCTGATACCTAAATGCTTGACTCCAAGGTCAATACATGTGGGTAGCCCAGGAATTCTTAGCATGATCTTTGAATGTGAAATGAATACAGGAAAATTCTATTAGAATAGATTTTTAGGTATGTAAGGAACATTAGGGAAGTGTTAGTACAGAACTGAAATGAAGAAACTGAGGCACGCATACATGATTTGCCGAAGGTAATGAGGTATACTGGAAAAAAATGTTGGGTTCAGAGTTAAAGGATCTGAGTTCAGATTCTTGTTCTATTACTGATTTTTGTGTAGTGTTGTTCAGTTGTTTTTCAGTTGTGTCCTACTTTTTGTGACCCCATTTGGGGTTTTCTTGGCAAAGAAACTACAGTGGTTTACCATTTCCTTTTCCAGCTCATTTTACAGTTGAGGAAACTGAGGCAAACAGAGTTAAATGACTTGCCCAGAATCACACAGCTAGTAAGTGTCTGAGGCTGGATTTGAACTCAGGAAGTAGAGGAATATGACTTTGTGGGTTTCAAAATCAGGGAGACAGAACCTTGCCCCCCCCCCCCAAGAAAAAGGTCTGGGAGTCCAGAAGTCAAGTCCATGATTGTTTTTGCAACCAGTCCAATATCAAGATGAATCTTCCTGACTCCAGGCTCAACACTCTATCCTAGTTGCCCTTGACCAATTCACTTAATTTCAATGGGCTTCTATTTAATTGTCTATAAGATGAGGGGGTTGGACTAAAAGACCTCTAATCTTTCTAAATGTATAATCCTATCACACCTGTCTCCTAGTCAGTTCTTTCTCCACATCACGCTGTTTCTAATTCAGACTCCATTTGTTTAGACAACAACTAGGCTGAAGTTTACTTTTGTACCTTCAATAATTTTTTAAAACAAGTTTCCCCGAGTAAGCTAATAGTATAAACAAGCTCACAGGGAAATGAATTATTTATACAAAATTTGGTGGAGCTCAGTTTGCACGCAACCGATGTGCTAATTACAAATAGGCCTTCTTTCCAAAGAAAACAAGTCTGACACAACTTCCAATTGGGATTTTGTGAACAGTCCATTCCTTGTGTTTTACATCTCACTGGGACCTCTTGGACATCAATCCCTGATAGCATTTTTTTTTTTCTGCTTTCCAACACTCATTTCTTCTCTGTGTATGCAGTTAGGGCTAGTCACTCTTCTTAGCTTTCTTCCCTTCAGTGCCATTGCTGGGTTGGTAGAGTATAAACATGCCACTATCAATACTGATAAGAAGAGATGGTGATAAAAAATACTGGCCAAGTTCTTCCATTTCCTGTTCATTATTTATCCTCCAGGCTTCTGAGTAACCTATAAGCCTTTGCCATCTTCCACATCTTGATCCGGATTATCCGAATTCTATTTTCTAACATAGTTTTTGTGGTCCTCCACTGGGCACATCTTCACATTAATGTCATTGAGCATCAACATGTTTGCTTTATTTAGTATGGAAAATATTGGCAAGTTCTTCACTTAGTCTTTTTTCCATTTCATCCCTAGCAACAGAGCACAAGTCCCTCTTTCTGTTGGCCTGTTTGTTTATGGTTATCATGAGTACTGCAAGGACAGACAGCCAACTATTTCATGAAAGGATATTCTTTTTTTGGACTTTCCATGCATGATGCAACTCATTCCACCAACCCCTTATTTGTGCATTTCTGGGGATAAGCTGGAGCTAACCTTCCACTTAACTGTGTCATTTTAATATTTTCTTTCATTATAATTGTAACACAAGGCTGGCTACTGAGCTCAGTCCTTATGAACCTACTAATAGTGTCATTGATACAATTTTGCTCCTGGAAGAGGCTAAGGAGCCCACTTCCAGGAAAGTTCAGACTTTGGAGCCTGGCTAGATATTCTGTAGTTGGTTCCAAATCTGTTAAGCATGTGGTAAGGAGGAGTCTTTTGGATTAGCTAGCGATGCCTTCAAAAGGCATTAGCTGAATAGCACCTTAGTCTCTCTTTTGGTTTGACTTTTCTTCTCCATCTGACCTTTTTGTGACTGTTGACATTCTAGTGAGAGAGGCCTTGGGTCTATGAGGCCTTGGGTCCCTCTCTATGGGAGGCTAACATGTGGTTCAGTGAATATGCATCTCATTTCTTTTGCTTGATATTCTTTTGTTTTAGTTGAAGTAGAGGAGTACGACTTTGTGGGTTTCAAAATCAGGGAGACAGACCTCCCCCCCCCAAAAAAAAAGGTCTGGGAGTCCAGAAGTCAAGTTCATTATTGGTTTTGCAACCAGACCAATGTCAGTGCCCTAAGGACCAAGTAGCAACATCTAGGAGCCAGCCCAGGTGTCACTGAGACAAGAACTCATCTTAATGGCAATGCTAAATTTGGATGTGTACTTGGTGGGACCAGTCTTATGATGCTGAGTCTGAGCCCACCCTCCCTAGAGACCAAGGTGTTAACAACCACAATAGCTAGCATTTATAATGCATATGCTATGTGCTAGGCACTGTACAAAGTACCTTACCCATATTTAATTTGATCCTTACCACAATTCTGGGAGATAGGTGCGATTATTATCCCTATTTTATTTAAAAGGAGAAGAGACAAGATGAGAAAACTGAAGTTAAGTGTTGCACAGCTAGCTAGTAAAAATCTGAGACCAGATTTGAACTTAGGCCTTCCTGGCCTTCTTCATCTAGCTGTCTCTAGGATTGTGTCACAAGAAAGACTGTATATATACCCTAAGGTTTTGTGTGTGTGTGTGTGTGTGTGTGTGTGTGTGTTTGTGTGTGTACATATGTAGCAGTCATGCAGCAAGAATGATGGATGCTAAGGTTGAGACTCCTGGGAGGAAAAGGCAGACAGATGTACAGAGTAATGATGTCATTTCTAATCACCTCCCCAAAGGTTTAAGAAGTGAGCTTAATGATGATGATCATTTGGTATAGCGGCTGTGAAATCTGACCCCTGGGTCAGATCTGGCCCCTGTGGCTAAGTGTGGAGCAATTTGTTGAGTGAGTGACTCAAGTAAGGCCTGAGTGTGTTTGTGATGGATCCAGGAGCAATTATGAAGTGTGAATCAAGTAGAATGGTGTGTGTGTGTGTGAGAGAGAGAGAGGGAGAGAGACAGAGAGACAGAGACAGAGACAGAGTCAGAGAGAGACATAGAGAAACAGAGAGGCAGAGAAAGAGACAGACATATATAGAATTAGAGACTGGAGATAGAGACAGAGGCACAGACATACAGACAGAGACAGAGATAGAGGCATAGTTGGAGATAGAAACAGAGAGAGTTCAAGAAACAGAATTGGAGCTATAGAGATAGAGATAGAAACAGACATGAGAGAGCAAGAGGGAAAGAGAGGGGAAGAGATAGAGTGAGAGAAAAAGGGAGAGAGGAGGATGAGGAGGGAAAGAAGAAGGGGAGAAGGGAAAAGAAGAAGGGAGAGAAAATTATTTCTCCTCCTACTAGCTGACACAACTGTCTCTTGAAATCTTAACAAGTTCCAATGCCATTATCATTTATACTCTTGGCTTTTCCTTAAATATTCAGCATCCATCTGGATGGATCTGAAATTAGTTTGTTTTTCTTAGTGGAATGAGAAATAAATCATAGGCTCATGTGAAACTGTATCAGTTATACTCCCAGCAGTGCCTACCAGCCCTGCTCTCTCTCTCTCTCTCTCTCTCTCTCTCTCTCTCTCTCTCTCTCTCTCTCTCTCTCTCTTTCTCCTTCTTTCTTTCTTTTGTCTGTCTGTCTTTTATTTGTTTGTCTTTCATCTCTCTCTCTCTCTCTCTCTCTTTCCTTCCTTCCTTCCTTCCTTCCTTCCTTCCTTCCTTCCTTCCTTCCTTCCTTCCTTCCTTCCTTCCTTCCTTCCTTCCTTCCTTCCTTCCTTCCTTCCTTCCTTCCTTCCTATCACCTGGAATGCCTTACATTACAGGCACTTCCATGTACTGTGAAGGAAGGACTTAGGGAGAGATGATGGATTGTATGAGAAAGGCATATGGTGTAAGCGCTAAACTTAAAAAAGGAAATGGACAAATTCTATATTCCTATTGTCTCTGTCTTGCACCCCCTTTCTTTCTCCCTGCTCCTTTTCATGAACCTTCATAAATGCATTTTTTTGCATATATATCCCTTCCAAGTTACCTCTGGGGCTAAGCATTTCCTCCTGGTTCATTTACGATTCTTTCTTTTATCCTGTGGGTTCTTTTTAGATCGAAGGATGAGGGGGAGTGTGTTCTGGGTGGTCTGTGATCCTAAAGCCCAATGGTACAAACACAATGTGAAGGCAGATGTTTGCCAAATACTGTTCCTTTGGGACTTGCTGAGACCCTGAGAGCAGCAGACCCAGCAGAGCAGGATGTCAGGTCAGAAGAAGGGGGAGTCAAAAGAGGAAAGAGAGAAACACCTGGGGAAGGCAAGGATAATAGAGTCCTTCATGGACCTAAGAGCTCTCAGTGTCTGATCTGTAATTATAAATAATCCCAGTTCATACTCAAAGCTGGACAAACAACCCCAAATGCTCTACAGCTGTGCAGAGCGGCTCGCGTGAATAGGTCAGACAGAGAGAGTGTTGCTGTGTCTGTTGTAGCCTCTTTAGGGAGAGACAGAAAAACAATCTCTGAGAGTTTCCTGAAGCACAGCTGACCATATATCACCTTGAGTGAGTTAATTTCTGGGTCTCAGATTTGTTATCCGTAAAACGAGGAGGTTGGATTTAGGGGGTCTTCTAGATCCACATTGATGATCCTATGACTATACTACAACCAAGTTAACTGAGTGGGTTTTTACCTTGCCATGGAGAGCCAGAGTAGGGGCTACACTGGCAGCAAACTGTCCCAAGGACTCCTATCCTTGGAGCTCTACGGGTGACTTTCCTGATCTTTCAAAGCTCATCTGATTATATCTTAGCCCATTGCCATCTCCCATCCTCCTTCACTCAAAGTAGGAAAGAATAGACACAACAGGGACAGAAGCAATAACAGGGCCTTGTGGCCATGGCTTCCTGTCTATTCTGAGTAGGCCGCTGGAGCTAGCTTTTTCCCCACCCAGAGACTTAGAGCAGTCCTTTCCTCCTTACTTGAACATATCCAGGTAGAGAAAGAGAACAAGACTGAGTCATTGGAACCTTTTGTGCATGTATGTTAATTTCTGACTCACCATGTTGTAAGAGGACAGGAAGCAGTGAGAGAATAACTGTATACAATCTAAATTGGAGAGGAGGTTCTTCCACTACACTTGTCTAGAAGCAGGCTTAGCAAACATCCACATGCTCTTAGGACTGGGCCCTCATTGGCATGTCTCCTATCACAACTACACGAGCATGCCACTATGTACACAGTGAACAATATGTTTATAGTTTAAAAAAAAAAAGCCTGATTTAGAGCAGGGCTTCTTAAACTATTTCCACTCATGACCCCATTTTGCCAGAGAAATTTTTACGCTACCCAGTTATATTGGTATATAAAATAGTCATGCATAACCTTTTACTGTTGCCATTTTTTTTGACCTCCACAATCAGTTACATAACCTCATACCGTGTCAAGACCCACAGTTTAAGAAGATTTGATTTAGAGAAGAAATGCATTGAACAATGTGTTGATCTTAGGTTAACCGGCCTCAGGACAGTGCTTTGAATGATAATGACAATAATGATAACAATGATGATGAATAAGTCACAGTTGAAAACTGCTGGTCTTTTCATTCCCAGGGTCCATTCTATTGGGTTAAGCTGTTTCGCAGTTTTGGTCACAGAATCAGAAGATTTAGAGCTGAAAAGGACCTTAGAAATCAGCAAATAACAAAACAAACCTATACCTTTAGAGTCAGTCTGATCGACAAGGAAGACTGTTTTCCATATTCATGAAGCCTCTTCATAGGAGGCTCAGAAATGCCATCATTTAGAATGGATGAGTAGGGGTACTTAGTAAGTAATGGAGAGGCAATAGGTCAGAATATTTTGATTGTTATGGTTCATAGGTTGTTTTTTTTTGGTCCTTGTGGAGCAACTTATGTTCTCTATGATTTTTCTACCATCATGGCCACAGACATTTGGTAACGATATGGCCAAGGAGAGAGCATGACGATATAGGTATGAATGATAGGCCAAATCTCAATGATTTTCAGTTTTTATGACTCCTTGGACCTCATCTCATGGATGTACCATTTTTTAAGGGAAAAATATATTTATGTGCTTTATTTTTATATTATCTTTATTCATTTTTCCATTAAAAAGTTTTAGTTACCTTCTGCCATTCCTTTATATCCATTTCTGAGTTTACTACCATCTCACCCACCTCATTTCCTCTTATAACAAAGAGGTATCTATCTCCTTAGGGTTGTTGTGACGATCAAATGAAATAATGTTTTTAAAGGGCTTAGCACAGTGCCTAGCACATGGTAGGTGCTATATAAATGCTTATTCCCTCCCCTTCCCTTCTATCTTTCATGTTCCCTGCCCTCCAGGCTTGAGCTTAAATCCAGCCTCAGAGAATGTATTACTGTGGGACCCTGGAGAAGTCACATCCTTTTTTTATCCTTAGTTTCTTTTCTTTGTTTCTTTCTTCCTTTATTCCCTTTCTTCCCTTCTTTCTCCCCTTCCCCCTTCCCCTCCTTTCTTTTTTTGTGGGGCAGTGAAGGTTAAGTGACTTGCCCAGGGTTACACAGCTAGTAACTGTCAAGTGTCTGAGGACGAATTTGAACTCAGGTCCTCCTGACTCTAGGGCCAGTACTTCATCCACTGTGCCACCTAGCTGCCCCCTAGCCTTAGTTTCTTTATCTATGAAATAGAGATAATAAAAACACCTATTCACAAGGTTGTTGTGAGGTTCAAATGAGATAACACATGTAAAGAGCCTTTGATAACCTTAAAGCCCCATATAAATGTTGCCTATTTTTTTATTAATAACATTAATTATAAGTGCTATATCACCAGATGTTATGGAAGGAAATTTGTCAGAAAGTCCAAAACAAAGCTTTCCAAATGATATCATAAGGATTTTTACCAAGAACAAAAATAATGAACACTTCATTTGTATTAACACTTTCTCCCCTCTCTGTCCCTGACTGTTTCTATCTCTGTTTGTCTCTACCTTTGTCTTTGTATCTCTCTCTCTCTCTCTCTCTCTCTCTCTCTCTCTCTCTCTCTCTCTCCACTTCCACTCCTCCCTTCCCCATTATACTGACTTCATAAGACTTTATAACAATGAAGGAGTTATTCTAGTTAGAAGAAAATCCAATTAAGTTCCCTCGCTAAGATAAGTCTGTGTTTCGAAAATTATATAGGAGTCTTTCCTGAGGGACTCTTTAGAAAAGGAAGATTCTATAGCATAGATGCATTGTCATCTGAAAGGAGTCTAGCATCTTAGGACTTTGGAGTCATCGAGGGAAGTTCAGGGGTTATATTTTGGGACTTTAGAAAGTGTGGGAACAACAGCCTGGCAGAGAATTCCAGGATGGCAGGCACTGGGCCAAGACAGCAGCTCTATAGAAGAATCCTGAGTGTTTGATCATCTTTGTCCAGTATCCCTTTGAATTCTCTGCTTTTGGGAACTGCTGGGATCCCTAGCATGGGGAAATGCCAAAAAAAGTTATGTAGCAAAATATTAGCGAAAATTTATATAGCACCTACTATGTGCTAGGCACTGTGCTAAATACTTCACATTGATCATCTCATTTGTTCTTAGTTGTGGGGAATCCCTTAATCATGGTATCCAAGGTCCCTCCCTACATCCCTTTAGTTTCCTGAGGCAACAAATGCTAAAGCATAAGATGAAGAAGCTATCTAAGGATCAGAGTCTGATGGGTGACTTCAGTAATAGGTTTCTCCACGCCTGAGAGATGAGAAATGTGTTCCCTGACTCCCTTTATTTCAGACCAGCTTGTGCAGAAGGCCATCACACCACCCACAGGGGTCAGCCAAGGCACCAGCTGATGATGGCGATGACTGAGCTCAGCCATTTGTCATTTTTCAATGAAGAATTATGCCAATGCTTGAAGCCTGAAATAAAAGTGTCAGATCTCCTGTGAATTATAGGTTTCATTATATAACTTCATTATCGTCCCCCAAGGCAATCTGGGATGCTGAAATCTTGTAATTTCATACTTCCTCAAATTTATTACAAGCTCTTGCCTTCCAGCCTCCTTCCCTGCCCCATTCCCCAACCAAGGAACAATTCATAAACCCAGGCTCTTTTGTCTTTGTCACTGGATCTCCAGATGACCATAGTAGGCTCTTAAAAGCTTATTAAAATGAATTGGGAAGTGTCTCTATCACCAATCCTAATTACTCTGTAGAAATTTTATCTGCGACTTTTCACTTCTCTCCTTAAAAGCCCTGGAGAGCTCTGGCAAATAATAGGCTGGAGAAGTCATGTCTATTCCTGTCCCTGTTCAAATGCTGGCTGTAAATTTTGTGTGTGACCTCAATGTGATTTCCCAGAAACCTGTGTGTTGGATTGGACTTTCTTCTCCCTTCAGATGTGCAGTTGTTTAAATGTGGGTGCCAGCAACATCCCTCATCAGATTTACTCTGGGGATCACTGTTACCAGTGAAAATGTGTTGGAGTCCAACAAGCAGTTATGATGTGTGTATATACATGCATGCATGCATACATACACATATATACATATTGTGTAGTGGTCTTATATATGTGTATGTAGGTATGTACATATTATTCCTGACTCCAAGTTTAGAGCTCAGTCTCCTAAGGTAACTCACTGGTATCTATCCTCATCTCCTCATTTATATTATATTCACTAGTGTGCGTATCTTACCTATTCTGCCTAAATTGTGAGCTCTAAATGGGCCCTGACTATGCCATAATTTTTTTTTTGGTATTCCTATTTCCCCAGAACCTTACATAGCAGCTTTCATAGAGTAGGTGGACAATAAATATTTCCCAAACTGAATCTGTACAAATAACTACACAATAGAACAGTGCAGACATGCAGAAGAGAGATAGACACACCACAAGAGGCTAAGATGTTGAGAGGTGGAAAGATGGTGGGGATTTCATGCAGTATGCTTTTTTTGGGGGAGGGCAGGGTACTGAGGGTTAAGTGACTTGCCCAGGGTCACACAGCTAGTTAAGTGTCAAGTGTCTGAGGCTGGATTTGAACTCAGGTCCTCCTGAATCCAAGGCCAGTGCTTTATCCACTGCGCCACCTAGCTGCCCCCCAGTATGCTTTAATAAATGCTCAAAGCCCCCAAACTGGTGCTAAAGCTTCTAATTTATAAGTAACAAATAAATTAGAAACCCCAGCTAATTTTCCCTACACTTGGGACAGGAATAAGGCAACCACACATATTATTTTACATGTCACACAGACTAACCACTAGGTCATCTTCCCTGGGGGCTGTCCCTGCCTCTTGAAAAGACCTGAAAGCTGAGCACTAAAGCCTTCTAGACAGTCATTGCCCAAGAGTGGGGCTTGAGATCCCAGCTGAAGGAGAGGGAACTTAGCTGGAACCCAACCAATGGCTGCTTCATTGACCAAAGAAGGCAGTATCCAGAGTGGCTGCTGTGTGTGTGTGTGTGTGTGTGTGTGTGTGTGTGTGTGTGTGTGTTTTGGAAGGGGTGTTCTGAAGTCTGCCTTGTGAGGTCATTCCTAATAATACAACGATAAGAAGAATAGGTTTGGTCTGGGTGCTGCTAACTTTGAAATATTCCAAAGGAAAGAAATGCCAATAAGGGAGGAAGGGAAAGAAATAAGCATCTACTAATCACTTAATATGTGCCAGTCACTCTGCTAAGTGCATTACAAATATTATCTCATATGAGAGTTTTAGTGAAGTAAGTTCAGAACTTTAAAATGGATGTTTGCTTGACTTTTTCCACTGGAAAAGTGCCTGTGCACCCTCCCCTTTTCTTTGGTGAATAATGGATGAAATAGGCCATCAAGTGAGGCAACCAGTTTTGTGAAGTCACAGGATACAGAGATGGAGAGCTTATCTAACCCAACTTGATTTTGTTATTGTTATTTAGTCATTTTTCAGTCACGTCTGGCTCTTCATGGCCCTGTTTGGGGTTTTCTTGGTAGAGATACTGTAGTGGTTTGCGGTTTCTTTCTTCAGCTCATTTTAAAGATGAGGAAACTGAGGCAAATGACTTGTCCAAGGTTACATAGTCAGTGTCTAAGGCCAGATTTGAACTCAGATCTTCCTGACTCCAGGCCAGGCACTCTATCTACTGTACCACTTCTACTGTCTTATTAACAATACAGGGGGCAGCTAGGTGGCACAGTGAATAAAGCACTGGCCCTGGATTCATGAAGACCTGAATTCAAATGTGGACTCAGACACTTACACTTACTAGCTGTGTGACCCTGGGCAAGTCACTTAACCCCACTTGCCCCACAAAAAAACCCCCAAACCAAAACCAAAACAAACCCCAAACCCCAAACCAAACCAACCCCCCCACCAAAAAAACCCGAAACAAACAAAAAAACAATACAGGGGGCAGCTAGGTGGTGCAGTGGATAAAGCACTGGCCCTGGATTCATGAAGACCTGAGTTCAAATCTGGACTCAGACACTTATACTTACTAGCTGTGTGACCCTGGGCAAGTCACTTAACCCCCTTTGCCCTAAAAAAAACCCCCAAAACCCCCCAAACAATACAGGGGGCAGCTAAGTGGCACAGTGGATAAAGTACTGGCCCTGGATTCAGGAGGACCTGAGTTTAAATCTGGCCTCAGACACTTGATACGCACTAGCTGTGTGACCCTGAGCAAGTCACTTAACCCTCATTGCCCTGCCCCCCCCCAAAAAAAATGCTCTAAAGGTTAACAGACCTTTAAAAAAAATACAAAAAGGCCTTTGAATTTGTTTCCTGGGGCAGCAAAAGAAAAAAGATGCCTGACTTAGGGCCAGAGGGCTTTGTTGGATTCCAATTGTGGCTCCATTACCTACTATCTGGATGACCTTGAACTTTATAACTTCAAATTTGGCCTCAGAAACTTACTAGCTATGTGATCCTGGGCAAATTGCTTCACCTTTGTTGCTTCAGTTCCTCATCTGTAAAATGAGCTGGAGAAGGAAACGGCAAACCATTTCAGCTTCTTTACCATGAAAATTCCAAATGGGATGACTAAAAGTAGGATATGACTGAAACAACCGAACAACAACATAGTATAAAAATCTCAACAGTCATCTGAGAGACTTTCACAAATGCCTATCTCTAAACAAATGATGTCAGTTTCTTTTTGGTGCATTTTCAGAACAAATAGCTTGTGATTCTTCCAGTTGACAGTTTTCCTCCTTCTCTGTTTGAGAGTGTCCATGATGGAGCCTGGCTACACTTCCTGGACTCAATTTCCGAGCTGTAACAATCGGGAATGTTCTCTATTTTGTCAATTGTGGCCACTATTTTATGTGGTCTTGCTTAACTCTTGTGACATTGGTGGGGTGGTATTTTTGGTGCTATGGTTAAGGGAGGGGAGTGGATTATTGGAAGGCAATTGTGGTATCAAACCCACAATCCACTAATAAAACATATCCCCCCCCTCAGTTATAAAGAAATGCCATTTACCAAAGTTTCCAGGAACTAACAAATCAACCTTTACATAACCCTCATGTTCAATCTCTGTGTTTCCAGTTTAGCATTTTTTTTTTTGGAGAGTAGTTGTATATGTAAATTCTCCTTTCATCAGTTTCTTACAACAGTAACTTGAAGCATAGAATCATAATGTTGAAAGGGACCTTAGCAGCCATCCAGCCTGGGGCATGAAACTCCTCTTTAAGTGACCAAACCTTTGCTTGAATACTTGAAGCAACAGAGAACTCATCACCTAAAAAGCATCTGTTTCCACTTTTAAACGGGTCTGATCATTAGAAAATTCTGCCTTAATATTGAGCTCCAAATCTGCCTCCCTCTGAGTTCTACTTGTTCCTAGTTTTGTCCTGTGGGGGCTAAAGAAAATCAGAGTGATTTAAAGGTCTGCTAGTAAATGTTTAACACTCAGCTCTTTGGACAAAAATGTACACAGGACACACTTCTAAATTTCAATTGCATTGTTATCATTTTCTCCATCACTTTCTTAAGTCTCGACAATCAGCAGAACAATAGATCAGGTGCTGATTACTAGCTTGCAGATTTATGAAGTGTAAATGCTCCCATTGAAAATGTAATAATCTGGGGGCAGCAAGGTAGCACAGTGGATAGAGCACTGGCCCTGGATTCAGGAGGACCTGAGTTCAAATCCAGCCTCAGACACTTGACACTCACTAGCTGTGTGACCCTGGGCAAGTCACTTAACCCTCATTGCCCTGCAAAAAAAAAAAAAAAGGAAAGAAAATGTAATAATCTGGTACCTTCAAGCTGCTTCTAACACACTCCTAGTCTGTGTGAGGGCCCTTGAAGTATTTGAAAATAGAGATAATTTTTCCCTCTTAACTCTTCTTTTCTCCAGGCTAAACTTTCCTAGTTTCTTCAATTCTCCTATGACATTAATATTTGGGCTTTAAACAGAAAGTTCTATAATTACCTGTCAATCCCAAAGCTCCAGGCTCTTCAGAGAAATGCTGCCTGCACTTTCTGATGAGGTCACTGTATTATTAATTTTACTCAACTGTTGTACTTTGTTGCAAGAGACCATTCAAGAAGAAGGAGTAACCTATATAGTTTATATTTATAATGTAAAAAAAAAACCCCACATAGTTACAAGTTATTATCTATTGAAAATGAAACAGTAGGGGCAGCTAGGTGGTGCAGTGGATAAAGCAACAGCTCTGGATTCAGGAGGACCTGAGTTCAAATCCAGCCCCAGACACTTGATGATTATTAGCTGTGTGACCCTAGGCAAGTCACTTAAACCTCATTGTCCCACAAAAAATAAAGAAAAGAAAATCAAACAGTAATAAAACTTTTCAAATTAGAGAAGTAGTTTGGTATAGTAAACACTGGAAGCATACCCAAAGGTCCTACATTTGACTCTCAGATTTATCATTTATGAGCTGTGAAACCTCAGCCAAATCACGACCTCTGTGAGCCTTGGTATTCTCATCTGTATAATGGGGATGATGAGACATTCTCTACTTCAGAGTTGTAATGAGATATGAGAGTCGTACATAATTGTGCTGGTTGTGCCTAAATATCATTCTGGGTCTTTGTTGCTTCACTAATGAGGGCTTTGTTCTCAGCTGATGTCTCTCCTTAAGGTCTGGGAATTCCTTTCTAAGTTGTGAAGTTTTTGCTTTTTGTTTTTGCCCTGGGTACTCTTTGAAATGACATTCTTGATGGTTAATTGATCTCAAGGTTAGTTCATATGCCTGAGTTATCTACATCCTTGGTGAGGTTTGGCTTTTGAAAGAGTTCTGAAGGCCCCAAGGTCAGATAGAGAAAAGAAGATTAAGCAAACAAGGACATATTTCTCTGGAGAGAAGCCTGTGTAGTCACAGGGTTGCTTCAGGGAGCCTCATACCATAGGGATGTCTAGGCAGCAAGGTGTGACAATTCAGTTCAACTCAATAATCATTTACCAAGTACCTACTTTGTGCCAAGTACTCTGCTAAGCACTGGGGATACAAAAAGAGGCAAAAAATAGTCCCTGCCCTCAAGCAGCTCACAATCTAATAAGGAAGACAATATGCAAACAAATATTTACAAAACAAATTCTGTAAAGGATAAATAAGAGATTATTAAAAGAGAGAAAACACTGGATTAAAGAAGGTTCAGGGAGGACTACCTGTAGAAGGTGGGATTTTAGTTGGGATTGAAAGGAAGGGGGGCAGCTAGGTGGTGGAGTGGATAGAGCACCGGCCCTGGAGTCAGGAGGACCTGAGTTCAAATCCAGCCCCAGACACTTGACACTTACTAGCTGTGTGACCTTGGGCAAGTCACTTAACCCTTATTGTCCGAAAAAAGGAAAAAAAAAAAAAGAAAGGAAGTCAGGGAGGTCAGTAGTCAGAGCAGAGGAGGGAGAGCATTTCAGCCATGGGGGACAGACAGAGAGAATGTCTAGAGTTGAGAAATGGAATGCCTTGTTTGCAGAACAGCCAGAAGGCCAGTGTCACTGGATCCAAGAGTGCCTGTCAGGGCTTAAAGTGTAAGAAGACTGCAAAGGTAGGAGGGGGCTTGGTTATGAAGGAAGGGCTTTGAATGCCAAACAGAGGATTTTGTGTTTGCTCCTGGAGTTTATTGAGTAGGGGGTTGACATGGTCAGACCTACACTTTAGGATAATCATTTGAGTGGCTGAAATGGAGGATGGGTTGGAGTGGGGAGAGCCTTGAGACAGGCAGACCCAGCAGCAGGTTATGACAGTAGTCCAGGTGTGAGAGAATGAGAGCCTGCACCAGGACAGTGTCAGTGTCAGAAGAGAGAAGGAGGCATATTTGAGAGATGCTTCAAAGGTGAAATCAATAGACCTTGGCAACAGCTTGGATATGGGGGTGGGGGTGAGAAACAGTGAAGAGTCCAGGGTGACTCTCAGGTTGTGAGCCTGAAGGACTGGGAGGGTGGTGTTGCTCTCTACAGTAATAGGGAAAGTAGGAGGGGAGGAGGGTTTAGGGGGAAAGATAGTGAGTTCTATTTTGGATATAATGAGATTAAGATGTCTGCTGGACATCTAGGTGGGGATGTCTAGAAAGCGGTTGGAGATGTGAGATTGGAAGTGGGCAGGGAAGTTGGGGAAGAAAAGGTAGATTTGAGAATCATCAGCATAGAGATATTAATTAAATCCATGGGAGTTGGTGACATCACTGAGCAGTGGGGAAATACCTGACTCTTCTTCCTTGCACATTTCAAAGTGAATGACCTGGAGACATCTTCAACTTAACATGTCTTGGAGGGCATCTAGGTGGCACACTGGGTAGAGCACTGACTCTGGAGGCAGGAGGACCCAAGTTCAAATCTGGCCTCAGATACTTGACACTTACTAGCTGTGTGACCCATGGCAAGTCTCTTAACCCCGATTGCCTGCCCCCCACAAAACCAAAGTAGCAAAAAACTTAACAGGTTCAAAACTGAACTCATCATCTTCCCCCACCCTTGTGTGCCAAGAAACTACCAGCTGACAGGTGTGGTGGTAGGACTTCTCCTTAGGAGATTGGGCTTTCCATTCTCATATTCATTGTCTTATCACTCCCCCCTCAGCTTACTATGGATAGGTTACTTATAGTAATAGTTATGGCTTAAAAGTCCAAAGTGTTCCCCAGGAAGGGGGGGGGAAAGTAAAAACATCAGTACACCCAATGTAAACTACGGATCAAGCATGGAACAGGTGATTACTGTATCCTTAAACAGAATGACTTACAGCTGCAGACACAGCTGTCTGGGAGATGGATACATCTTATCAGAACAGGAAGCATTTTTGTTGTTGCTGTCACTGGAAGGCTGCTAACAAGGCATTTCACCTCTGTCCTGGGCATTGATAAAACAGCCAAGCTTAATCTTTCTGGCAGCCTCCTTCTCCACTTCCCTCGGTTCTGTCCCCATTACTGCTGCTACAAACACCATTACTCTGGGAGATGTTGCCACCCTGTTCACAGACCTCCAGGCCTTTGAAGCTCACAATTTGTTGTTTGCTTGTTTTCAGTTGTGGTTGACTCTTCACGACCCTTTTAGGTGTTTTCTTGGCAAAGATAATGGAGCAGTTTGCCATTTCCTTCTCTAGCTCATTTTCCACATGAAGAAACTGAGGCAAATAGGGTTAAGTGACTTTCCCAGGGTCACACAGCCAGTAAGTGTCCAAGGCTTGATTTGAACTCAGGTCTTCCTCACTCCAATCCTGGTGCTCTATCCACTGTGCCACTTCACTGCCCTCCAGTTCATAATGCCACCTACTAAAGGCAGTTAGGTGGTACAGTATCAGGCCTGGAGTCAGGAAGAGCTGAGTTCAAATCTAGTCTCAAACACTTGCTAGCTATGTGATTTTTTTGGGGGTGGTGAGGCAATTGGGATTAAGTGAGTTGTCCAGGGTCACACAGCTAGTAAGTGTCAAGTGTCTGAGGCCGGATTTGAACTCAGATCCTTCTGAATCCAGGGCCAGTGCTCTATCCATTATACCACCTAGCTGCCCCTAGCTATGTGATTTTGAGCAAGTCACTTAAACCTCTGTTGGCCTCAGTGTTCCCATCTATAAAATGGGAATAATAATAGCACCTCCATCCTGCAAATAAGGCATTCCATTTCTCAACTCTAGACAGTCTCTCTGGCTGTCCCCCATGGCTGAAATGCTCTGACTACTGACCTCCCTGACTTCCTTTCTTTTCTTTTTTTTTTTGTAAAGTGCCACATAAAGTTAGTTATTATTATTACTACACTTAGTACAGTATCTGATGCATAGTACATGCTATATAATAAACATTAGCTAGTATTAAAGGGAAAGAAACACAAAAGAGGCAGGATAGCCACGAACCCCCTGTGTTGGCTGGGCTGGTTAAATCTTTTTTTTTTTTTTTGATGTTTGTTTTAATGCAAAAATACAGTTTTGGTTACAGTTCCAAAGAAGCCTGATTACTGTGTACTGGTCACTGTGTCTGAGTGAGGCCATGGTCTGGTTAAATCTTTCTGGGAACTAGTTACTTTATGGGCTGGATCCCCAAGATACCTTAGGCTAGAGAACCATATACTTTTGTGATCCTTCACCGGTGTCACATCTCATTGCCGGAAAAGTCATGGCCAAGAAGAGGTCAGATGGGAACCACCTTTTCCTTTGAAGGTTTCCCTGAGACCTCAGCTCTGCCAGCCAAGCAGAGGATTCTCAGTGATGAGGCCTCCATGGCCAGAATCCTGCCCCCAGATTTCCTTGGCTGTTGAAAAAAAAGGTAGAGATCATCTATCTGTGCATGTTCTAAGGGATGGTGACTAATAATGTGAAGGTTAGGGGGTAGGTTCCCATACCTTTAGGATAACTCTGCCAGGCAGAGAATACAAGGATTATGATCCCTGTTTTTCTAAGGAGGAAACTGAGGCTCAGACCTCAGATCTGAGGTGGACCTAGATCCCAAATCTTCTGGCTCCAAGTCTTTTCTCCCCCCTTCCACTGCTTTTCTACAATAACCATAGAGCACTATGTAAATGTTAGTTACTGTTGAACTTTCTGTGAGTAGATTACTTTTTGTCTAATTTGACCCTAAGTCATTGCAGAGCAGGAACCATTTCTTTTATTTTTTCTGCATCTTCCATGGGACCTAACACAGCAATATCTGCATATAAATTAGATTTGTGATTTTGTCCACATTGGCAACTCCCAGTCAGGAAATCCCGTCTATCCATACAGGCCAGCAAGTTCTAGAAAACTGCCTGGAGTACTCAGAAGTTGAGACTCTCCCAGGATCACAAAGCCACTCTGTCACAGACGGCACTGGAACCCAGGTCTTCCTGACCTTAAGGCCACCTCTCTATCTACTCTGGGGGTGTCCAACACTATGCAACACTCTTGACTGTATCCAGAACCAGATTAAAATGTAATTGAGGGGCAGCTAGGTGGCGCAGTGGATAAAGCACTAGCCTGGATTCAGGATGACCTGAGTTCAAATTCCGCCTCAGACACTTAACACTAGCTGTGTGACCTTGGGCAAGTCACTTAACCCTCATTGCCCCACAAAAAAAAATGTAATTGGGACTGGGTAGATAGGTGGCACAGTAGATAAAGCATTGGCCCTGGATTCAGGAGGACCTGAGTTCAAATTTGACCTCAGACACTTGATACTTACTAGCTGTGTGACCTTGGGCAAGTCACTTTACCTTCATTGCCCTGCGAAGAAGAAGAAAAAGAAGAAAGACTGAAAAATGTAAATGGGAAATATTTAACAAAATAAATAAATAACACAATAAAATCTAGACAATATTACATTTTAAAACAAAGTCACCATGTAGCCCACAGGTTTCCTTATGTATGGATTAGTAACCCCCATTTGGGGGAGTGTTTGACCCCTTGCTGCCTCTCCTATGCTGTGGACCCTTAATAAATATATTTGAAATGACTTAATTGTCCTTAATACAAAACAAACCTGACCAAGATCCACCAATTCAGTTCTATTGTCGTTTGTGTGAAAATGAACAAACACATCCCTGCATTTCTCAATGTTGGAGTGTTTTTCACCCTCTTCTTCAGAAAATGGGATCCTTTCCAAAGTCTACTGGCTCTGTGGAAGTCTAGGCTTTAAGCTTGTGAATTTGCACTACAAAATATGACATTGAATCCCAAAATTTCTGTGAACCCAAAGCAACACAAATGGATTTTTAAATGAGATCATGGACAAATGCACACATGATCAGAAAGGATTCTTTATAGATTCAAAATATAAAGTATCCACACTGCCCATTGGGAAGTTTTCAGTGCAGGCTTCTTGTATCTGGGGTGTGTGTGCAAGGGAACAGAGTTTGAAGGCATAAGTTGAGCATATTTTTAATTGGAGAATACTTCTAGTTTTGAATTTCAGTGAAAGGGCAATGAAGCCTGTTGTTTTCTCCCTGTTCCACTGGGGCCGCCAAAGCACTATTAAAAAGCCTCTAGAGTTGGATTTGGTTACAAGAAATGAGGAAAACAGAAGAGATTGTGTTCCAGAAAAAAGTGAAAGAGAAAAGCTGAAGGGATCCTGAGAGTCAAATGGAAGGAAGGGTCCCTGTCTATATCACTCTGTCCAGAGAGCTTCCCCCTACCCAGAAAAAAAAAAAGCTATTAAGTCAGGCAAGTGAGGGAGAGTAGTGGGGGCTGGCCCTTCTCTGACAGAGTGTGATAACTGTTGAGTTTAGTTCTGTGGTAAAAATTATTTGTGGTATGGGCAGCTTTTGAAGGACCTCCCCTTTTGGGGGAGAAAAGATTGAACACTCCCTGAAGGGAGGTTAGAGGGCACTTCTGAAACGCTGGCTCTTGAGTCACTTTCGGAAGGCTAGTTCGCCCTCTCGGTCTGGGGACTGCTGTCCTGGTGGCACGTGAGCAACCTTAGACTGGCAGGCTGTTCAGGTGTTGGGTGAGTTACTTATGGAAAACCCTAAATTCCTTTGAACTAGCTTAATAGGAAACGGTCTGGGATTGCATAGGCTAAGTTTAGAGTTAAGAATATTTATCTGTATTTCTATTTTCCTATTTCTTTATCTTTGATTTTTATTAGTTTCACCTTTGTTGTTTAATTAATTCCCAAGTAATAAAATTTGATCCTTTGGTGAACTAAAGCTTAC
The DNA here is from genome assembly GCF_019393635.1 of Dromiciops gliroides. Lineage (NCBI taxonomy): Eukaryota > Metazoa > Chordata > Mammalia > Microbiotheria > Microbiotheriidae > Dromiciops > Dromiciops gliroides. The sequence continues at coordinate 616,213,205 of NC_057862.1, forward strand.
AGGCTCCTTTCTTATTGGCCTGGGAGAAACATCTAAAAAGGGCAGTTCAGAGGGGAGGGTTAAACCTAAAAGGTCCCTCATATTTCTGGGACCCCAATATTAAGGTGAGTCACCCAAATAATGCTCCATATATCAAATTTTGGCCCTCACAGTTTTAGAGGGAATTTTCTTTTAAATTATGTAAAATTTACATTTTTACCTATTTTTTATGTTACGTTCATCTTCAAATATATCCTTTCCCTACTCCTTTACCCCACAAGTCATGTATTATCATCAATAATTTTCTTAAAAGAGGAAAAAAATCAGTTCAGCTAAACCAATGAACATATCAGAGGAGTCTAACAGTGTATGCAGCATTACATACCTATTGTCCCCTACCTCTTCAAAGAAGGGAGGGCTAGGGGAGAGCATTTTCTCAGTTCTTATCTAAGACCAACTTTCTAGGTATATGTTTTTATATATATGTGTTGTATATATGTGTATGTGTATGTGTTGCACATGCACCTGCACACGTACACATATACACATATGTATAGTTGTACTACAACTGATAACCGATCCAGGTATCTGGCATATAATGAGAAAAGGAAACAGGACACAGGGAAACACATTTTGATATGATCTAGAGGCATTTATTTCCTTGCCACGGAACAGAACAGGGGCTCTGTTCTGTAGGACATATTCTTCAGCCCCTTTGCAATCAAGGAACTCTCTCCCCTGTCTGTTGTGGCTTGGGATCTCTGAGGACAACCATGTTGTTGTTGTTGTTGAGTTGTTTCAGTCACGTCTGACTTTTTGTGAACCCATTTGTGGTTTTCTCAGCAGAAATACTGGAGTAGTTTTCCATTTTCTTCTCCAGCTCATTTTTTTTTTTTTTTTAGTGAGGCAATTGGGGTTAAGTGACTTGCCCAGGGTCACACAGCTAGTAAGTGTTAAGTGTCTGAGCTGGATTTGAACTCAGGTCCTCCTGACTCCAGGGCCGGTGCTCTATCCACTGCGCCACCTAGCTGCCCCTCCAGCTCATTTTACAGATGAGGAAACCAAGGCCAGCAGGGTTATATGACTTGTCTAGGATCACACAGCTGGTACATGTTTGATGCGGCATTTGAACTAATAAAGATGAATCTTCCTGACTCCAGGTCCGCCACTCTATCTGCTACACCACTTCGCTTCCCTGCCTGGCATATAAAAGCTTTATCTCTCTATTAAGCAACTATCATGTGTAACCTTTGGCTCAAAAGGTTATTTTCATAAAACTTCCCTCAGGAGTGGAGATGCTCTGTGACCAGGTGACAGAGTAAGAGCTTGAGAAAAGAGTGATCTGGTTTTCTGGTTTACAACTTTTAGAGAGAAGTCACACCATTCCAGACTCCCTTCAGGTCTCTGAAAGGAAAGAAAGACTGAGAAGAAGCTGACACATAGAGGAGCCAACAACCACTATCATGTTCCCTATCCCCAGCTTGCTACTTTAGAGACTTTGGGGGATTTCCCCTTGGATGAGATAGGAAACTCTCTGCGTTGAGCTGAGTTAATTCATTCCCAATGGGAGAGCACATTGGCTCTGTATTGTCTGCCACACACACATACACAGATGTGTGCGTGAGCACACATATCTTACGTATACTTTGATTTCTGTTTGCTATCTGTTTGGTTAAATGGGTTTATTTGCTATTACTATGTGAGTCCATTGTGGAATTGGTATCAGGTGGGAATAGAGTCAAACCTTTGATATATAGCTTGGGGCCCTCCTTCTCCATTAAGAGATACACATTAGAAGTACAGTTTAAAACTAAAAAGGGAGTAGATAATATAACATATCTATAGATAATTAGAATTAGAGTAAAATCTATTTTTTATTTTATTCTAGCCTAGTACACTCTGTCTTTATGAGGAAAACGAAGTGGCCAGCTTCTGTCCCCAACCTCCTGCTTTGCTTCCATTCTCTTATAACATGACTAATGCAGAAATATGTTTAATGTTATTATATATATATACATATACATACACATATATATACACATACACATACATATTATATATATATACACATACACACACACACACATATATATACATACATACACACACACACACACACACACACACATATATATATAACCTATATTAGATTACCTGCTGTCTAGGGGATGGAGGAGGGAGGGGAGGGCGGGAGAAAAATCTGAAATTGGAAAGCTTGTATAAACAAATGTTGAGAACTATTTTTACATGTAACTGGAAAAAATAAAATACTTTTATCAGAAAAAAAAGAAGGGGTGGGGAGAATCTATAGAGATAGCTACTCTCGCTTCCCTACAAGCCACATCTAGACAAACCCATGGGCATATTCATAACCTATGTGGGCAAAATAACATGGTCCTACCACCGACCCCCTGTATGTGTATAGAGAGCACTGTACTGGGTGAGAGGGGAAATACAAAGTCTAGATAAGATATGACCCCTGGCCTTTCATTGTAGTAGAAAACACAGGGGAACTGAGGTCAAAGTTCCCTGTCAGCCACCGGGTTTACAGTTGTAAGGGATCCATAAGGCCAAGCACTATCCAAGCAGGCAGCCAGGAGACCAAGGAAAGCTCACAATCACAAGACTAGTGGACTCCCATTCAGAAGGTACCACACAAGTCTAGAGATGGACTGAGGAGAAAGTAAGGCTAGAGTAGAGACTATATGACAGGAAGATAATAGATGTCATACCTATGTGCTTAACAGAGACTATATGCCCTACCCAGCAGGGAGCATGATTTTAGTGCCAAAAGACACCGATGTCTTTGCAGTAGGTAGAGATGTGAGTTATACAATCTCTGGACATACCAAGACAAAAATGACAGTCCCTGTCCTCAAGGATTTTATAGCTAATTGGGGGGACACAATAATTACATAATTAAGTATGTTATTTAAATACATTTTGACCTATTAAAATTTAAAACCTCACTAAGACTTTTGGGACATCCTATATAGATAGATATAGATATTGATGTGTACATGAAATATATATATATATATATATATATATATACACATATATAACTATTCATATCTATAGATTTCTATATGTTAGGTAATTCTAGGGGTTCCCATCCTTAAAGATCATATAGTCAGTCAATTGGGGGAAACAATGTGTAAACATTTTATTGTTGAATTGTCTCAGTTGTGCCTGACTCTCTGTGACTCCATCTGGGGCAAAGATGCTGAAGTGGTTTTCCATTTCCTTCTCCAGCTCATTTTACAGATGAGGAGCTAAGGCAAACAGGGTTAAGCGACTTGCCCAGGGCCACACAGTTAGTCTTAGGCCTGATTTGAACTTGGGTCCTTTTGACTCCAAGGCTGGTGTTCTATCTATTGAGCCATTTAGTTGCCCCATAAACATTTCAATATATAGCATTTAATTATATATTATATGGGAGAAAGTATTTCATAAAATATGCACATAGTATATATATATGTATATATATACATATATATATACATAAACATGAATGTTAAATTAATAAAAAAAGATAATTCCAGGGGCATAGGCACTAGTAACTGAGGCCATTCCAAAAGGCCTCATAGAGTAAAGAGTTCAGTGGATCCAGGGATGCTGACTCCAAGTACCACTGAACTCTTTTGCTCCTTTTGCCCTAAAAAAAAGAATTGCCCACCCAGGATCCTGGCAACCAGGTTGCATATTTCCTTACTTTGGTGTCTCTGTTTCTTTCGGCTCCAGTCCCCAGCTGATGCATTTTAGGTCTTGAGCCTCTCTCCCTGTATGAGTTGAAACAAGTCATAATAAAAGCCCTATTGTTTTATGCATTACTGGTCTGATTCTTTTGTGAAATATCCTCTTTCTCCCATAACACCTACCCATACTTTCCTGCCTCAATTCACTTTCTTTTTCTGCTACTTCATCCATCCATCCATCCATCTATCCATCCATCCATCCATCCATCCATCCATCCATCCATCCATCCATCCATCCATCCATCCATCCATTTATTTATTTGTATTTGCAGGGCAATGGGGGTTAAGTGACTTGCCCAGGGTTACATAGCTAGTAAGTTTCAAATTTCTGAGGCTGGATTTGAACTCAGGTCCTCCTGAATACAGGGATGGTGCTTTATCCACTGCACCACCACCTAGCTGCCCCTTCACTTTCTTTTTCACTTTCAGTTTTACTTCTTAGACTTGGTTTTTGGCTTATGACAATTCCTGCTATTTGCCATTTGACTAGATAGACTCTTTAGCTGTGGGGTAGTTAGGTGGCACAGGGATGGAGCAGTGGCCCTGAAGTTGGGAGCACCTGAATTTAAATCCCACCTCAGACACTTAATAGCTGTATGACCATGGGCAAGTCACTTAACCCCAAATGCCTTAAAAATCATCTGGGCCCGTTTCCAGTCATCTTGATGTACATCTTGCCACTGGACTCAGATGGCTCTGGAGGAGAGAGTGAAGTACACAATCCTCCCCCACTTAAATCCAATTCAGTGCAAGTCATGATATCACCCTGATGTCATGGTCTTCTTTTAGAATGCAGGACCACCACCACAACCAACAACAACAACAACAACAACAACTAGACTCTCTATGGCTCCCTTAATTCAATTGTTATCCTAGTGAAAAAAACAAAACAAAAAACAAGATAGCTTGAAACCTAGGAGGCTTGTTGAATAAGGAAGGCAAGAATGTGGACAGAAGGCAGAAGATATTGTTCTTGTGTTTTTTGCTTTAACTTTTCTTGATCAAATTCATTTGTGTGCTAAAACAGAGTAGATCTTGGGACTTTCTAATCTTAAATCAGATAGTTGGGACAAAGGACTGTGACAGTCTAAAACACAAGGCATTCAAAAGAAAGACTTATTTTATTGCCTGGGGACATCCTATTTTGGTCCTTAGTAGGCTGTGGTGACTCAGCCTCAGTTATAACTGAAAAGCTATCAGAGATCTTTATCAGAGAGGGGTTTTCTAGGCAGTCAAGGCACCCTAGGAGACATAAACCTAAATGGCTAGCAGATACTCTGAAGAGATGAATTCCAAAAGCTGATAGAAAGAAGCTCAGCAGCAAGAAAAGCACACAATCACAAGACTTAGTGCACTTCCATTCACCAGGTACCACATAAGTCTAGAAATGAACTGAGGAGAAAGTGAGGTTAGAGCAGAGTCTATGTGACTAGAAGATAATAGATGCCTACATACTTGACAGAGACTATATGCCCTACCCAGAAGGGCATGTGATGCTAGTGTCAGAAGACACTGATGGCTTTCCAGCAGGCAGAGATGTGAATTGTCCCTCCAATTATGATTTTTTTTTGCAGGGCAATGAGAGTTAAGCGACTTGCCCAGGGTCACACAGCTAGCAAGTGTCTAGTGTCTGAGGCTGGATTTGAACGCAGGTCCTCCTGAATCCAGGGCTGGTGCTTTATCCACTGCGCTTCCTCCAATTGTGATTCTTATGTGCATGCTCTTCCACAAGTGTACACTTGAAGGTCCATGTTTTCTTCCTGTCTACCTTTTTGTGCCTTAGGAGTGGATGATGTGTAATTTCTGAGGAAATATTTTTGTCAATACTTGTCTTACTTCACCATTTTGTTAAATGCCTCTGCTTTGAACTAATGGTGTTCTCTGCCTGACTAACAGAAGTAAACCAACCACTGGGGGCTCAGGAGACTTTTCTTTTTTAGTTCATGCAAACTCCTACAGTGCTTTGAACCTGGGGTAGTTTTCTTGGGACAGTGGGTAGGGTGCTCCAGAAGCTACAATAATAATGGATAGGAGGGGCAGCTAGGTGGTGCAGTGGATAAAGCACTGGCCTTGGATTCAGGAGGACCTGAGTTCAAATCCAGCCTCAGACACTTGACACATACTAGCTGTGTGACCCTGGGCAAGTCACTTAACCCTCACTGCCCTCCAAATAATAATAATAATAACAACAACAACAATAATAATAACAATAACAATAATAATAATAATAATAAATAAGGAGTAGAATTGTGATTTAATTAGCATTGAGAATTCCCTGATAAGGAAGCTCCCTTTTCCAATGCAGGTTGGCACCTCCTTTGCAATTTATAGTCTTAGAGGATTGCCTAGAGAACTGGGAGATTTAAGTGATTGGTCCACATGGGTAGAATGTGTTGGAGGCAGTATTTGAACCCAGGTCTTTCCAGCTCTGAGGCTGCCTTTCTTCAATAACAATGCTAACAATACGAACGATAGTTTATATTGATAGAGCCTTGTTCCTTGACATACCTTATCTCCCTCGATCCTCTCATTTTACAGATGATGAAACTGAGGTGCAGTAACTTGCTGCCAAGCGTCAGAGGCTAGCTTCAGACTAAGGTCTTTTCTGCCTCTCAGTACAGAACACATTCCATCATCACAAAATGCATCTTATAGCATAGTGTCTCATGTTCTTTCCCTTATCATTCGTGTATGATAAAGATGATAGGAGAAAGCATGGTGAGTGATGGAATTATTCCCATGCATGAGCATACTGCCCAAGTTCACTTGGTAGTTACCAGTCCCCATGAGGCCCTTGCGAACAGGAAAGGTGCTGACCAGGCATGTGAAGTCCAAACTATGTATATTCCCATTTCTTCTTCCTCCTCCTCCTCTTCCTCCTTCTCCTCCTTCTCCTCTCCCTTTCCCCCCTCCCTCCCTGCCCAAACATCTGAAGAAATGTCCAGCCCAGGCATGCAAAGAGTCTCTTGGGATGGAACAGGGAGAGGGCAGAGAGGAGGGAGATGGAAGTGTGTGTAAAAAGCTCAGATTCAGTACTTTCTCTGATCTGAAGCCAGCAGGCTACCTCATGCCATCACCAGTTTGTATAAACATGTGCTGTGCCAACATCTTTATCTACACATATCCAGATCCAGGTACTTCAGGTTTCTGAGAAAACCTGCAGTTTCCTGACTTAGGAAAATGGGGGAAGAGCAATAGGGGGAACAAGCATTTATTAAACACCAACTATATGCCAGGCACTGTGCTATATGCTATACAAATATTCTCTCTCTCTCTCTCTCTTTCTTTCTTTCTTTCTTTCTTTCTTTCTTTCTTTCTTTCTTTCTTTCTTTCTTTCTTTCTTTCTTTCTTTCTTTCTTTCTTTCTTTCTTTCTTTCTCCCTTCCTCCCTTCCTCCCTTCCTCCCTTCCTCCCTTCCTCCCTTCCTCCCTTCCTCCCTTCCTCCCTTCCTTCCTCTCTTCCTCCCTTCCTTCCTTCCTTCCTTCCTTCCTTCCTTCCTTCCTTCCTTCCTTCCTTCCTTCCTTCCTTCCTTCCTTCCTTCCTTCCTTCCTTCCTTCCTTCCTCCCTCCCTCCCTCCCTCCCTCCCTCCCTCCCTCCCTTCCTTCCTTCCTTCCTTCCTTCCTTCCTTCCTTCCTTCCTTCCTTCCTTCCTTCCTTCCTTTCTTTTGGTGAGGCAATTGGGGTAAAGTGACTTGCCCAGGGTCACACAGCTAGTAAGTGTCAAGTGCCTGAGGCTGGATTTGAACTCAGGTCTTCCTGAATCCAGGGCCAGTACTCTATCTACTGTGCCACCTAGCTGCCCCATCTCATTTCTTTCGTGTAGCAACCCTAGGAGGAAGCTGCCAGATATGGAAAGACAAGAACATTTCTTGGGTTAGATAAGAGTGTCTCCAACCAAACCAGGTCACAATAGGACAGAGGTCATGAGTCACATGAGCTAGATTCACTTAACAAGCTAGAGGAGGTTACATGACTTCATGATATTCTGAGAGGGTCTGGGCTGAGTTGGGTCAGTTGAATCTCTGGCACCTGTTGGTTCCTTGAATCATTCTAGTCATGTCTGCATCTTTAGGGGGCATCACCCTTCTCATTCCCAGTCTGCCTATGTAGCTTTTCACCTGTGACAGGAGTGACAGACTACCAAAATGTAGTCACTGTCATCATGGTCATTAAGTTGGGGCTGTAGAAAAATGTGGGTTTTCATATGTACTCTAGACACAAGTATAGGATTTTATCCTTAGAATGCATAAGAATGCAGATGCAGAGCCTTGAAGGCTGTCCATTAGGAAGCTTCATCTTGTCCTCATCAGAAGCCCTTGTATTACAGTTGCATATGTGCATGTCTCATCTGGACCAGCTAACTTCTTCATATTAATCTTTGTTTTCCCCAGAAGTTCCTAGCCCACTCACTGTCTTACACATTAAAAAAGAATCTTGACCCAATATAGAGGTCTTCCTATTGTAGATGACTCCTTGTAAGGAAATTTTCCCTATCGGGGAAGATGAGGAACTTTTTGTTTGTTTGTTTGCAATTTTCAGTCTTTTTATTTTTATTTTATTTTATTTTTTTATTGCAGGGCAATGAGGGTTAAGCGACTTGCCCAGGGTCACACGGCCAGTAAATGGCAAGTATCTGAGGCACGGCTGGTGCTTTATCCACTGTACCACCTAGCTTCCCCCAATTTTTAGTCTTATAAATTGGCAGAGAGTTGGTGATACAGCTTGTATGTATCAGAGGCTAGCCTTGAACCCACATCTTCCTGACTCCTAGGCCTGCTCTGTTTTTACACACAAGGAGAACGGCAAAGCATTCTGCTCTATATGTGCCACATATACTGAGGTGTATGGTACACTGATGAAGGTAAGATAGTAAAAATTGTAATGTCCTGGTGAGAAATATGGAAACATTTCCTAAAGCGTCTGAGTTGCCGCAGATTGGAATGTGTTTTGGGGATTTAGTGATGAAATGTCCTCTGGAAGCATCAGGCAAATAGCTTTCTTCCTGGAATGGATTAGCTAGTTGGTCCAGGAGACAGGAAGAGGGAGTAGAAGATAATTTAATTAAATCTGGGATTAATTCTCATCCTCCCAAGTCCCGCATGCCGGATCCACGTGCAATCAGATTCTGCCCAACAGCAGATTCCTATGAAGTTAGGATTTAAAAGTGGGATCATTTGGGATCAGGAACTTGGCAGGACAGGTATAGGAATCTGAGCCAAAATCGAGTGGGAACTAAAAACCAGATTTAGCAAAAGCTACAGACTTCTTCAGAGCCCATAAGCCGGTCCCCCCCCCCCAAAAAAAAATCAGAGTGAAGAACATAGCCTGCACATATCCCCAAAGTATAGGGAATCAATAACCCTGGTGTGCTAGAACCTCAAATTGGGGTGTGGGGGAATGTCACACATTTTAAGCAAGGCTAAGTGCTAGGAAATAGATACATAACTCCTCCTGTCCAGGGTCCTATGTGCCTCAGTTAAAAGGGAGGAATCTCATTCTTTCTCACTTTATACCCTTTCCTTCCTTGTCATAGCTATTGCACAATACCCTATGGCTCCCCACTTGCCTCCAGTCAGTTAAAATATTTGCCCTTGCTGTGATTTCTGTTACTCCCTCGTTTTGCATTTTGGCATTTTCTACATCCTGGGTGGCATCTACAAGACCGTGCCCATAGCTACCACGGCAGGAGCAGGACTGAGCCTACTCTTACGGAAGGCTTGTGGCAAAACTAAATGAAGAAAGCATGTTTCCAGGCTCTGTTCGAGCCAAGGCCGCAAATTTCTCTGAGGGAAGGAAGCATTTCTTTACTAAGAAAAAAAGGTCTGTTCTTGGTAGCTGGATGGCTGATACCTTGGCTCATCATAGGAATGGACCTCCCAGGCATCAGACGTGTCATTACAAAAGCACCTAACCTGTTCTCCCTCATCAATATTATTGATCTGTCAACCCTGTGCTTTCGGGGGATTATAAGTCTCGGTAAAATCAGAGTTTACAGGAGCACAGACTTTGAGAGTTGGAAGGGACTTTTGCACCCACCTAGTCCTAACTGTACATGAAAGAAACCTCCATAGTAACTCCAAAGGTTGTCATCCAGTCTCTGTTTGAAGACTTCCATAAATGGGGTGGAGAATTGACTGGCATCCTAAGATCTGTAGTTGGAGGGACATGAATTTTCTCTTGTTCTTGAAGGTGATTGGTTGATTTATTGTTCTTTGAGCCAGAAGATGAAATTGAGTCACAGCTGGGTAGCCGTTTTTTGGGGAGCGGGGGAGGCAATGAGGGTTAAGCGACTTGCCCAGGGTCACACAGCTAGTATGTATTAAGTGTCCAAGGTTGGATTTGAACTCAGGTCCTCCTGAATCCAGGATCGGTGCTTTATTCACTGCGCCACCTAGCCGCTTCAGCTGGGTAGCCTTAAAGGAACACACAAATACACACCTGCCCCTGTCCAGTAAGGATGAGGAACCAGAAAGGATTTAGTGCCAAATGGCCAACTCTCCCCTTCACAGTGACGTCCATACCTACAGGCCTTCTATTTCTATAGACTTTTATTCAGGAAAACAATGTTTTTTTTTGTTGTTTGTTTTTTTTAGTGAGGCAATTGGGGTTAAGTGACTTGCCCAGGGTCACACAGCTAGTAAGTGTTAAGTGTCTGAGGCTGGATTTGAACTCAGGTCCTCCTGACTCCAGGGCTGGTATGCTATTAGCCTGGCATTTGGAGATGAGTCTAAAAATTCACTTTTTTCTTAACCCCCCCCCCCAACTCCATTATACCAGGAATTTGAAGGTCTGAGAAGTCCAGGGCAGATCATCCTCTGGCACTGGTCTTCATTCCAACCAGCTGGAGCTGATAGACGGTCAGGTATACATCTTCTTCCTCTAAGGGCCTGAGATAGGAAGAAAACCATTTGATTTTCCAAGATCCCTGCCTAGAGGAGCTAAATAATGATACATCATTATCAGCTAGCCTCCTATGTTGATAGAATGAAAGGAAAAAAAAGGCTTCTACTGCTTGTGCAAGCCAAACCGCAGATCTTGGCAATAACTTCCCTGAAAGACAACAAAGACACATTCTAAGGACTTGGCCCCTTTCCTGGCACAATGTACCTTGAGTCAAAGAAACAGTCACGCTATGCTGGCTCTCGGGGTGAGCTGTGAAGCACACTAATGGCTACTGTGGCGATCTTTATGAGTTCTTCCTGCTTCCTATCCAAGAAATCACTCCACTGACTACCTGGTGAGACTCTCCTCCTTGTTTGCTTGTCTGTTTTATTATAGGGGAGGAACCTTTTTTTTTAATTGCCTGGGACATATTACTGGAACGTCCTTGATAGATTTATGTATTCCACAATGAGTTAGTTATTGACTTCAAACTTGTACTTGTCCTGTGCGTGAGAAGGGACACTCGAATCATAAATGCCCAATGCTTTTATGAAAAAAGGAAAACACATTAATTAGAGTAGGATAAATGGTGCAAACATTGCTGCACACGTGTTTTAGCTGGACACCTGTCCACTTGTTCAGCTGAGAAAGATCTGGTGATTGTAGGCACTGTTCCTTCTTTAATGTGAGTCAACAGTGGGAAAAGGAGGACCAAATGCTAATGGGTTAATAGCATTAAGAGAGTCACAGAATCCAGGACAAGGGAGGTGACAATCCTGCTGTTCTCTGACCTGGTCAAGACATATGTAGAATATCATGTCCAGTGACATCTCAGGAAGGAAATTAAACTGGAGTGCATTTGGAGTGGGGCAATTGGAATGGAGAGGGATGTGAGACTAGGACATATAAAGATTAGTTGAAAGGGATGGGCACATAAACACCATTTCTTAGAGAAGAGAATTAGGGAAGACATGATATAATGGAGGAGACTGGCCAGTGAACCCAGCAGGCTCAGCAGATCTGGCTGGTGCAATTCCCCAAATGAACTTTGGAACATGGACATCCTATAACTGGTTTTTGGTTCAGCTGACCATAGGGTTAAGCAGAGCCTTTGTATCTGGGCTATGAGTTGGGGGGGCGGTGTCAAACATCACTAGCCAGTTAAAGCAAGTCTCTTGGTCTGGTTCTCTCAGTTGGCCTTTGAGCAAAGAGGTTGGGGAGGGGCCTTATTCTGGCACAAGGCCAATAATACGAAGTCCTCTTGTTATTTCTGTCTCTGTTACCTTCTGTTCTTTCCTACTCTTAAGTGAACGATATTAAAGGTGGCCCTCACCTCAAGAGCTCTGATTGGTCAGGAGAATGAGCCTGGAGCAGAATGAGAGTTGGAGTCCATCCTGAAATTTGCCAGAAGCCAGCTGACAAGAAATGAAGTCTGGAGTGATCTATTCGACCCTGTCCAGAAGATGTTAGTAGAGATGTTAGGCTCATCCATTCATTAACCATGCTTCATTTGAAAGTGAACTTGGTAGGCTCCATGCTAAGTAGAAACAACTTTTAAGTCTCTGCTCATTATCCCCATCGACTAAGGTAATATAGAAGGCAGCATGCCTCCACATGTTGGGAAAAAATGTTTGTACTTCTCACTATATCTTTACAGTAAATACCCCTTTGTAAAAGCTAATCGATGTTATTGTTGAAATGAAACTGAGGTAACAATCCTTGGTTTTTAAGATTTGGAAGAACACACTGTAAAGGGGTCTTGAGCTGAAAGCAGTAGAGAAAGACAAGCACAACCCTTTGGGGGGGTATTCTTAGAAACACGAGATGGAGATTTAACTAGCTTTGCTCTGGAACAGAGTCGAGAGTCTCACAACACATATACTGAGAGCCCTTTCATGTGACAAAGGGAATAGACTTGTCCTTCTTGGCCCCAGAAAACAGAACCCAGATTGATGAATAGAAAGTGCATAGAGGCAGATGCAGGGCTTGATGTGAAGAAAACTTCCTAACAATTATGTGACCTCATCCCTAGAGTTCTCTAAGCAGAGGATTGATGGCTCCTTGTCAGTTATGTGGAAGAAGGGACCCTTGTGTAGCTACAGTTCCGTCCTGGGCCACCGACCTGCACTGCTACATTCTACTGCTTTCTCTACCTCAACCTCTTTGGTGACTCAGTGCAACTCTACACTTGAGTGTCTTGTCTCCTCATCCTTTTGCCAATCATGTTTTAACAAGCCTGGACCATTCATGGTCTGCCGAATAGAACTGGAGAAAATCAAAGGACTGTGCTGACAGGCTGAGGACAAAATCTGTGTTGCACGATTTTAACTTGGCACTCAGTGAGGCAATCCTCTCTCACTCCCTTAATCGATTGTCTGTCTCATTCACTCCAGCTGCTCTTCCAAACCTTTTCATCCCTCCTCAAACCTCCCATAGCTCCCCTCCCCACCCCCTCACTCAGCTGAGATACTTGCTTCATAATTTACTGAAAAAAATTGAGGTCATTTGCTGAGAGTTCCTTCTTCCTTATCCTTATTTCCCATAACTCAGATGTCTTCTCCCACTCTTGCCTTCACCTCTGTCTCAAATGAAGAGGTATGCCTCCCCTCAGCAAGGCAACCTCTTCTATCTGCACAAATGATCCCTTTCCATCCTGTCTTCTCCAGAAAATTGGCTCTTCTGTTGTCCCCACTCTTTCAAAAATATTTAATCTCTCTTCATCGACTGGAGGATTCTCTGCTGCTTACAAACGTGCCCATGTCTCCCCCATCTTTAAAAAAAACAACTCTCTCTTGATCCATCTGTCCTCACTAGTTACTCTATCTCTACTCTCTTTAGTGGCTAACCTCCTTAAGAAAGCTGTTTATGTTCCTGTTTCCTGTCTTCTCATTCTTGTCTAAACTCTGTGGAGGCTGACTTTTGACCTCATTATCCAAGCTCTCTCTACAGTTACCAGTGATGTCTTAATTGCCAAATCCAGTGGCCTCTTCTCAATCATCATCCTTCTTGACCCCTCTTTGAAGGAAGCCATAGTATCATGCACCACCTTCTCTTTGATTCTCCCCACCTTATAGCTTTTGGTGATACTGTTCTCTCCTGTCTGACCACACCTTGTCAGCCTCCTTTTGGATCTTCATCCAGATCTCGTCTCCTAACTGTGGATGTCCTCCAAGCATCTGTCTTGGGCCCTCTTCTCCTATACTATTTTGCTTGGTAATCTTAACTCCCATGGATTCACTTATCACATCTATTTAGATTATTCTTAGACCTATTTATCTAGTCCATACCTCTCTCCTGATGTTCAGTCTCAATTCTCTAACTGCTTATTGGGCATCTCATACTAGATGTCCCATAGACATTAAATTCAACATATTCATGACTGATGTCATTATCTTTCCCCTCCAATCCCGCTGTGTTCTGAACTTTCCTACTATTGTTGAAAGCACTGGCATCTTCCAAGACACCTAGAGTTGCAATTTAAGTGTCCTCCTCAACTGCTCACTCTCACTCTCCATATGCAACTGGTTACCAAGTCGTATCGATTCTGCTTTTGCAACATCTATTGTATATGCCCCCTTCTCTCCTCTCACACAGCTAATGCCCTGATGCAAATGCTCATCTCCTCCAACCTGGACAATTGCAATAGCCACTTATTGGTCTCCCTGACACAAGTCTCTTCCCATTCCAGTTCATCTTCCATTTAGGAACTAAGGTGATCTTCATATCACTCCCTACCCAGCTCCTCAACTCAATAAGCTCCAGTCGCCAGCTATCACCAAGATCAATATGGAAATCCTCTGATTGGCTTTTAAAATCCTTATCAACTGGCCCCCCCTACTCCAGTCTTTTTTTTTCTTTTTTTTTCAGGGCAATGTGGGTTAAGTTACTTGCTCAGGGTCACACAGCTAATAAGTGTCAGGTGTCTGAGGCCAGATTTGAACTAAGGTACTCCCGAATCCAGGGCTGGCGCTTTATCCACTGCACCACCTAGCTGCCCCTCCTACTCCAGTCTTCTTATCCTATACTCTTCTCCATATACACCATGATTCAATAGCACTGCCCTCCTTGCTGCTTCTCACACAAGACATGCCATCTCCCTCTCCTGTGCCTTTCCCAGTGCTGTTTCCCATCTGGAAATGCTCTCTATCCTGTCTCCACACATTGGCTTCCCTGGCTTTCTTGAAAGACTCAGTTCAAATCCTACCTTTTTCAAGAAGCCTTTATTGTGGTCCATTTCAAAGCTAATGGAGTCATCTCTCCAATTAGACTATGTGCTCTGAGGCATCTAGGAGGTACAATGGAAAGAATAATGGGCCTGGAGTCAGGATGAGCTGAATTCAAATTCAGTCTCACATATATACTAGCTGTGTGACCCTGGGTAAGTCACTTAGCTTCTATCTGCTTCAGTTTTCTCAACTGTAAAAGGGGGATAATAATAGCACCTACCTCACAAGACTGTTGTGAGGATGAAATGATATATTTGAAAAGAGTTTAGCACAATATCTGGTATAACAGTAGGAGCTTAATAAATGTTGATTTTCTTCTATCCCCTCCTTGAGAGTAGGGACTAGGTTTTTTTTATCTTTAAGGTACATTGCTTGGCATGTAGTAGGCACCAAATAAATGGTTGTTTTGACGTTAGTTGATTGGTTGAATTGCATAAAGTAGACCCTGCCATCTCTTCTACCTTTTCCCATCTTTAGAAGGACCACAATGCCTGGCATTTGTTTCTGAGTTCTTTGTTCTGCTTTGCCTTCCATAACCACCTAAGAGGCTGGAAGGAGGGAGAGAGGAGAGAAACAAGTACCTCTTACCACTCTCCAGGGACACCCTGTGGCCAAAGGCAGGCAGCTGCGTGATGCTGTAATTCTAGCTTGTGGAAACTTTCTTTTGGGAAGCTCTGTGCAGTTATCCACCTCATCTGGCCAGACTCCTCGGGGACTGGGCCAGAATTTCACAACAATTCTGACTTGCTGGAATCTATTCCCTGATGTTTTGCACAGCTGGCTGGTGGGTAAAACTGGGTTTGAAACCCAAACCCCAAGTCAGTTCTAGTCCTGTCCCACATCAGCATCCTTTGTGTTGCCCAGAATGACTACATCCCAGCCTCGGGAGTATTTATGTTACATTTTTGTTTTCTTCAGCTGGACTGCCTTCCTTGCAGTTTTCCAGATAGGGCCCATTTGGTAGAATTATTGTTGGAGCCAGCTTGCATTAAAAAAGATCATAGGCTTTAGAAACAGAAGGATTTTAGAGATCATTTACTCTGACCTTCCCATTTTATATATGAAGAAACGGAGGCCTAGAAAGTCAAAACAACCTGCTTATAGTTTTTGTGGGGTTTTTTTTGGGGGGGGCAATGAGGGTTAAGTGACTTGCCCAGGGTCACACAGCTAGTAAGTGACAAGTGTCTGATTTGAACTCAGGTCCTCCTGAATCCAGGGCCCGTGCTTTATCCACTGTGCCACCTAGCTGCCCCCACAACCTGCTTATAGTGACACAGGTTGTAAAAGAGCCAGGTCTTCCCTTATCAAATTCAATGCTTTTTACTTCAAAACTAGGGCCATTCTTTCACTCATCCATCCATCCATCCATCCATCCATCCATCCATCCATCCATCCATCCATCCATCCATCCATCCATCCATCTATCCATCCATCCATCCATCCATCCATCTATCCATCTATCCATCCATCCATAAAGCACTGATTAAGGGTATACTATTTTCCAGGCACTTTTCTAGGTGCTGGAGATAAAAAGACAAAAATAAGACAGTCCCTTCCCTCAAGGAGCTTATAGTCTATTGGGGGAGGGGAAAACACAAAAAGATCAGGGAAATATGCATGTACCCCCATGATGTGAGAAGAAAATTTCCAGGGGAAAATGAAGTGCTTTCCTATGAGAGGCAGTCATTTAGCTGAGCCTTGACTGAAGAAGAAGACAGGGATTTTAAGTGGAAGAAGGAGAGCCTTATAGCAAGACAAGGCAATATAGAAATAGTATAAATAAATGCTTGCATTTTTCAAGGGCTTCCTATGTGCCAGACACTGTGCTAAGCACTGGAGATTCAAATACAAGCAAAAAGATAGGTCCTGCCCTCAAAGAACATCTAATGAGGGAAGACAACACATAAAAAAGGGAGGTGAGGGGCAGCTAGATGGCGCAGTGGATAGAGCACCGGCCCTGGAGTCAGGAGTACCTGAGATCAAATCCGGCCTCAGACACTTAACACTTATTAGCTGTGTGACCCTGGGCAAGTCACTTAACCCCAATTGCCTCACTAAAAAATATATATATATATATATATATATATATATATATAATGGGGAAACATTTAACAAAATAAATATAATACAGCATAGTGTTTAAAAAAAAAGGGAGCTGAGAAGTGGGGGTGAGGTTGGAGGAGAGTGTTGGGAGTGAGGGTGTGGCCCATTCATGTTCATTGAAGTGCATTGAATTTGGGGCTTGATTCAATTTTATACCAAATGTTCCACTGGCCATATATTACTTAATCCATTTCTACCTGCAGAGTAATTTGCTAGGTATTCTGGGGTAATACAGAAAAATTAAATATGACCCACATCTTACAAAAGCTAATGCTCTAGCTGAGGAGACAAGACATGTGCAAATGAAATGAATATAATAACAAAACAGAAACCATAAATACTTGTCCCGACATCATCATGGAAAGAAGTTGAGAGGGAATGGGTATAGTATGGAAAGAGCACAGAACTCAGTAGCAATGTTACTGCATAGAAGAGGGAGGGAAACATTGAAACAATGGAAATCTTTTCCTTCTACCCCTACAACCTCTCCCCCCACTTGGCTGGCTCCATCCAGAACTTCTATCTAATGGAAGAGGTCCAGGTCAGTCGTGTCTTCATTTTTCCTCCAGGCTGCACTGCTGACTCCCCTGGATTTTTTCTACAATATGAGGAGGAAACATAAAAAAGAACTGGGAGCGGGGAGGGAAAAAAGGTTCACATTCAGAAGGTGGTGGGGTGATAAAGTCCAGAGAATCAGAATTACAGAATCAGCGGGCATTGTATCATCTCTTCCCTTCTTTCCTCCTTTTAGCTAGCAATCTTTTTATTTGTTGTCTATCCCTATTAGAATGTAAGCTCCAGGGGCAGCTAGGTGGCGCAGTGGATAGAGCACCGGCCTTGGAGTCAGGAGTACCTGAGTTCAAATCCAGCCTCAGACACTTAACACTTACTAGCTGAGTGACCCTGGGCAAGTCACTTAACCCCAATTGCCTCACTAAAAAAAAAAAAAAAAAAAAGAGAATGTAAGCTCCTTGAGAGCAGGGACTGTCTTTCTGTTTGTATTTCTATTCCTGGCACATGAAAAGATCTTGGTAAATGCCTGTTGATTTGACTTGACTTGACCTTAAGATGTACACACAATAGAAACAAACTATGAACAATTCACACTTATTCTTTGGAAGATTTTAGGGAAAGGCTGACATGCTATTTATGCCTCAGTAATTACTGAAGGAAATGTCCAGTGGGTTGGAAAAGTGGATTAAATAATGTGGATCAGGCTAAGCTCGGGTGATTTAGGCTTTCATGTGTTAGGGTTTGCTTTTGCAAGATATACATTAAAATTTTTTTTTGTTAAGGCTCAAGATTATATTAGCATTATACTAGGGTTCAGGAGATCTATATTCTGGTCTTAGTTTTTACACTAGCTCTAAATACCTTATATAAAAGTTCTTATTGGCTAAGAGGTACTTCTCAGACTGTGGGTTTTTTGTTTTGTTTTGTTTTGTTTTTAGAAAGAAAGTTGTATTTTTCCAAGACATGGATGCCATAAGTATTCTGGGCACTTGAGTTTCAAATTTAGGCCTAAAAGGGCATGACTTTTTACTGAATAGGCTTTTGAATTTTAACTAAGCCATCTCAAGTTCTGGAGCAGACAAAGTAACATGGCTGCCCAATTATACAATGAAATATACTGATGTCATCTCCTCCTCCTCCTCCTCCTCCTCCTCCTCCTCCTCCTCCTCCTCCTGTGGTAAGATTGTGGAAGTTGGCTGACCGATTGGGATGAGCCACACCTGGCCTGCCCTGAGTGATGTGTGCTGCTGATGTCAGCAGGAGAAACCATTCTCCACAGGCAGTTTTGAAGGGCCTCCCCTTTTGGGGGAAGGAGAGTAAATGCTCGCTGAAGGGAGCTCAGGCTCTTCTGGAGTGACTCTCTCTTCTGGTGGTGTGAGCAGCAGGAGCAGATGAATTCTGTGGGCCCTGGCTGCAAAGCTGGTTTTCCATTGAAGCTACGGACCCCAGGTGGTGAGTTAACATATGAGCCCTGCTCTTTTGAATTAGCTGAACTAGAAGTGAGTTTGGGAATTATATAGACATAGGTTAGAGTTAGGAGGATTATCTGTATTTCTTTTTCCCTATTCCCTTGTCTTTGATTTTATTAATTTCACCTTTGCTGTTTATTTCATTCCCATTAATAAAACCTGATCTGTTTGTGGAAAAGAGGCTGTTAGGCTCCTTTCTTATTGGCCTGGGAGAAATATCTAAAAAGCCAGTTCAGAAGGGAGGGAGCTTTGGACCTAGAGGTCTATCATTATTTCTGGGACCCCAATATTATGGTGAGCCACTCAATTAACTCTCCATATATTAAATTTGGCCCTCACACTTCCTCTTCTCCCTTCTTCTTCTTGGCAATGAGGGTTAAGTGACTTACCCAAAGTAACACAGCTAGTAAGTGTCAAGTGTCTGAGCCTGGATTTTGAACTCAGGTCCTCCTGAATCCAGAGCTGGTGCTTTATCTACTGTGTCACCTAGATGCCCCTAAACTGATGTCTTCTTAAGGGAACTAGCCTTCGTTATCAGGGAGGTGATTAAAAAATAGATAAAGGCAACATCCTAGAGAAGAAATATTCATAAATTCATATGACAGTTCCAGTGATGTGGCTTACATGAGACCCAGTTATTAATCTGTCTCCCAAAATTAATTTGTATGTACTTTGTATTTAATCGTTTGTGTATGTGTTGTAGCCTATCATTAGACTATAAGATTTTGAGGGCAGGAACTGTTCTGTTTTTATATTTGTAACTATTCCTAATGCCCAGCACAATGCTTTTCATATAGTATGTTAGTGAGTAATTAGTGTTTGTTAAATAGAATTAAATTCATAGGTTTAAACAGTTGCTCTGAGATCACTTTCCCAACTCAAATTGGACTATCAGGCTAGGTTCTTAGAGGACAATGCCTATTTCAACCTTCAGCGTTCTAAAAATAATGGAGACTCAGTGAGCATTTTTTCCATGATCCCTTATCTGGTATGCTCCTCACTGATGATCAGCCAGTCAGAATTAATTAGCTTTTCCTTTGCCCTCTGGAATATCATATTCCATGCCCTCCGGTCCTTTAATGTAGAAGCTGCTAGATCTTGTGCTATCCTGACTGGGGCTCCACAGTACTCGAATTCTTTCTTTTTGGCAGCTTGCAATATTTTCTCCTTGACCTGAGAGCTCTGGAATTTGGCTATAATATTCCTAGGAGTTTTCCTTTTGGGATCTCTTTCTGAAGTCCTCACAAAGTTCCCTTTAAGTGTAGTTCTCTTCTGGGATATGAAGATGATTACCCTTATAAAGTCTGGAGGCTATCTTCCCTCTGTGTTTAGTTTGTCCCTGGTGTCTTTTGGCTTCTGATGTAGAGGTGGCCATCAGTCCTGGTTTCTGGGGCTCCAGTGGACACTGCCACTGACAATATTTTGAAGTTCTCAAGGTGGTCATCTGGGGTGGGGCGGAGTATAATAATTCCTCTGGGCTTATCACCCCTTTCCTCATCCTACTGCCCTCAGCCATAGGAACAAGAGTTTGCCTCCTTAAGGCTTTCTAAGCCTGCAGACTCTAGATGCTTGACTGATTCACTACTGGTCTATAAGCTTCTAAATTTATTTTATACATAGGATCAGAGGTACCTCTAAATCATTTAAGCCAATTGCAAAATTGTATAATATCATCAGCATTCGTTTAATGACTCAAGTACTTTCACCCTTCTCAAATTATTATGGGCTTGTTCACACCTTAGTTTAAACTTTTGATTAAATCAATTGAAAAAATTTAGACTATTTGTGTTTAATTTTTTTTGGGGGGGGGTAGACTTTGCCACCAAGTTACAGATTCACAGAATATCATATGTAGAGGGAACTTTAAGGATGATCTAATTCAAGTCTCTTATTTTGTATTTGACAAAATTGAAGCCCCCAAGGGGAAATTAACTTGCTCATGGTTATAGCACTCATTCCCTTAGACTCAGAATGATTTAGCTCAGGATGGGTCATTTTAGCTCAGATGCTCTCCTGTTGCCCTAGCACTGTGTAATATGTGTGGAATGCTAACCCCCATGGGGGGGGGAGGTCTTACTTTGGCTTTCATTGCCCTGAGAGCAGTCCAAGTGGCCATTTCTTCCAATGTCATTCCCAAATCACCCTCATGATGTGGGTTGAGTTTGGTGAAAAAGGGAGGCGCATCTAGTTGGTTAGATTTACAACAGAATCATTTTCCTTCAGGACTTCTCTCATCTCTGGATTTTCCAAATGAGCCCCAGAGATATGCATTAGAGAGTGTCTCCCCTGTTCTCAGCCAGAAGCATCGAGAGAACTGCTGATATTGCTCGGTCTGAGGCCATCAAAGATGTCATAGTCCCTGCTGAAGGCATTTGTGTTTCCCATCCTTCCGCTCTTTGGGTGGTTCTGACCAAAGCATGACCAAAAAGGGCTCTGACACCACTGTGCTATTTCCAATTGCTGTCCTAAGTAAATTCCAGGAACTGTAAGGCAATGGATGCAATGGTACTGCAGAAATTGGATGGCTTGGTGATTTTCCTATTAAACCAATCAATCACTTCTCAGTGGAAATGCATGGGTTTGGAGGAGATGTCTCTGAGGGGATGAAGAAGTGAAATGTTTTCATAGAGTCTCATGGCTAGTCTTGATGATAGGGAAGGAAAGATTTGTGCCCAGTGATGATTTCTGAGGGACCTCTTCTTTGTTAATCACTGCTATTTGTAAGACCTACTTTCTAGAGCATTGAAGCAACATCCATGGATAACACAGAGCTTTTAGCTAGTCATTTCCCTGGCTTTCCTCTTCTCCCCAATTCAATCTATAGTCACTTTAAAAACTGTCTTTGAATTTACCTTATCTAGGGAGGCTTCCTAATACCAGGTGTAAGGGTGGGGGACAGAGAGTAGAATACTGAACCAGGAGTCATTGAACATTGGCACTAGTCCCAGGAATACCATTATATAATAATAATAATAATAATAATAATAATAATTCTTTACCTATATGATCTCATTTCATTCCAACAATAATCTTAGGAGTTGAGCAATTGAAGCTTAAATATACTAAGACTTTTGGGACACCATATACTCTTAGATAGCCTCATTTTACAGATGAGGAAACTGAGACTCAAAGAGATAAAGAGATTTCACCATGTTCAAATGACTAGTAAGTGTCGAAGGCAAGATCCAAACCCACAACCCTCCTAACCCCTCTGTTTGCCTTAGTTCCCTCAACTATAAAATGGGGAGTAAATGCCTCACAGGAGGATCAAATGAGATAATATAGAGCATTTAGCATGTCTATCACATAGTGGGTGCTATAGAAATGTCAGCTGTAATGATTATTTTCTCATTATAAAATGTAGGAGTTGACTTAAATGATACGATTTAAATATTTGTTTCATTCCAAACCCTTTTACTCTGCAACTCTTGAGCATCTGCTGTTTGCAATTTGTACTGCAGACTTCCTCATTTTGCTGTTTTACTGAAGCACAGAGCACAGAGAGATTAACGCTTTAGGTCACACAACTAGTAAGTGGCAGAACAGGTATTTGAGCACAGGTTATTTTATTTTAAACCCAGCATTCTTTTTGCTCTTTCACCCTGGGTAAAGGATGAAGAGCTGGCTTCTGACTCAGAAAGACCTGAGATTAAGTCATGCTTCTGATATGATAGAACTAGCTAGGTGACAGGTGACACTGGGCAAAGTGCTTAACCTCCTGGGGCCTTGGGAAACGTTTAAAGCTGTACTTTACAGGTTGTTCAACTGAATTGGTAGGTGTTTCCACATCAGATCTTGCATAAAAATATGCAAAACATATGCAAAGATATGGAAGGGAGCTAGGTGGCACAGTGAACAGCATACGGAGCCTCACATCAGGAAGACGAGTTACAATTCCGTCTCAGGCACTTAATAGATGTGTGACCGTGGGCAAGCCACTTCATCCTGTTTGATTCAATTTCCTAATTTGTAAAATGAGCTGGAGAGGGAAATAGTAAACCACTCTAGTATCTCTGCCAAGAAAACCCCAAATGGGGTCATGAAGAGTCCCACGCGACTGAACAACAAAAGTCTTTGTTCTCTAGAAGTTTACAAGCTGGTAGAGGGATAAGACATCATTACTATAATACAAAGTGAAAAAGCTATTTAGTGTATAGGAGACTTTGGTAAGCTCAAGAGTGCTCAGAGGATGACAACGAGGCTGGTGAAGGTCCTTGAACATTTAATAATTTAGTTTTGAATGAACTGGGGTTGCTTAGTCTGAGGAAGATAAGACTCTGGGTGAACATGATTACTGTCATCAAGTATTTATAGGGCTGCCACATGGAGGAAGGATTAGACTTGTCCCATTTGGCCCCAGATAGAAGAACCAGGAGCTTTAACCGGAAGTGGCAGAGGGCAACTTAAGCTTGATGTTTGAAAAAACTTACTCAAAGTAGAACGGCTATTTAGGAAAGTAGGGGGTTCCCTCTCAGAGGTGGCAAAGCAGAAATTATATAAGGATTCCTTTTACCTGTGGATTAGACAAGATGGAAATCCTTTCCAACTCTCAAATTTGAAATGGTCAAATAAAGTGACATAATTTGATTATATTATATAATTGATTCAAGGAGGGAGGAGGGTCCCTTCTTTTTTGAGGGGGGTGGGAATCAGGGAAAATGTCAAAGGAGAGAACATCTCAGGTGAATTTAGAAGTAGAAAGATTTTTATGGCAGATTGAGACTGGAACGCACCATCCAGCTATAGGGAAATAGCCTATTTTGCTTATTTATGCAGTTCAATTATTTCAGGATTGTTTATAATTCATTGTATCTCTAAAGGTCTACCATTGTGCCTTGCATAAAATATTTTAAGAGTCAATACATAAATAATTTGGCCCCACCCACTTGAATAGGTTCTCTCCACCCTTACCTAACTTCATGTGGATGTTTTTCTGTGGGATGATTTTTTTAAAGATATGCACAACTAGAGGTTTCTGGTGGGGTTCTAGATGCCATCTTTCCCTACCCCATGCAAGAAGTCCCAGAGGGAGTCACATGCCACACAATCTGGAGAGAGATCCAGAGAATGGAGTTACTCTTTTTAGGTGGCTTAAAAAAAATTAAAAAGAATTATCAAAAAAATGGAGGGGGTGGACTCAATGACCTCTAAGGTCTAAACCTATAAACATTTATTTTAACACCTACTATGGGGGGCAGCTGGCTGGCACAGTGGATAAAGCACCGGCCCTGGATTCAGGAGGAACTGAGTTCAAATCTGGCCTCAGACACTTGACACTTATTAGCTATGTGACTCTGGGCAAGTCAGTTAACCCTCATTGCCCCACAAAAAAAAATGCCCAAAACAACAAAAAAACCCACCTACTATGTGTAAGGTGCTACTAGACACTGGGCACAAAAAAGATGAGATAACAATTTGCCAAAGGATCCTTGAGCTTATCAATGTGGATCTTTTCTCCAATGATCACAACCCATCCATGCCCATCCACCAATGGAGTATGTCTACTATCCATCACTTACTTCCTGTTCCCACTAAATGACTGACATCTTTTTTGGCTATTTATTTCTTTGATGACATCCTTTACATTTTTCCTCCTGCCTAACTCCTTAGTCACAATATGCTACAGGTTGCTCATGCCCACTATCCAGCTCTTCATTGCTTGAGTGCTCCTCACCTCCAGTCCTTTGGACACAGTAACACTGGGGATATATGACTCACAGCCATATAACATCACCTGAAGAGTATTGTTGTAAAAAGGTGAGCCTTTGTTTCAGGGAGAAGCCCGAAGTCCTTCATTCAAAGATCTTTGCAATTTTTCAAAGACGATCCAAGTTGCTTTCTTCCTCCACAATTCTGGATGAAGCTCATTCTATTAAAGTTTCTAAATGGATTCTACAGGGTATACATCCAGCTCCATGGAGTAGATGTAAGTAGGGGAGTTCCCAACCCTCAATTGGCATATGACTTTGCCAATTGGTTTGCCAGTTGGGTCCCTTCCAGTACCATATGTGATATCCTTGAAGCTAGATCTTTTCTAGTGAGACATTTGATAAAAGTTAGGTATATTTTATTTTATTATTTCCTTTTTAATCTATGGAATAAAACAAGCATTTTCATAACATTGTATAATAAAAACAATTGTATATGAAATTGCAACTATTTATAACTTGCTATTTCTTTTTTTTTTTTGTGGGGCAATGGGGGTTAAGTGACTTGCCCAGGGTCACACAGCTAGTAGGTATTAAGTGTCTGAGGCCGGGTTTGAACTCAGGTACTCCTGAATCCAGGGCTGGTGCTTTAACCACTGCGCCATCTAGCTGCCCCTCTTTTTAAAGATATAATAAAGTTATCATGTGAATTTCTTTTTTCCCCTTTTTTCCTTCCCTCTCCCACCCCTGCCCTAGAGATGGCTACCATTAGACACAAATATGTGTGTATATATGTATATATATATACATGTAAAATTATTCCATAGTAGTATTCCATCATAATCATATACCACAACTTGTTCAGCCATTCCCCAATTGATGGGTATCCCTGCAATTTCCAGTTCTTTGCTACCACAAAGAGAGTTGCTTTAAATATTATTTTATATATAAGGAAACTAAGACAGAGATAGGTTAAATGACTGGTCTAGGGTGTCACAAATCAAGGTACACTATGTCTACAGCATTTCCCTGAACTATATAAAAAAAGAAATTAATTTTGTTTTGCATGACTTGTACTTAATGAACTCATGCTAGAGGGTAGTGATTACTCCTTCTGAGAGTGCTCATAAATATGGGCTCTAAAATTCCACTGGCCATCATGTTCGCCACTTGAGCTGGTTCTAAGTCACTTAGAATAGAACAAGTGAACTCATTTAAAGCGCTCATCTAAGTATTTACAGAGAGGAAACACTGCAAAGGATGCTGGATTTGGATTCAGGTTCAGGGTTTGAATCTTGGCTCAGCCATTTCTTCCCTGTGTGACATTGGGTAAATCACTCACCTCTTTGATAAGTGATGGTTTTTTCATCTTCACAATGGGGGAATTGGAACGGGTGACTCAATGTGTTTTCTTTTAGCTCTAAATTGATGGTTCTCTCCTAGGGAACTTCAATTATACAAAAATTCACTGTGAACAGCATCTTTGCCTTTTAGCATCCCTAACTTCCTTCATAGTTAAACTTGTGTCCATTCCTACATGAGGCTTTTCCTTAGTTGCCTAGCTCCTCCCCTCTAAATTACCTTGGACTTATTTGGCACATATTTATTTATTTCTAATTATATTTGTGAATATTATCTCCCCAATTAGACTGGAGGCTCCTTGAGGGAAGGCATAATTTCATTTAGATTTTTACATTCCCAGCAAATGGCCCATAGTATACACTGAAAAAATGCTTGTTGATTGACTAAGAAGGTCTTCCAAAAGCAGAACATCTGATCATTTCTGTATTTGTCTTCACCATTGTGGACAATTTCATCCTTTAGAAAGCTC
The DNA here is from genome assembly GCF_019393635.1 of Dromiciops gliroides. Taxonomy (NCBI): domain Eukaryota; kingdom Metazoa; phylum Chordata; class Mammalia; order Microbiotheria; family Microbiotheriidae; genus Dromiciops; species Dromiciops gliroides. Next base: position 616,239,612 of record NC_057862.1, read on the forward strand.
CAAACAATTTGGGGGGGGCAATGAGAGTTAAGTGATTTGCTCAGGGTCACAGAGCTAGTGTCAAGTGTCTGAGGCTGGATTTGAACTCAGGTCCTCCTGAATTCAGGGCCGGTGCTTTATCCATTGTGCCACCTAACTGCCCCTCAAAAACATAATTCTGATGGATAAGAAAGAGCTGGTAGGTGAAATGGAAATGAGACTCTTGAAAAAAAAGTAATATGTTATCAGAATGCCCAAGGAAGAAGGACACTGGGCATAGTTAGCCATGCATGGTTGATCAGGAAGGCAGATTTCAAAGAGTTTAGCAAAGTGATGGGAAAAAGTTGAAAGCATTACTAATAAGGGAGTTTTTTCTTTAAAAAAATTATCTTTGGGGGCACCTAGGTGGTGCAATGGATAGAGCACCGGCCCTGGATTCAGGAGTACCTGAGTTCAAATCCAGCCTCAGACACTTAACACTTACTAGCTGTGTGACCCTGGGCAAGTCACTTAACCCCAACTGCCTCACTAAAAAAAAAAAATTATCTTTGAGTTTCATGCATTGGCTATTATTTAAATATCCCATTTTTGTGACAGAATTTTAAAAAATAGGTTTTTGAAAATGAAATTTTGGACAATAATTTGTGCATTGTGGTCTTTACAAATTTAATAGAATTCTCCTGAAAATACAAAAGTACCAGGAAATTTTTTCCTTTGGCAACTCCTTTATGGTTAGTTCTATTTATTTTGCCAAAATTGGATTATTTATAATCTTGATTTGGAATTTTATTAGGTTAGCTCCTCAGTTTTGTGAGAATGTAACTGTGTATAATCAGACACTTAGTAGCTGTGTGACCCTGAGCAAGTCACTTTGTCCTGTTTGCCTCAGTTCCTCATCTGCAAAATGAGCTGGAGAAGGACCGCCCCATTATCCTTGCCAAAAAAAATCAAATGGGGTCACAGTCAGACATGACTGAAATGACTGAACAACAACAACAACTGTGTTTAATAGGCTCTGGTTATTCTTTTTTATTTCTTCTGGTTTTGTTGTGATTTCACTTTGCTCATTTGCTATTTTGTTGGTTTGATTTTCTGCCCTCTCCTTCTTAATCAGATTGGCTAAAAGGTTATTAATTTTATTAGTTTGTTTCCCCCAAAGAACCAGCTTTTATTTTTATTTATAATTTCAATAGTTGTTTTCTTATTTCTATTTTATTTCTCCTTTAAATTTTAATATTCTTCTCTTTTGTACTTATTTTAGGTTTATTTGTTGGGTCTTCTCCCCAACTAGATTGTAAACTTTTGGAACTGAGGGGCCAGGAATTATACTTCACTGTAACCCCCTTGGTAAACCAAAAGAGTTAGGGGTTCAGCCAGTTAAGCAGTTTTTAAAAACTCTCTTGGCAAGCTGGTCTGTCAAACCCCTTGGGATCCCAGTGGTGGCCATAAGATAGTTGAATGAATTCTAAGAAATGTTCCTTGCATAGAACTCTTCAGAAAACAGAGCACACACCCATACAGATGGCTGACTTACGGCACATTTTAACCTAAAACAAACAAGCAAATGGAGCAAAATAGCTTCTATGTAAGAAGGAATTCTCTTTTAATAGGAGACCCTGAAAGATCTAGTCAAATATACACTCATAGGATATATTAGAAAGGGAAAGGACCTTCAAGTTCATCCAACACCCCCATTTTAATAATAGCAGATATTTTATATAGAATTTCAAGGTTTATAAAGCATTTTCTGTACATTATCTTATTTGATCCTTGCCTGAAGTAAGTGCCATTACCACCTCCATTTTACAGATTAGAAAACAGCCTGAGAAAAGTTAAATAACTTACCCTGGGTCATAATGCTAATGTGTCCAAAGCAGGATTGGAATCCAGACCTTCTCCCTTGAAGTTGGACAGGTACTAAATCTTACTTTATAGGTAAGGGTAAATGTTTTGTAATAATAATTGTTAGCGGGGGGCAGCTAGGTGGCACAGTGGATAAAGCAACAGCTATGGATTCAGGAGGACCTGAGTTCAAATCGGACCTCAGACACTCAACATTTACTAGCTGTGTGACCCTGGGCAAGTCACTTAACTCTCATTACCCTGCTCCAAAAAATCATTAGCACTTATATTGACCTTAAAGTTTACAAAGCACTTGATACATATTGTTTCATTTGATTCTACTCTGTTAGGTCGGTGCTGCTATTATTAGCATTTTACAGATGAGGAAACTGAGACTCAAGAAGCTTAAGCAATTTGTTCATGGTGATACAGCCTAAATGTCCAAGGTAGGATCTGAACTCAGTTCTTCTTGATTTTAGGTCCAGCATTCTTTTGACTGTATCATCTGACTCGATAACCAAGGACACAAATCATGGAACTAGAATTTGAAATCAGGTCCTGGGATTCCAAATTCATTATGCTTTCCACTATATCATAATACCTGTCAGATTTGAATTGAATTGAATTGAATTAAATTGTATCATTTCCCTGTCTCTAGATAAATACATAAAGATTCTCAGACTAAAGTGGCAACTCTCCTAAGGCTTGCAGCTTCCTCTGTATTGCTCACCCGCCACAGTTCCCTGGCTGGCTCTGGAGACCCTTGTCCTAGAAGAGGGAGGACAGAAAAAAGGCCTGGGGAGAGCACCCTGGTGAGGCAGCTTATTCTGGGTGAAAATTTAGCTTCTCTCTAGTCTGTCCTCCCAGAGAAAAGAATACTATGTTTAGCTTTCTTTCTTTCTTTCTTTCTTTCTTTCTTTCTTTCTTTCTTTCTTTCTTTCTTTCTTTCTTTCTTTCTTTCTTTCTTTCTTTCTTTCTTTCTTTTTGTGAGGTGATTGGGGTTAAGTGACTTGCCCAGGGTCACACAGCTAGTAATTGTTAAGTGTCTGAGAGCAGATTTGAACTCAGGTCCTCCTGAATCCAGGGCCAGTGCTCTATCCACTGCGCCACCTAGCTGCCCCTAGCTTTTGTTATTACTTAGGTTTAAGGGTCATGATCTAAATGTGAAGCACACATATAAAGGACCTTTCCTACTCATTGACCTAGCCCTTTGACTGTGACAGAGGCTGAAAGGGATTTGTTCACCCTCCCCAACCCCCACCCCCCACCAAAGATGACATTAAAAATAAAAATCTGGTATTCTACAAGTGTCACTTATTTACAGGTAGCTACATTCACAGGCTGGCTGGTAAGACTTTGCTATTTATGGGGCCTTGAAAAAAGTAGGTACTCAGTCACTGTTTGTGGATGAATTCTGCTAAATAATGCCCAGCCAAAAATTCTAATTAATTAAGATCTGGTTAATTGAAGTTTTACATCAACCTTACACAAAGAAGAGAAACAGGGAAGTGTCTGATGACCATTTGGGGATTTGAGAGATCTAGGTTATATTGCTACCTCTGCCACTAGCTTTATATACTTGGCCCAGTCACCTAATTTTGCTGGTCTTCAGTTTTGTCATTTTCAAGGTGAGGGGGTGGGTGTGGATTTGAATAACCTGTAACATCTTTTCCATTTAACATATGATTCAAGGATTCTCTTATGATGGCCTGGTATTTAAAAATATATGATATGCTATGATATAACATAAGATAATACAAGATAATACAATAAATATAATATAGTATAGCATAACATTACATATATGATACAAATGTAAATACAATAAATATTATATAATAAATATATTGTATTGTATTACATATAGTATGATATGTGTGTGTACATATAAAACATCATTTTAATTTACTAATATATTCATCCCTTCTCCACATCTAGAGAGCTGACCCTTAAAAGAAAGGATAAAAAAGAATAAAACATTTTAGAAAAAGTATCCAATACAACCCCCAGGTCTGACATTTTGTACAGTGTTCCATACTCATAGATCCCACCTCTTCAAGAAAAGGGGGTTCATTGTTGTATATCTTCTTTGCTAGTCTGACAGTTTAGTAAAAATGCCCATATTCCATACTAGGTACATAGGATCATTCTGGTGGGTAGTGCTAGAGGATCCAAATACCCTCCTTTGGTCTTTCTTTTTTTTAAAAAACAAGCCTTAGTTGCAGCAACTACTGGATTGGGCTTCCCTTTGTGCTCAGGCAGCCCTGTCTGTGTGTGGGATTGCCTATTTGCCTGTGACCCATCTCAGAGACAGGAACCGTACGACCCAGGATGGGAGCTTCAAATTAGGTCGGAATGTGAACATTCATAGCAGGAGCCAAGAAGAACGCCAACCAGATGGTTTTGATCATGAATTTAAAATTGTCAAGGGTCTCAGGGAAATCTTAGCAAAGCAGCCTGACACTTTGGAGACCTGTGGTTTACTCTACTAACTTGCTTATGGACTAGAGAGACAAACAGAGGATAGTCTGTTTCATGGAAGAGAGGGGTAATCTCCATGCAGGGACACCTCCCATTACCAACACTGGAATCCCAGGGGGAAACTGGTAAGCTGGAGGAGCCAAGATAGTTAGTTTCGTTTCTTGTTCAGTGCTGACTTGGTCTCCAGTAATGGAACTGTTCCTTACAAGCAGCAAGATTATAAAGGGGGAATCAATAAATTAAATACCAGCTGAACTTGATGTCCGAGGCACTGAGGGAACTAGCTAAATAAAGCAAAGTCCCTGTCCTCAAAGAGCTTATTATCCAACGAGAGAACTAAGATGTGTATAAATGGCTATTGATTTATTGAAAATTACAATAATAACATACAATACAACAATTAAATGAGTGATACAAAACTGCCATGGGCAAGGCAAGGCAAAAGATTTGTCAGCACTTAATTGTGTGCCAGGTACTGGGCTAAAATAAACAGTGGGCCACAAGTATGAACATCACAGGAAAGGGAGCTTAGGAGGGTCTGGGATAGGAATACAAAGGTATTGGAGCAGGGGCTGAGTTGTTAAAGTTTGTAAAGTTAAAATCAGAGCCTAAGGGATAATGAAAGATGGTCAGCCTGGAACCTCCACAAAATGTACTTGGAGGGGGGCAGCTAGGTGCCGCAGTGTACTGCGGTACTCAGGAGTACCTGAGTTCAAATCCGGCCTAGCTGTGTGACCTTAGGCAAGTCACTTAACCCCAATTGCCTCACTTAAAAAAAATGTACTTGGAGGAACTCACTAATAGGAGAAACATCTTGGTCTACCAGAAAGATATTCTAGGGAGAGGAGGCCAGGGAGAAGAGATGTTATAGGGAGAGAAGGTTCCAAGGGCTGAGGGAAGTTCAAGGGTGAGGCAGGGTGTGGCAAAATCTGCCAAGTCTGGGGCAGAGTGAGGAGCGGGGTTCAAAATAAATAAAGCTCGGTTCTGGTTGGGGAAGGTCTTGAGGACATTTTCATGGACATGGTGGTATTTGAGCTGAACCTTGAAGCATAGGCAGGATTTTGAGAAGCAGAGATGGCCCCAGGATGGTTGGCAGGGTTGGAGGAGAGGAGGACTTTCTGGCTCCAGGGAATATTGTGAGTTCAAGGCATGGAGGTGGGAAAGTTGAGAGACATGTTTAGCTTGGCTAGGGTATGAAATCTCAAAGGGACAACAAAAAAGAAGAAAATCTGAAAAAACACCCCACCAAGAGTAGAATTCTAACCTATGTCAGAAAGTTCATTAGCTCACAGACTTAAGAGCTGGAGGTCATGTTGTCTAGCTTCTATATTTTACAGATGAGGCAAGAGAAGCCAGGAGAAGTTAAATGACTTACTCAAGGTCACCCAGGGGATGACTTGCCTGAGCTTTATGCTTTTATGGTCCAATGGTTCTGCAGTTAGGTCTAGGGACCTATACATTTTTGATGCTTCCAAAGTGTTATGATTTGGGGTTTGGTCTAGTCACTGCCCTCTTGGTCTGTGCTCTGGACATTACCCAGCTAAGGTCCCTGTTCCTTTATGACAACAATTCTCCTATGCACCTAGGAAAGGAAGTGAAATAACAAAATGGAGGGCAGCTTAAGGGAGACAGTGCTTAAAATCAAAATAGACTTTTTGAGGAGTGGCAGGATAAACAGAGAGAGAAGAATAAGAAGAAAATAGGATGGAGGGAAATACACAATTTGTAATCATAACTATGAATGTGAATGGGATGAATTCACCCATCAAACAGAAGAGAGTAGCAGAATGAATTAGAAACCAGTGTCCAACAATATGTTGCTTAGAAGAGACACATTTAAAAGTATACACAGGGTTAAAATAAAGAGCTGTAGCAGAATCTAATATTTCTTTAGCTGAAGTAAAAAAAGTCAAGGGTAACAATTATGATCTTAAAGAAAAGCAAAAATACACCTAATTAAAAGAGATAACATGCAAAACTAAAACATTGTGTTAAAATGTATCGTGGACAATGAAATAATATCAAACAATTTTATGGCAAGTTTCTCTGATAAAGACCTAATTTCACAAATATATTCAAATATACTCTATACTGAGTATAGAACGGAGTCAAATTTATAAAAATAAGGGCCATTCCCCAACTGACAAATTGTCAAAGGATATAATGTGCAGTTTTCAGAAGAATAAAGCAAAGTAATCTATAATCATTTAAGAAAAATGTTCTAAATCACTAATTAAATTAAAATAATGCTGAGATACCACCTTACACCTATCTGAAATGACAAATGCTGGAGGGGATGAGGGAAAAATAGGTATACTAATGAACTGCTGGTGGAGTAGTGAACTGGTCCAACCATTCTGGAGAACAATTTGGTACTATGCTCAAAGGGCTACAAAATTATGTATACCCTTTGACCCAGCAATACTACTTTGCTAGGTCTGTATCACAAAGAAATCAAAGAAATAGGAAAAGGACCTATAAGTACAAAAATATTTATGTCAGCTCTTTTCATGGTAGCAAAGAATTAGAAATTGAGGGATGTTCATCAATTGGAGAATGGCTGAACTGCAGCATAGGATTGTGGAATATTGTTGTTTAGCCATTTATTTTCAGTCATGTCCAGCTCTTTGTGACTCCTTTTGGGGTTTTCTTAGCAAAGGTACTAGATGGTTTGCATTTCTCCAGTTCATTTTACAGATGAGGAAATTGAGGCAAATAGGTTTAAATTACTTGTTCAGGGTCACAAAACTGGTGTCTGAGGCCAGATTTGGACTCAGGAAGATGAATCTTCCTGACTCTGGACTCAGTACTCTAACCACTGCACCACCATGCTACACCTATGATGGAGTACTATTGTGCTATAATAAATTATGGGGGGGGGTGGCTTCAGAAAAATATGGTAAGACCTATATGAACTGATTCAAAGTGAAGTCAAAAGAACAAGGAGATTATTGTGCACAGTAATAGCCATGTTGTAATGATTATCAACTGTGAAAGACTTGGCTACTCTGATCAATACAATGATCCAAGACAATACCAAAGGATTCATGATGGAAAAATGCTATCCACCTCCAGAGAGAGAGAGCTGATGACTCTGAGTACAAATAGCAGAATATTTTTCTCACTTACTTTATTTTTCTTGCTTTTTTAAAAAATATGGCTAATAAGGGAAAACTTTGCATGATTTCATATGTATAATTGTTGTCATATTGCTGGCCTTCTCAGTGGGTGGGTGGGGGAACTGGGAGGGAAGAAGAGAATTTAAAGAAGAGAATTTAAAAAGAAAAGAATTTTTAAAATTAATCAATAAATTACAAAAAATAAAAAATCTACATACATGATACACTTTTAAGTTTAGTTTGCATGATTAGCATTTTCTTCATCACTTTTTTCAGTCAAGGAATGTACGAAATAATAAATCAAGTCCTGATTTACGGGGTTTTCCAATTTTTCTAAAGCATAAATTCTCACATTGAAAGCTCAATAATCACTGGAGCAGAAGGGACTCAATCTGGCTCCAGCACATCCCTGGCTGGGACTTTTGAGGTCATCTCATCTCCAACTTCTTTAACTCTGGGTCATGACTCCATATGGGGTTGTGTAGCTGAATGTGAGGGCTGTGAAAAATCTGACAACAGTAAAAGTTTATATATACCTATTTTATGTACCTATATACCTGGGGACATGTAAAAATTTCTCAGGTGAAAAGGGGTTGTGAGTGGAAAAAATTTAAGAAGCCCTGATCTAGTCCAAGCCCCTTTAGTTCACAGGTGAAGAAATTTGCCAGAAAGCAGACAGGACTTAGTGGGATTTCAACCTAGGTCCTTGTGACTCCAAGTTCAGCACTCTTCCCATTGTCTCATTGCTGAAGTCATTCAGTTCCATAGAAACAAGAGCTGCTAGCACCTGGTAAGCAAGAGTAATCAGTTCAAATGGGAAGCTACCAGGTGATATACCAGTGTAAGCTTCTCCCTTGCCCTGCCAGCTCCCTCCTACCCATTACCTCTCCTACAAAGCTTTGTGCTCTCCCTTCTCTCCCATCATGACTTGTCTCAGGTGAAAGAATTCCTAATATACATCTGTGGCATCCAGTCCTACGACTGATTTTTTTTTGTTCAGTTGTTTTAGTTGTGTCTGACCCTTCATGATCCTATTTGGGGTTTTCTTTGCAAAGATACTGAGATGGTTTGTCATTTCCTTCTCCAGCTCATTTTACAGATGAGGGACTGATGCAAACAGGATTAAATGATTTGCCCTGGGTCATAAGG